>NC_056667.1:200144843-200444843 GCF_018350195.1 Panthera tigris | reverse complement strand
AGGAGAGTCTGGCAGGCTTTCTCATCTGGGCCAGCCGCTGCAGACAGCCCAGGGCCAATCTGTTTATCATTCAGCTTCTTAAAGGAAAGAAGTTTCCACTCTCGGTCTTAACTGCTCTCCTGTGAGTCTCCTGCTTTGCAGCTCCCCTGATCCTGCTGCAAATCTTGAATTTCAGATGGAGATGAGTCAGCCCCAATGAAGGCAGGCCCCAGGGTCCTCACCCCCTTGCCCAGTCCTGCGCAGGAGAGCTGGCCATCTGGCAACGTCCTCGCACCTGCTTGGGATACCGCAGCTCCACCTTCTGCTCCTGACTGTGGCCAGATGGGGTGGGATTCCTAGGGAGTGCTGGGCCCATTTAGAGCTGAGCCCCCACCTGGCCTTCCTCTGCCCCTGCCAGCACATCCCACATCCTCTGCCTTGGCCCTGCTGGGCCTCTCTGGACCTCCCAGGTGCCAGGACAGCTGCCCGCCCCCGGGAAGCGAGCCCAGAGTGTCGCCAGGACTGTGGAGGTGGGAGCGGGCACTTTGGCGCCTGGGCATGGTGGGCGGGGTGGGCAGAGGCAGGTGGGGTCTGCCAGGATCTCTCAGCCTGGACAGGCGGTGGTTGCCCTGGACACCAGCTAGAAGAGACTTGTTCCTCATAACCATCACCAACTACCTGGAAGGAAAAGAAAAAACCAACAACAACAGCAAAAACAGCCATCAAACTTTTTTTTTTTTGAACCTGCTGTTAATGGCCGATTGGCTGTACATTATTAAACAGGCAGCTGGAGATCTGCCAGGGTAGGGTGCTTGAGCCAAGACTCCCAGCTTGAACACAATGTTCCTAGGAAAACAGTCACCCGCGGGGTCCCTGGGGAGGAGCAGCCAGAGGGAAGGGCTCCAGCGGCTGCCCCTTGCCCTGCTCACCCTTCCTGCCCTGGCCTCTGTTCTGGTCATCGGTGGGGAGCAGGACTGGCCTGCACCTGGAGCCCAAGCATCCTTTATCTGGCCCTGTGGGTCCCTCACCACCCCAGGGGCCTGAGCCCCTCTTTCCTTCCTCATGGTTAAGTGGACACAGTCCTCCTTCCATCCCCGCATGGCTAAGCCCAGCACCGGCTCTCCTGGGGGCTAGTGTGATGCAGGTTGGGAGCTGGACACATGGCTCTAGGGTTGACTACATTGAGTTCCTCCCTATGGTGACATCGGGACTCCCTACTTGTCCTTTCTGGGCTTTAGCTTCCATATAACTATGATGAGAGGATTGGGTTAGTCAACTCTAAATTCTTGTCAACGTTTGTGAGCCCAGAATTGGGTGGCCCCGGGGAGAGCCGGGGGTGATTGTTTTCCAGAGTTTGGAGCCCTTCTTGCCCTATCCCTGTTCCCATCGGTGTCACCAGGAGCCACGTCTCAAGCTAAGCCCTGACAGGAGGGGCTGACCACTGGCCCCATTCACATCGTTTTGGACAGCCCCTCCAGCCCCCTTGGAGCCAACCAGGGGAAAGGTCAAATGTCTGAAGGTGATAGCAAGTGGGAGAGTAAGCCGGGGCTCTGGTGTTTGGGTGACTTCCATCTTGGTGAAGCCAATGTGGCAGAAGGGAACATGGATAAAAAGCACAGAATGGGGTCAAGGTCACCACCAGCGTGGGCCTGCCACCTTCTGCATGGTCAGGCTGCTGCTGGCATGTGTGTGTGGGTCATCGGCTTGGGCACTGAGTCCTAAGGAGCCCTCCATGAACCTCCAGGACATAATATGACATGGTGCTTCGGAGACCGCTGGGGTTCAGGCCTATCGCCCCGCCTCTCTGCTCTTGTCTTGCGGACTTTGGGCAGGCGACTTTGCCTCTTGGGTCTGAGCTCTCTCCACTGTTCGAAGGGGGTTAGAAGGACATCTACTCCCAGGCCTATGGTGGGGAGGGAATGAGCTAATAAGGCATGTGTGGGGTTTATAATGGGGCCTGGCACATGTTACGGGCACATTAGCCATTAGGATTTAAGTGATCCCTCCCTCTGGCTTTCCGGTCTTTCCCCTTGCACCACTCAGCACTGTTCCTGATACGTGTTTGTGCTTCTGTTTGTTCGGCGTCTCGTCCTCTAGACCAAGTGTCCCTGCGGGCAGGTGCTCCATCTGGCTTTGCGTGTGATCCACTTGTGGTGCTGGCCTGACCCTCTGTGGGCACTCCAAAGCATTTGTTGAATGGATGGGTGAATGTATGAATGAATGAAGGCCAACTGGGACGGGATCAGAAGCAGGGAAACGACCGAGTACCTGGAAGGTGGAAAGATCCAGAAACTGTGGAAGAGCTGGGAATGCCCAGCCTGTGAAACAAGTATTTGGGGAGAGTGTGAACAGGTGTGTGTGTATGTGTGTGTGTGTGTGTGTGTGTGTGTGAGAGAGAGAGAGAGAGAGAGAGGGGTGGGGCGGAGAAAGAGAGAGAGAGAGATTTCTGAAAGCTTTAAAGGGACTTGTTCTCTGCAGTGGAACCAGGAGCCACAGGAAGCAGGTTGCCACTCATTGGAGCCTTCCAGCCTCAGCTGGGCGTGGAGCGGGCTCTAAGGGCCTGGTGTGTGAAAGCAGAGGCTGGCGAGCGAGCATCTGTCAGGCACAGGAGAGCCCGGCACCCGAACAGGATGTCGATGGGCAAAGGCCCTGAGGTCCCTGCTGACATACCGTGGCTGCTTCAGTTAGGAGAGTAGTAGCAATCGTAGCTGATGTCTCTGAGCGTCAGTTTCCTTATCTACAAAATGGGGTTCATAATGGTCAATACCCATAGGGTTGTTGGGAGGATTGAAGTTAATATCCACGAGCTCTAGGAATAGTGCCTGGCACATGTGAAACCCTCAATAAGTGTGAGTGTTTATTAAACAGGGCCTAAGACATCCGTGAGAAGGAGAGATGAACTGGGACTCTGGGGTGGAGGTGGTGAAGGCTTCTTTGAACGAGGAGGATGTGGGGGATGCTCTGTGTCAGACTCTGTAATCATTTGTCAGAGTGGTTCATAACTTGCCTGAGGTCACACAGCTGGTGAGTGGGGTGGCCAGGCTTCAGTGATGGTCTGGGTGGCACCAAAGCCTAGACTCTTTCCCTTCCCATCCCTGGGCCTTAGTGAGATAGGGCCAGCTTTCCCTGGCTCTCATACTCCAGGAGGGACAGCCCTCATTTCAAGGTGAAGCAAAGAGATGATTATTACCTGTAGGGTAAAAGTCCTCTGGAGGGAGTCTCCAGCTCTGTTCAGCCCTGAAAGTGCTATATAATTAAGAAAATATGGCGGGCGGGAGGGGAGGTGAGGGCTGAAATTTTCAGCAGCCCATTGCCACGGAGCACAGAGCAAAAAGTAGTCATCCGAAGAACGTTGGAGGCCTGAGATTCAATGTTAAGGAGAGGGAATGGTGGGGTGAGGGTCGGTTAGGGGGTGAGAGAAAGGAAGATGCACGGAAGATGAGGAGGTGGGAAGGCCATGCAGGTGATGAGGGGCTGGAGGGGAGGAATCCAGCTTTGGCAGGATCTGGGCTGCTGGGGAGCTCCAGACTTTGGGCAAGGGTGCCCATCTGGGGCCAGACCCCACGGAGCAGTGGCAAAGGGTGAGTCTTGGTGGGGGTGGGGGTGGGGGTGGGAGGCCAGTCGGCCAGCCTGGGACAGCATGTGCGAGCCAAACGTTCAGCCACAAGCCTGGCTCCTCGCCTTCTCCAGCTCAGCAGCCGGCTTGGCTAAAGGTCAGCTCCCAGGCTGGGGCCAACACGCTCCCTACTGATCGGCGCCCACAGGCCTGGCCTTGTCAGGATGCCTTTGCATCCTTAGCAGCTGCTCAGCTCCTGACTGATGCTGCCTTTTGGATATTCAGAGATGAATGGGAAATGGTCCCAGGCTTCAAGGAATTCACAGATGAAGAGGCAGGGAGACAAAGGAGGAGTATGTAGGCAGTACAGTTTGCCCTGGCTCACTTTCTCAAGACAGTTTTTCAAATATCGGACGATGTATGTTTTGTCCTCTCTTTATCGTCTGAAATAAAAATTGGACTCAATCTCTTTAGCCTTTCTTGCGCTTTTATTCAATAAATGCTTATGGAGTGTCTTCTGCTGTCCTCTTCTGGATGCTGTTTGGTTTACAGAGTATAGGAGAGAACTCAACACGTCTGATGATGTCTGAGAGGCATGGAATAGAGTAGAACTCTCATCTCCTTTGGTCTAGATTCTATACCTCTATTAATGCAATCCAAAGAGCATGTGCCTTTTGGTGGCAGCCATATCCTCCTGAGAGCAGAATTCTGAATTTTCTGTTTTCTGTTGCCGCTAAATCTTAGACTTTTCCTTGCACGAACTATTATTAATTCAGTGTCTTTATTTTATGACTTTTTAACCTTAGTTTAGGACTTGACCTCAAGAGAAATGTTCCCTTACTAATTCTGGTCTGTTTGTAGTGTCAATTTTGTATTTTGGTTCAGTTCAACATCTTTCTTTTGCTTTTTTACCTTTGTGTGCTTGGTAAGCCTTGGTTCTAAGTCTTCATCCAAGTTACTGATAAGTATGTTGGACAAGCCAGGGCAGAGGACAGAGCCCTTTGGCAAGTCAGGAAGTTGACATTGATCTATTAATCAACACCCCTTGGCTTGCTGGCTCGGAATCCACTCGGCTTTCTATCTCGTCTCCAAGCATTTCATCACGGCTCCTGCCAACACCTTCCTGAAATCCAGATAACCTGGGTGTGGGGGATTCCCCGACTGTCCAGTCTAGGGACCTTGTAATAATGGGGTTAGGGTGGTGGGTGTGTGTGTGAGGGAGGGCTGTGGGTTCTCTGAAAGGATCCAGGCTGAAGCCGGTGACCATCGCTGGTTTAGGCTTGAGAGGAATCCTGTCCCAGAGGCGATTAACTCCCAGCGTCCTTACAGCTTTAAAATTGGCTTTCTCAGGGGAGACAGGGATTTGTGTGCAGTGAACTGGCACCAGCAATGATTTTCTGCCAAGGACCAATGTCTGCCTAGAAACATATTCCAGCAATCTTCCGAGGGATCTTCGAGGTTGTCAGATGGGGGGATGGAAGCCAAGAGGGACCAAGAGCGTCCTCTGGTCACCAGGGCATTGGTGGCCGAGTGGGGCTGGACCCCAAGGCCCTGACTTCCAGTCTGAGGTTCTTGGGGCTGGATCCGAGTGCCTTTCCTGGGTGGAAACTGAGGCAGGCTCAGGAGGGAGGGGCGGCCAGCATGTGTCTTGGGGACAAGCTGTCGGCAGGCCATTTTTCTCATGCTTCTCCTGTTCTTTTGATCCTCTGTCCTCAGACCACAGGCGCAAACCAGAGAGGAGGAAACCAGAATGTGGAAGGCCTGGAGCTTCTCCCTCCCTGGGGCAGTGTGTGGCAAAGGGCCCAAGGCTCTGCCCAGCTCTGTACTCTGAGAGATGCTGGGAATGCATGCAAATGAGATGCAAATAAGGGACAGTGGTGAGGAGGGGGTGCCCCTGCTGCTGCCTCAGTCTGGCCTGAATGTCGAGGATGACAAACAGAAAAGGAAGAGACCTGTGACCTGGGCTGTGGAGCCCAGCATCAGGAAGGAAAGGAGAGGGGCTCTGTGGGGCTTCTGGAGCCAGCTCTGGGGAGGGGGGCACGTGGAAGGGGGAGGACCAGAGAATGGCCCTGAGATGAAAGTATCCTGGAGAAAGCCCAAGCTCATCTCTAGCTGCAGGGGCGGGGGGGATGTGGTCAGAAGGGAGAGGGTGCAACTCAATGCACAGACACTGACCAAATGCCTATGGTGTCCCCCACGGCCTGGCTCCCAGCCAGCTGTGTTATGGGCCCAGCAGGATTCTGAGGCCCAAGGCCTCTCCCCTGGGGACCTGGGCATGTGGCCCTCTCTGCCTTCTCTGTGGTAGAGAGGGAGGAAAAGAGTGGGGGCCAAGGGCGCTAGAGGGGAGTAGCTCCAGCATCTCCCTGCCCCCTGTGCTAGGAAGATTGGGAAGCCAATTCCTGCCTGCTGGATGTTGGTCTACTCATAGCCCAGCTCAGAGGAACTTGCCCCTAGCTCCAGAAGGATCTGGGAACCTGGCCCTGCAAGAGTGGGGGTTACGTGACACATGACACGATGACCTCCAGAGGGAGCGCTGGCACCCAGCATTCCCAGTTGTATTGGGGAGTGAGACAGCCTTGAGTTGCAAGACCTGAATTCAGACTCTGTTTCATCAGCTGCCCTGTGGTCTTGGGTTAACTGCTCTGAGCCCAGCTCTAAGACTGGGATAAGAATGACAGCTTATAGCCATTTCTCAGATTTGAATGGGGGCCTGCACGGAAACACACATGGGAAAGTTTTGGTGCAGGGTAGGTCCTCAAGTATTGATGCAAATGGAATGAAGGAAAACATGGGAGCAACTCTGTGCTGGCCCATGGGGCCACGAGGCCAGGGGGAGTCTGGATTCAACATTCGCTGGCAGTATTTCCCTTGACTTTATCTTTGCCCTTTCTTCTCTGTCTCTGTGTGTCCCTTTGTCCTCCTTTCTGTCACATCCCCTCCTGTTCCATTGAAAGTGCCTAACTCAGCACCTGGCCCCGACATGCACGATTCATTTCGCTGCTCTTCTCAATGGCTACTCTGTGGCTCAGTGGCCCTGTCCCAGCGCCCCCAGCTTTGTCTCCTTGCTCCTTCTGGGTCTCTGTTTCTGACCCCCTCTTTGTCCTGCTCTCTCTCCTCCTGACTTTCCTTGCTCTCTGTTTCTCCTGCTTCTATCTTCCATCAACAAGCATCCATTGACTCCTTACTAGATGCCAGGCACAGCCCTGCTACTTTCTGGGTTCTGTGTCTCTCTCTGCCTCCTTGCTGCCGGCCTCTCTCCCTCCCACCCCTTCAGCCTCCTGCCCTCCCTTCCCCCAGCTCCACAGTCTCCAACACTGGTATTATTCAGTTTTATGAGAAACCCCCAGGCCTACCCCTGAATGGACCAACCACAACTGGAACCAGATGTGCAGTCCAGCACGTGGGGATGGGAGGGAGGGAGGGAGGGAGGGAGGAGGGAAAGGGGCATGGGCTGGCTTAGGAGGTAGGGAGGGGATGGGGGTTGGGAGATGGAAAACCCTGGGAATCCCTTGTCTGCTCTGGCTCAGGGGAGGAAGGCTTTGTGGAGGGGAGGGAATAGGGGCTAAGCAGTCTCCTGTAGAAAGCAGCTCTCACTCTGTGTGTGTGTGTGTGTGTGTGTGTGTGTGTGTGTGTGTGTGTGACTATGCATGTGCATGTGTGAGAGGCTGAGACTGATACTGGTGAAAGTCCAGGGAGGGACTGGGGGTGGATGGTCAGCTATGGGACAGCTCTTAGAAATAAAGGGGAAGACTACTCAATTTCTTTGGAATCTCCCAGCTCCTTGGAACCCCCTCCCTCCCATCCCATCTATCCTTGACCTTCTGTCTGTGCAGTTTCTAGAGGCTTACTGAATTCATGCCTCCTTGCCCCAGGAGGGCTGGGAAAGAGAGGTGGTATTGGGGTGGAGGATGAGAGTGTCACCTCCAGTGGCTCCTTGCTAGCAACTGAATCAGGCATCTCTCAGAGCCTCCTGATCTGCTGCAGATGATGCGTGAGGGACATGGTGTAAATGATCCTCAAGTCCTAGCAAGGTCAGTTTTTCTGATGGTCAGTTTTTTATATAGCTTTGAAGATAAAAGTCTGCCAACAGGTATCTTGGTACAGCTTTGTGCAGAATCAAACATTAAAAAGTGTTCGTTTATTCAGTCTGTAGCCAACCATCCATCTATCCATCACTCCACCATTTATTTATTCAGTCTGCATTCACTGAGAATCTATGCGGCCACCTTGCACTGGGTACCCAGCATGCGAGGAAAAGGGAAGGAAATGAGGAATGAATCTTTGCTCAACTCACTGGGACATAGACAAGTGCACCCAACCAGTGAGTGTCCCGGCATTAATGTATGAGCAAGAGCCCTCAGTGTTCAGAGGAGGGGCCAGTGCCTACGGGAGGGGCAGTTGCAGAAGGACCCAGGGAGGATGTGGCTTTTGAATTGAGGCCTGATCATGGAGAAGGAAAAGGGGGAATGGTGCCTTGAAAAGGCTTAGAGGTGGGGCTGTGTCACAGAGGGTCCTTCTGCGGTGCTGGGACTGGATCTGGTAGGCAGTGGGGAGCCTGGGATAGTTTTGTGTCAGTCAGGGTGATGGTGGGGTGTGGGTTGGAAGGAGGAGATGGGGAGGAGGCGTGTCTGCCCTTCATGACCCAAGACAGGGAGGGGGTTTCCGCTTCTGTGGCAGACTCCCCATCTACCTTTAGGGGAACCCAGATTGCTGACGTGGAATCTCTCACTTCCCTCCCCTGACCAAGGCTGAACCAAGCCCCTGAGTCGATGTTGGTCTGCAGGGATGTGGGAGTTAGTAGGACAGGCTATTAGTATTCATCTTTGTCCCAGAGTTGGGACGAGGGAGGGCTAGACTCTTTCCTCACACGGTCCACAGTCTCAGAGGCACATTCTGTGGGGCCACGTCTCTCCTATCTCTGTCTCTGGCTGCACCTACACACTCACAGAGGGAGGCCACTGGCAAGGGCTGGTAGGTTTAGAGATACTGGGATTTGGGACTCTGGGAATCTAGACTCTCCACCTGGGAAGGGGTGAAGTCATCTTGTTCTGGAGGCAGGGGGTGGGCGCAGTGATGCTTCCGTCTCCACCCTGCCCACATTAGGGTCCTGGGAAGGTGCCCTGCTCCCACCCCCCCAATCCTCAAGGCTTCACTGTCACTGAAGCAGGGGAGCAGTCCTCCAAAGTGCTGATCGTTGCCCTGTGACACTGGCCCTAGATGCCCCCAGATCTTTCCCGAGACTGTTTGTCCCTCCTCTGGGTCTTCCCTGTCACTTTCCTGGGGAAGCGTTTGGATGAATTAATAAAATTAGTGAGTGTTAGAACTGGAAGACATCTTGAAGACCTTTGGATCCAAACTCATCATACAGCAGGGGAAACTGAGGCTCAGAAATGCAGGTCACTGGCCCAGATGGGGAAGAGAAGGGCTTTTCAGTGTCTGGAGAGCTGAGCGGTGGGGAGCTTGGCTCTGGAGTGAGCCTATCCAAGGTTGACTTTCTGCTCAACACCATCCTGTGTGGTCTTGGACAAGTCACCGAACCACTCCAGGATCGCTTTCTTCAGCTAGAATAACAGGGAGATTTGAAGATTAAGTGAGAGAGAGAATATTCTTTAAGTGTCCGGCATGCAACAGGTGTGTAGCAAATAAATGACTTTTCCCTTCCCCTCAAAATAATCCTGTCCACTTATCTTCAAACTTTTCAAATCACGTTTCCCCTGATATTTTTAATTATAAATAAATTTTGTCCATATAGGAAAGTTGAAAGGATTAAATGGTAAACTCCGTAGGTTCTATAATGAATCCTTTGGTATATTTGCTTTATCACATTTCTGTTTATCTCTCCATCCATCAGTCCATGTTATTGTTTGATGCGTTTCAAAGACAGCTGAAGCATGCAATTCATTAACCGGAGTTCCTCTTCGCATCACTTTTGCATATAAAACCACAAATGCCTTCACTCAGCCGGGAGAAGAAAAGCAGAGGTGAAGAAAAAAACGGGCTCAGAAGTGAGATTCTGGGTCTCCTGTCACAAAATGAGTTGGGATTGGCATAGAGCAGGGTGCTCTCCAAAAAATTGGGAGTTGCCAGTTATTCCGATTATTATCATCGTTACTGCCATGTGACCAAACATCCTTCTCGGCCCCGCAGCCCTTTGGCCATTTCTCTGCCGCTCTGTTTCTTCCGTGGGGTCCTGGACCTCTTGCCACCTGTCCTCCCGCTTCTGCCCCCAAGCCCTCTGACGCCTCCCTGCAGGTCCTTGGCTGGCTGCTGAAGGAGGTGGGGGCTGCATTGCGGGGCCCCAGGCGCCCGCCCTGCCGGGAGCTGCCCGGAGCGGCTGAGCGCTTCAGGGGTTAAAGGCGGCGGGGGCGGCGGCGGCGGCGGCGGGCGGGCTGCTGGCCGGCTCGGGGAAGGAGGCGGTGCGCCGCTGGCCCGCCCGCCGCCGGGGGAGGGAGCCGGGCGAGCGGCGCCCTGGCTCAGTTGCTCCCAGCAGTGGCCCTGGGACCAGCTCCGCGCCTGCTCCCGCTCCCGCCCCGGACACAAGGCTTACTCACGCCCTCCTCCCGGCAGCCAGCTTACCAGCTTCTTGCCAGCCACAGCTGCTGCCCCGTCATTGCCCACTGCCTCTGTCCCAGACAGAGGGGGACCCAGGCACCCACCCACCCGGTGGCTCTTCTGTCAGAAAGGTGAGTGTGGGGTGTGTGTGTGTGTGTGTGTGTGTGTGTGTGTGTGTGCGCGCGCGCGCGCACTGGCCTGTCCTACTGATGCTGTCAGGACCTCCCATCACATAAATTAGGGGAGGGGGAGGTCAGCCCACCTGGTCACCTGTCCCGGGGCTAGGCCAGCCCCCAGCCCCCAGCCCAACCTGTCAGTCCCCTGCCCTCATTGTCTGGTTCTGGCAGGGTGTCTGGGGTGTGGTTGTCCCCCGCCAGGAGAGACCAGTCAGAAGGAGTTTTGTTTGCCGGGGAAGTTGCCGCTGTCAGTGGCTGCTTGAGACTGAGGCCAGCAGGGCGAGAGGGGGCAGTCGGGAGTGTGGGTCTGCGGGGCTCTCCTCCCCTCCCTGCTCTCCATACCAGGGGTGCCTCAGGAGGGGACCAGGAGATGGGCGTGGGCATTTTTCCTCTTCATTTCTTTCCCCACCACCGCTGGAGCTGCTGCCGGGCCCTGTTCTCGGGGCTCCCCTTGCTCCCACCTCTCATCTCCCAGAGGGCTGCCCAAGGCTTCCAGGGAGGGTCTAGTGGGCCTGGAAGGGTTTCCCCGCTGCGCTCACCTCCCCGCAGCTTGGGTCCCTGGGTCCCTGGGCACAGCCTGGCATAAGTGCCCCCTGCTGCCCTCCCCCAGCCAGCAGCTCTCATTCCCTCCTCACCCCTCTGGGCAGAAATGGCTAATCCAGGTGGTTAATGAACAGACACACGCAGCTGCTTTCCACCCCCCTCTCCTTCCTCTCTTCCCACCCCTGTCTCCTCCTCTGACCCTCTGATGCCCTGCCTGCCACCCTTTCCCAAGTGGAGGAGTCTATGCAGAGCTAAACCTCAGTGTCTGGCCCCCACCCCCCAATTCAGGACCAGGGCCAGGACTGCCTGCCCAGATGTTTCTCTGCTGGCCACTGTCTTAGAAGAGGAAACTGGGAGGGGGTGACCGAGTAGTGACCAGGAGAAGCCTGCTGTGCCCCCCAGCCGGGCTCCCTGCAGGGGATGGGGTTAGGGGACAGGATGGGTGCTGGGTAGGGGAGGGCAGGACAAGCAGTTGTGGGGTGAGGCTCAGAGGAGGAACTGGAAACCAGGGTTCCAGAATCTTTGGGGACAGGGGTTTTTCTTCTGGAAGCTGCAGAACTTCTTCCATGTGGCAGAATCAAAGCAGGGGGGTCAGGAGGGCGTGGGGGAGCACTCTCTTTCCTTGAGTCTCTGCTGGGCCCCTTCCTGAAGCTGCCTGGGTGGGGTGGGGACCATTGTGGCTCAGACTTGGCCTTAAGTCGCTTCTAACCCTGCCAGCTGGCGGCTTCTCCTGTCTCCCCCACCCTCGCTGTCCCCCAGGACCTCAGAGCTGGTTATAGCCGAGCCCCCCCTCTGCCCCGACCCCTTTGGCCCAGGTCTGGTGGGGACCTGTGTCTGCATGAGGAGCTGGGTGGGAGGCTCTCAATAGGACCAGTGCTGGGATCCCCGCTTGGGGAAGGTCTCCCGGAACCCTGAGGTTTGGGAGCCAGGACTTTGATTCAGAGCTGAGAATTATCAGGTGGTGGAGGAGGGGGCGTGGGAATCTCTGCTTCCAGACCCCTGCCTCTCCTTCCCTAGCCCTCTCTCAGTACTTCTCATTCTTCACTTCCCACAGAGCCCCAGCCGAGAATCTCCCATGGGGGCCACAGCCTCCAGAATCGCAAACACCCTGGGGGTTGGTGGCCGGGTGTGGGGGGCTGCTGGGTGGGGTGCAGGGGAGTTCAGGGCCAACCTTGCCGTTGGATGACCATCTTCTCACCTCTGATGGACTGTAGCAGAAGACCTGGAGTTTGAGAATTCTCAGTGCCCTGTCAGTACTGAGGTGGGAACAGGAAGCAAAAAGGGAGAATGGATTTTTGCTTGGTGAAGGAAGCTTGGCTCAGGTCTGTTGAAGGGTTTCTTAACAAGCCTGCTGGTCAGCAGGAGAATGGGCTGCCTTGTGAGGTAGCGAGCCTCCCGTCCTGGGGAGAGTTCGGACAGCGGCTTGAAAACAGCTTGGAAGGATTCCTGAGCTGGGATGCGGTTAGGAGAAGTGACCCTGGAGGTCTCTTGGGATGCTGAGGTCCTGGGATTCTTGAAGTCAGGAATTCTCGGACACCCGGAATGGGAGAGCAGGAAGGCGGTGGCCTTTGGCCTGGGGCGGGGGCACTGTCTTCTCCTCCCTGCCAGCGTTTGGGGAACAGAGAGCCCGATGCTCTCCCCTCGCACCCGTTGCGCACTCTCCTGCCAGGTCTGCCCCAGCTGCTTCCTGCAAGGATTCTGAGTTTCTTCCGATTCTTCCTGTCTTATTCTGAGCCTTGCCCCGTGGGTTAACCCCACAAGGGCCAGCACAGACCTGTGTATGGTATGGAATGGAAGGGATGCCATAGACCTCACCCCCTGCCCCCTCCAGTTAGAGCCCATGCTCCCAGCTAAGGGGGCTAACTGGGGGCCAGTGTGTGAGGATTAGGGATAGGGGTGTGCTTTGAGGTTTGGCAGCTTAAACCCCTGCCCAGTTCGTACCCCCTGACCCTGGCCCTCCCCCCATCCCCCCCACAAGCCCATGAGAAGGGGCCTCCCCAGCCTGCTAGGGCATAGTAGGCAGAGGAGCAGTGCCAAGGTCTGAGATGCAGAAAATCCCCGCATTGGCTCTTACCTGAGCCTCAGTTTCCAAATTTGTGAAATAACACAGGGTGGTCAGGGGCAGCTTGCAGTGGTTTGTGCAAGTCGCAGGGGGATTTCACGGGAGGAGTGTGGGAGGAGCAGATCACTTGCTGTGTCCACGCCACCTCTCCAGACCTGTGTCTCTGTGGTGTGGGTGCCAGGCTGCCAGAGGAGAGGCATTGTGGGGTTGGAGATACAGGGTTTGGAACCCCAAACCCTGGGAGGCTGGCGCTTTTCATGATGGGAATGTCAAGGTGGGCTTCTGGGAGAGGCTCAGGAACCCACCCAGGCTCCATCCTTCCCGTCCCAGCCTGCCTCTCCACACAACCCCCGTGACTCCTTTTCTCCTTAGTGGAGAGAGTGAAGGAGTAGGGTCTGAGGTCCCCCTGGCCAACCCTCTGCCTCCAGTCAGTCAGTCCTGGCTTCGTCTGAAGATGAAGTCCTTTTCAAGTGTCTAACTGTAGTCCCTCGTCTCAAGCCAGGACTAGATGAGGCAGCTTAATTAGGACACTCTTTGCTCTGGTCTGACCGAGACCCAATAGAAGAGCAGGAAGGTGAGATGCTGGGTGTGCCCTTGAGCCTAGAGAAGTCAGGGTTAGAGCTGGGGACAGCAAAGGCTCTCAGCTGCAGGTCATTTGGCTTCTTGGCTTCTTTCTGGGGCCATGAGTCTTACCCCAGAAAGGGAAACTGAGGTCCAGCTGGGGGATGTGTATTGGAGGGGGGCAGAGGAAAGCCCTCCCAGTTACTGGACTCTGAAAAGAGCAAGTGGGTGTGGTGCTGGGGGGAGGGGGAGAGAGGTTTTCAGAGACTGGAGGGACTCTTGTCCCCAGTGCTGTATCCCCATGGCCCCGGCTCTTAGCTTTCAAAGCCATTAGGCACACAGAGGCGTGGGCACCAGTGAGCCGGAACGAGAGGAGTGGGGTGGAAGGGTTGCCAGCCTTGCGGGCCATGCCCACCTCCCTGGGTGCCCTACTCCATTATGCAAGGTCACACCTGGCCCTCCTCTCCTTCCTTTTCTCAAATTGCCTGAAGCACTTTCCCAAGAGGGGAGGTGGCAGGAGGTGCAGCTGGGTCCCTTGCCTGCCTCTACCCTGGTTAGTGACCTTGGCCATCTTCCTATTTGTCCACACTTTGGTTTCCCTCTGGGAGATGGTTAGTCTCCACAGAGTTGGAGCTTTGTGGGGTGGGGTGGTAGGTGGGCCCCAGCCAGTCCTTGGTGCTGCCTCCTCCAGGGCTAGTCTGGACTCTGTAATCCCTGCCTTTTTAGGGCTGGAGGCTTGTAGCTCAGGCCTGGGTGTTTTGGGAGGCAGCAGGGACTAGCCGAGGAGGGTGTGGTCCCGGGGAGCCTGCAAGCAACGAGGGGTGACAGCGGTGTCTGAACAGAGTCCTGTCCTGCTCCCGTGGTGAGAGGGAGTCCCAGTTAGAGGTCCGGGTTCCCCAGAAACCTTCCTAAGCCTTCTCTGGCAGAGAACATGGGACCCCTTAGTTTTCCCCGTCCTTCAAACTTCCCGTGTGCTCGTCTGTCTTCTAGCTGGATTACGAGCTCCTTGAGGCCAGGCCTGTGCCTTTTGCCTCTCTGGTGGTCCTTGCTGGGCCTGGCAGAGTGTTGCTCAGCACTAACTGGCTGCCTGATGAGGGGCAGAGGAGTGATGGTTTTAGATGGGGCCTGGGAGGACTTGCTAGGCCCGGAAACAGGGCTGAGTTTACTCAGAGGTCTAGAGTGAGGCAGAAAAGGTGACTCTGAAGGCCAGACTGCTGGGGCTCAACTGAAGACAACCCTATTTATTGACTGTGTGGCTTTGGCAAGTGACTGAACCTCTCTGAGCCTTAGTTTCCTCATCTGCAATAGGGGAGAATAACTGTACCTGTTTCATGCTGTGGTTGTGAATATCAAATGGGTTAGTTTATTGGAAATACTTCGAGCAGTGTTTGAGCCCGGCACATAGCAAGTGATCAGCAAATGCGAGTAATTGTTATTATTGGTTCTGGTGGTGGTCCTGGTGTTTCTCTAGGGGCTCAGTTCACTCTTTCCTCTCTCTTGGGGTTGTTCCGTCCCTAAGACGGGAGCATTATGGGATCAGAGGGTGGAGGAGATGGTGGCGTCATTTTCCCTTGAGGGGGTCCTAGCATCCGAGCCTAGAGAAGAGATTCCCCCTGACCTCTGTCTCTCTCTCTCTGTGAGTGTGGGGAGGCGGGGAGCTAAGGGGACCTCCCGAGGCCCTGTCTGCCCAGGGGAGCCGATGCAGAGCTGTGTTTATGGAGGACGCTGAGAAAATTGCCATCACTGTAAACAAGATGCATTATTATAAACCAGGCCAAGCTCCCCTCCTTGGATCCTATCCCATCCCTTGATGAGAGTCACTGAATCAGAGACTCCCAGGCCTGGCAAGAATGTGGCTGGCCTGGCCTTCAGGCAGGCTTCTCTTGACCGTGGACCATACCCATGGGGGTGGTGTCTGTATTGTAAGGTGGGATCCCCAAATAACTGCTGCAAGTTGCTGTATCTTATGTCCCCTAGGTCTCTCTGAAGTCTAACCTCCATCCCTCTTGCTGCAACTGTAGTTCAGTCCCTTGCTGGCGGGAGGTGGGGGAGAACCAGGCCCAGCCCTTCCTGCATGCCACATAGCTGGGGGCTTTGAACCTGTGGTAGGGGCGGGTCCTGGCCACACTGCCTCTTCCTCCCAGGGCTCTCGCCTCTCTGGGGTCCTCCACCTTCTGGTTCCTCATTAGCAGGGGTCAGCCCTAAAGGCCTGCCAAGCCGCACTCTCCACCTAGCCCGGGTTCCCACCCAGGGAGGCTGGGGGTGCTCCAGGTCAGGGGTGTGAGCTCTATTTCCGGACCCCTGGCCCGCCCAGTTGCAGCTGCAAAAGGCATTAAGCTTTTTTTTGGAGAAAGAATGGGCTTGGGTTGATGATGATGACAGCTGGGGAGGGTTCCTGAGCTCAACCCGGCCCTATCTCGCTTCCCCTCCTCAGCCCTTGCTCACCTCTGCTCCATTTCTAGGCCATTGCTCCTTTGGAGGAGGGGCTTGCCTTTGGCTCTTGACCTTGACCAGATCTGAGCAATCAACTGGTCTACAACAGCCCTTTATGGGGAGCAGTCTGTGGGTAAGGTCCTGGGTTTGGGGCTTGGTTGGGGGTCAAGGGGTGGGCAGAGGGTTCAAGGGAAGTGTAAGACAGGCCCAGGGCATGGGGAGAGCGGTGCTCTTGCTCTGTCCCTGGACTCTGGAAGTGTCCCTTCCCTTGCTGGGCCTGGTATCCTCACCTGTCATATGAAGGGCTAGGGAGGTGCAGGGCTGGAAGCGTCCAGGAGTCCATCCCAGGCTGCAGACTTCACCTTGGATTGACCTTGCTTCCCTTCTGCCCTGCCCCCACCTCTGGCAATCGCAGGCAGGAAGTCCTGCTGATTAGGGCCCTAATCACTGGCTGAGACTCCTAGAAACAGCAGAGCTGGTTGAGCAGAGAGGGGTAGGCGGACAAGCACAGGGAGAAGCCCTCACCGAGGGATATG
Source organism: Panthera tigris (assembly GCF_018350195.1). Classification (NCBI taxonomy): domain Eukaryota; kingdom Metazoa; phylum Chordata; class Mammalia; order Carnivora; family Felidae; genus Panthera; species Panthera tigris. The sequence continues at coordinate 200,428,445 of NC_056667.1, read as the reverse complement.
AGCTGGGTGTTCAACTGTCATGGGGGGCACTTGATGCCTGCTTGAGGCTGGGGGTCAGCTTCTGGGGTGGGGGCAGTGCCCAGGCATCCACCGTGGAGGCTGTGTGGCCGTGGCTGAATCCGGCCAGGCACACGAGGCCCCTGATTATTCACTTAAAAGCTGTTTTTGGGCACTGACCCTATGCCAGGCAAGGTGCCAGTGGTATGGGGCTGGAAAGGCCAGGGGGACAGGGTCTAGTAGGAGACAAAGGGGAGTAGATGGACAGTTTCTGCCAAATGCAGAGGGCGTATCAAGCAGGAAGCGGTGTGTATGACCTGGTGGAGTGGAGAGAGCTTTGGAGAAGAGGTGCCATTTGAAATGTTTTTTAAAAGAAAAATTTTAAATGTTTTTATTGATTTTTGAGAGAGAGACAGAGAGAGAGCACAAGCAGGGGAGGGGCGGAGAGAGAGGGAGACACAGAATCCGAAGCAGGCTCCAGGCTCCGAGCTGTCAGCACAGAGCCCGGCGTGGGGTTTGAACCAACGAACAGTGAGATCATGACCTGGGCCGGTCAGACGCTTAACCGACTGAGCCTCCCAGGCACCGCGAGATGGGTTTTGAAGGTTGAGAAGAAGGAGTTGTGCAGGAAGCAGAAGGGATGAAGACTTCTTCAGGCACAGGGGAAAGGCACGCACGAAGGCACAGTAGCACACGTGTAATGGATAAAATAGTGGCTCCAGTCCTGTGGTAGAGTCAGACACACGGGGCTGTCCCTCCCGGCTCTGCTGCTTATTAGCTGGGTGACCTTGGGTCAAACCTCAGTATGTACATCTGTCAAATGGGGTTACTATTCCAACCTCTTAGAATCATAGTAGCGATAAAATGAGATCATGTCTAGGAAGCAGTCAGCTCAGTGCCTGGCACAGGATAAGCCCTCAGTGAGTGTGGTGTGTAGGAAAGCCTGGCTTTGGGGAGAGCTTGTAGGTGTTGCTTGGGGTCCGGCCATGGGGGACTTTCTGAGCCAGGTTAACAAGGGAGCAGCCGAGGGCTTTAATGTGGGAGAAATGTGATGAGACTGTTATTTAGGAAGGTGATTTGGGCAGCTGTGAAGACTGTCCTGGCCGGGAGATCTGGGGACAGGCCATAAGCCAAGGCCCTTGGACTCCTCTGTTCAACTTTCTCAACCCCAAGCTGGGAAGTCCTCTCCTGAATTACTTCGTCTCTCTGGGCTCCCTTCCCACGTATTGCCCTCCTCTCCTGAATCAGGAGGCCGAGGAGGCACTGAAACCTTCCTGGGAGATCTTTCAGGTCAGAAGAGAGCCCTCCTGGGCGAGGCTTCACACACAAGACCGGCACGGACGGATCGTAGTGGGTAGGGGTGAGGATGGACCGCAGGCAGCTCGCGTTTCTGAGGAATCCAGAGGCTCCTTTTGGGGGCATCCTTCACCGTCTACCTGGCACACAGTAGGCCCTCACTATTGGCCGAATGAATGAACAAACAGGAGTGTCCCTGAGTCAGGTGGAGGATCCTGCCCGCTTGGAGGCAGAGGCTTCCCTGCCTGACTGTAAGTGGCCTGGTAAGTGTCTGGACAGGGGCTGCCCGTTCAGAGGCACGAGGACCGTTGAGCGTCGCCAAGCCCAGTGTGACCGCAGGAGTTCAGTGACTGTGTGTGGATGAGGAAGCAGGGATTTCAGGAGCTTTAACTTGGAGCCAGGTGCTATCATGAGGCAATGTGGCAATGTGGGGGCGGGGAGGGGGTCAAGGTCAGATGCTGCAGCCACACCGTCTGAGTTTCAGTCTTGACCCCATCTTTTGCAGGCTGTGTGACTGTGGTCGGTGCTTTAATTTACTCTTCTGTCAAAAGTGGGAAATAAATAGAAGCATGTCCAGCATGTAGGCCATGTTATGTGACCCTTGATTATCATTACTGTTATCATTATTACTTGTGTTGGTGTAGAGGGAGAGAGGCAGGCAGGGGCTTCTCGGCAGGCATAAGTGCCCAGAGTGGGTGGAGAGCACAAGAGACAGACGAGGCTCCCCAGTGCCTCGTGAGCTTCGAAGGCTCTTCAGTGCCTTGTGAGCTGCCTCGAACGTCACACATGGGGCTGTGTCTGATGTGGCCAGCTGGGCTGAGCTGGGCGTGGGAGCGGAGGCCGCGTCCAGCCTGGATTCCAGGCTAGAGCCCTGGGAGAGCAGGGGGAGCTGGGGCGAGGGCCAGGGGGAGGAGAGGTGAGCAGAGAGGAGGCCAGGACTCTCCCAAGTCCCCAGCTGGGACCCTAGGAATTCCTCCCATCGTCTGCTGCCAGAGGGCCTGGCCTCTTAGCTGCATGGCCTCCGGAAGGCCTGTGGTCTTTCTCCCCGTCTGCTGGGAAGACTGTTCCTCGTGCCCCTTCACCGTTAGGCAGTGATTGCTCCTCACCAACCACTGTTTGGGGCACCCCCTTCCTTCCTTCTCTCCTCATCTCGGCTTCAGCTCTCCCAGTTCCAGTGCTTTTCCGGATGAGCAGCTGCTTTGCAGTGGGCAGGGGTGAGGGTGGGCTTTCAGGGCCTGGCCCAGGACTTGCGGTGCAGTGGAGGGACTGGTGGCAGGTGTGGGGGGTCAGGTGGCCTATTTCCCGTCCCTTTTTGGCAACATGTGACCTTGGGCAAATTGCGTCCCCTCTCTGGCTTGTTTCCTCATTTGTAAGGTGACAGATTGGACTTAGGAGAGTTCTCTAACCAGTGCTGAAATCCTGCAAGTCTGTGGATCTTTCTGAGCAGAGAGGCTCTTCCTCTTGGGGCTGCTAGAGGAGCCATCCAGCATGGGAGTGGGTGTCCTGGAAGGTCTTCAGGCGTCTGCTGGGAAACCAGCTGAGATGCTGGGAAGGTCCCTTCCAGCCCTGGGATTGGAAGGTTCTTTGCCCAGTTGACCACTCTTCCAGGCAGCTCTGTTTCTTGGAACAGAGTGGAGGGTAACAGCTGTCAGGGTTGAGTGGACCAGAGTCTCCAGGGCTCTGTCCCAGTGACTCAGGTGGAGATGCACTGGCAGGATTGGAGCTAGTGAAGCGGGGGAGGGAACCAGCCAGATCTGCTGGCTCCCCTCGGCCACTCTCAGAGAACAGAGTGGGAGTAAGTGATGTGCTGGGGGGGGGGGGCAGGGTGCAGAGAAGAGTGAGTAACAGTTGTGAGTGAGTAATGGCCCCGTGTCTCTGCTGGGCAGGTGGCTCCTAGTCTGCAGGGCTGTCTGGGGCTCCGGAAATGCTCCCGGGAGGCCCAGCCACTGAGTCACTTAGGAGCTGGGGGTCTAAGGTGGCATGCCCCCCGCCCCCCTCCCGGTCCCTTTGCTTCTTTCTCTGTGCTCCTCTGCATCAGCCACTCCTTCCAGCTCTGCCACCACACCCTCTAGGCCCCATAGTTGCCCTGTCTTGTCTTCGAAGCACCCAGGTGACTTGGGTTGCCTATAGGAGTATAGATTTTGCAGTCTGGCTATCCTGGGTTCAACTGTTCATAGCTGTGTGACCTTGGGCAGCTTACTTTTCTCACTGAGCTTCTGTGGCCTCATATGGGAAAAGGACGATGTGTCTATTGTACGCACTGTGGAAAGAATTAAATGTGGCATCATGTCTGCAGAACCCCGTGCATTCTATGTATTCAGATATTGGGGCTGTCAGTCAAGGCCCCAAGCTCTGTTTTGCTCCTCCTCACCACCTCCACCCCTAAAATTCCAGCTCCCATGCCTTTATTCCATGATTTTTAGGATGTTTATTCTCCTATCAGATCTGCCCCATGGTTTGTACACTCGCCCTCCTGTTTCTGACCCTTCCTACCCAGCTTCCATCAGTGTGCCTTGCCCCTCACCTGCTCTTTCAGAAGGACGGGCAGGAAGCAGGTAGGGGGGAGAGTCCAGGGGGAATCTGCTGCTGGTCCTGCCTCAGTGGATGGGCTGGCTCCTGCGGGCACTTTGAAACAACAACAATCTCTGAGATCTGGGTGAGTGTTCAGACTTGAACCCTCCCCACCCCACCTCTGCTGGTTATGCTCTCCCCTCCTGCCGTCTGCCCACATGGGTCATTCTGCCCCTGGCTTCCTCAGATCCTCTGTGCTCCGGGACCCGGTCCCCTGCCTGTGGGTGTGCTGGTGGGGCTGCTGTGTTCCTGTTGGTGCAGCTCTGCTCCGGGTGGGGCCGGGAGCGCTAGGGAGTGACTTTGCATCTGGACCTGGCAGTGGGCCGCAGGACTGTGTGTGCAGTGTGTATGTGCCTTAGGGCGTGTGAACTGTGTGTACATACATCAGCAGTGTCTCTGGGCCACCGGGTCTGTGGCCCATGTGAGCCCCCTCTCCTGCCTGTTTAAAATCTGCCTGCGTTTTCTGAACCCAGTGGAGAGAGGCAGGCCTTCCGCTGCCCCTCCCTGCAGCGCCCCTTCCCCCGGACCTGGTTTCAGATGTGTGCATCTCCGAGGTTCTCCTGGAGAACAAGGAAGCAGGGGGGTGGATATGCGTCAGATGGAGCCAAACAATGCCCGTGACAGCCAGGCCTCCGCCGGCCTCCAGTGCTGGCTTCACTTCAAGTCTCCGCTGCCTGCCTGCTAATTGGGAGTGAGAGGGGGCTTCCTGCGCTTCGGCCACAGATGGATTTAAAGGAGCAACATGAGGCTGGGCTGCCTGACCCTTGGGATTCCTGCTTCCGGGGCTCCTGGTGCCGTTCATCAGAGCAGATGGGGTTCCAGCACACCAGCCCTTGACAGGTGCCAACTGTGCGGAACCAACACACGAACTCCTCCTGCCGCTGCCTTCTGGGGCCTAGGAGTTTCCTAAATGAGTGCATTTTCAGATACCTGAAGCCTAGCCGGAGTTGAAATCTCAGGGGAAAAAGGTGGATTATTATTATTATTACTTTTTTTGGATGGGAATCTTGCATTATATTCTACTGTCCCGATCTCTGACTTAACGGTGGATGGGCGGGACCTTGTAAGTCAACAACCTCATCTCATCTGTTGTTGTTCCTCAGTTTCTTCTTTCAAGAGGGCATGAGAGCAGAACCTACCTCACGGGGTTGAAGTGACGATTCGAAGAAGTCGGGATACATGCAGTGCTCAGAATGGGGCACCGTGCAGTTTACTGCTCTGTAAATGAAGACGTTGAGGGGCAGACAGGAGCAATAATACAATAGCAACCGACTCGGTAGAAGAGGACTGTGTTTACCCAGCGGGTGCTGTGTTCCAGGAATCTTTAACCGTGTCCACACAGTCAGCTTTATTGAGTTGCACCCTGCAAAGTGGGTCTCCTAACTCCCATCTTACAGATGCAGGGGGCTTCAGGAAGTGGTGGTCTGGGACAAAGTGCCATCGGGAGCACGCCTCACTCCACGTTCAGTGCTTTTTCTGTCCCACTTCTTGCCCTTTGGTTGAAAACCACATGGCCTCCCGATGTGTTGAGGAATTTGGAAATAAGGATCCGCAAACAGAAGGTGTTATGTATGATCTTTGAGATCTGAATCTGCCCCCAGCTACCCATTTCTTGGCTAGATTCAGAGCAGTCTGGAGTCCGGTGATGAGGCAGAATGACCTTTAGCTGTCCAGGGAACGTAAAAGCCACAGATGGGCCTTGAGGATATAGAAGTTTCTCCGGGGTAATATGCGGTTGGGTTTCTTTTCACCTTGTTCTTTCTTTTGGTGTCCCTGAATCTTTCAAAAAGGAAGTACTTTTAGGTTACAACAAAAATTTTCTTCAAATTTGAGATGGTTTTCTTTTTCTTTTTCTTTTTTTTTTTTACGTTTTGGTGTTTCTGAAATTGGCATGTGCCTTGCAATTGAAGTGTACGTGTTGGGTACATTTTTCCCCCTCAAAAGCTGGTACCCAATTGATGGTGCCCCAGACAAGCAACAGCATCTTGGAAATTAGGAAACGGGGGGAGGGAGGGGGTAAACACCTGCACTTTGCAAGGCACCATGCAGGTGTGGAAGGGAGAGAGGCCAGGAGGCCCCGCCATGGCCCGCGAGCAGATGCTGTGCTGGTTTCAGAAGGCCAAGGGAGCCTCTGGTGTTTGTGTGGGCTCGAGTGTGGCTTCTAGCCCCAGAATTCTCAGCTCGTGGCCTGGCCGAGGCCAGCCTTTCCCCCACTACCCTCCCCTCAGCCTCCTTTGCCATGTCCGAGGGCTGCTGGTGTGCTTCTCAGCAGTTCCCGAGCCCTTTGACTTCTTGGGTTTCCCCCTTGCTCTTAGATATTTTTCCCATGCGTCCTTCCTGCCTTACTGTTCTGGCACAGTTTAGGGTCAAAGGCTTTTGTCCCTTAAAGTTCTCATCTGGGGACAGAAACCCTCAGTGGGGAGTGAGGGGGGTTGGGTGGGCAGTCTCCCTCTGGGCGTAATTTCTGGAAAAACAGATGGGTTTGAATCCCAGTGAGATAATAGGCCTCTTCATACCTTCATTATAGCAGTTACTGGGCTCTTTTATAATTCTCTGTTCACATGTGTGCCTCCTCCAGTGGGCCCCAAGGTCCCCTCCTGGGCCAGGCCATTCTTATTCATCTCTGTCTCCCTCAGCTGGGAAGCTGGCACTGAGGGGCCCTCCTCAGTATTGTTGAGTGAATGCATGGTCTTGCTTCCCATGCCGGTCACCCCCCTGCCCTCCTGCCCCCCATTCCACTGAAACCTTCACCACAGACCACAGCCCTTCCTTGACCAGATTCTTCTAGGAACTTCCTAGAAGCTGCTCTCTGTGCTATAGGCCATGTCACCCCACCCCCTGCTTCAGAACACATGGCCCCTCTCCAGGAGGGGAAGAAGGGCTGGGGTTTTCCCTGGTCTTTGAATCTCAGGAGAAGGCAGCTCTGAAGTCTACATTTCACACTGCCTGTTGACACTTTCACTTGTACAGTAGAGGCCCTGCTTCCTCCGAGTCCTCCAGGCTGGGCCCCTCAGTGGTATCTGGCTTCTCCATCTTCTAATGTCTCCTTGAAGCTCTCTTGGTAGCCTCTCACTCTGCTTCCGGCCCTGGCTCAGCGCCAGACTCCCTTCGGTGGCAGCTGCCTATTTTAGGCTGGACATTTGGCCTCCAGCCCTGCCCCTCACCTGTGCCCTCTCTCACTGGCTCTGGAGGCACTGGGCTACTCCAGAGCCCTGGACATTTGCCTCAGTCCCACCCGTCAGGCCTTGCACAGTGTGCCCTCTTTGACCCTCTTCCTCCATTTTGCCGTGTGCTCCCTGGGCCCAGCCGACCGGTCTCTCTTCTCTGTTTTCCCACCTCTGCCGTCTCCCCTGCTCCCTCCACCTCAGAGGCCATGCCCGCCATGAAGCTCTTGCTGTGGCCCTGACTGGGCAAGGTGGTGTGGTGCTGGGCAGAGCGGAGGCTTGGGACCTTGGGTGAAGTGTATGACCTCTTGGAGCCTCATCTGGGAAATGGACTGATAACACCTAGTACCTTAGAGTGTATTAGATGGAACAGAATTAGACCTGAAAGGGGGTTTCTTTGGGTGGAACAAGAGCACTGAGGCAAGGAGGTGGGGAATGGAGACTGAAAGAGAGACCCAGCCAGGTCCCTGAGGACTATGAGGACCATATTAGGGCATTTGGACTCTATCCCATGGACCCGGGAAGGACTTCGGGCAGGAGAGTGACAGGGCTGGATGTGCATTTCCAAAATAGTTCCCTGGCTGCTTAGTGGGGAATAGGTTAGAGGGGCAAGACCGAAGGCAGAGACCTGAGTTAGGAGGCTCTCACAGTAATCTCTGTGGTTAAGGGGACTGGAGGGTAGGGTGGCTTGGAGAGATATTTGGGCAGATGAATTATCCAGGCTTGGTGGGAGGGAAGGGAAGGAGGAGTCAAGGCGGGCACTCAGGTTTCTGGCTTAACAACCTTGGGTGGCTAGGGGTGGGGGAGTAGAGTGGTTGTCAGTGCTGAGCAAGGGAGCGGTGGGGCGGAGGCAGGGTGGGGGTAGGGCTGTGAGTCCAGTATGCTGACCAGTGTCAAGCCCTGGGCCGGCCCAGCTGTGCCTTCTTAGCCCTGCCGGTAAATTCCTGTGGCCTCATGTGCCCCACCCTGTCTTGTGGCTATTGCTCAGCCCCTCTTGGACCCTTGGCTTACTCTCTAGTGCTCCCAAGGGCCTGGCACATAGTAGGTGCTCAGTAAAGGTTTGCTGACCTCAACTTTTCCGATTCTCTTGGTCATCATAGGAAGGCTGGCCTGGTTGCAACCTCAGCCCTCCTGGACTCCCTAATTGTGGGTGTGGGTAAGTGGGGCGCTGGAGCTGGGGTCCCAGCTGGGGTTCAAGGGGAGGCAAATCTTCTGAGAAAATGCTCTGCAGACAGCCGGGCTTCCAGCATGGGCTGATCCGGTGCTATCTTATGCCATCTTCCAGAAGGGCTCTGCAGGGCACCAGCTTCAGTAAGCGGGGAGACTGCTGGCTGCACAGCATATGCTCTGCTAGGTCCACCGCAACCCCTTTCCTGTGGCTGGAACCTTCTGGCGGGGCACAAGAAGGGCACACCCAGCTCTCCCCCTTGTGTAGTGTTGGACTTCCCAGGTCAGGCTGCCGCGTGTGGGTGTGGCTAAGAGGTCAGGGAGGTGTTTGCCTGTAGAGAAACTTCCCTGACTGGAGAGCCCTTTCTTGAGTGTGTTACCAGACCTAGAGGCTGGCAGTGGGCTGGGAGGCCAGTGAGTGGGGCCTGAGGAGAAGGTTCCCAGACAAGAGGGTGGACCCAGGAGAAGGGCAGCTGCTGGAGCTTGGGGAGCAGGTTGATTGGGTCAGTGGTTCAAGAGGTGTATGGCTCAGGAGGATTTTGGGGGGAGGACTGGGGGCAGGAGTCCCAGGGGCAATGCCCGGAGTCAGCCCTCTGGGACTCTCCTCTATTTCTTGTCTGAGTTGGAGCCTGTGCTGGGTTTGGGGAAAGGGCTGGTCCCCTGGCTCTGGAGGAGACTCTTGGCTGGGACATTCTCTACCCCCCTCAGCTCAAGGTGTCCCTGGGAACAGGCCCCTTCTTGCCTCCAGGAACTGGATGCACTTCCTTTCCTGATCCTGAGCAGAACTCTATATAAGGGAAGGAAATAGCCGAGTAGGCCGGGAACAAGCTCTGGTGAGGACAGGTGGCCTGGAGGAGGGGGTGCGGGCTTGGGAGGAAATGGAGCCAGGGCAGTGGCCATCTTTCCCCCAGGAACCCCCTGCCTAGGGCCTGGGGCTCAGAAGGGGAGGCCAGTGTCTTGGGTCACTGAGCCATCCTAGCCTTGTTCTTGCTGCCCCCCTCACCACGGCTGTGGTGTTCTGTAGCTGCCTGACTGTTATGCACCCTCAGGTACTGAGGGGTGCACATTTGCCTCCTACGGGGCTTCCGAGCCATCCCTTGGTCCACTTGGCTGGGCTCATAGGGGCTGGCTGTGGTCTTTTTGCTGGAGCCCAGTGGACTCGTAATATGAAGTCTCAGGTGCTGGGCTGTCCACGGCCAAGGGGTCCTCGGGCTCTTTCTTCAGTCACATGGCATGTGGGCTAGATCCTCTGGGGTCAGGGTCTGCATTATTCTTGACCCCCGCCGTGTCGCCCCCGTGACCAGGGCTCAGGTAGCAGCATGCTGGCCACAGGCTCCCTGAGCGGGGCCCAAAGGGTGAACAGCGGCTCCCGTGGGGAGGGTCCACTTGCTTTGTGCAGGGCAGGAAGGGAAGAAGTTGGGGGCAGTGGTATCCTTCCGTGCTGTGGCTGAGGGAAGAGCAATAGAGGCTGGAGGTGGGGGTCTATCCAAGTGTGTGTTTTGTTAGGGTAGGGATTAGGGCCTCTTGGTTTTAGGGTACCCAATGGCCCCTTGTCTCTGGGCTTTGGAGCTCCTCCTCCTCTCCACCCCTTTCCTCCCCCCCATTATTAGTAGTATTGCTATTTGCATTATCTTCTGCCTGCCTTAAGTTTCACCATTTACTTCCCCCTGCCTCCTCTCCTACTCAGGCATCTTCAATGGCTCTCCAGTGCCAGCATCTGAAAGTCTTAACTGCTTTGCTGGGCAAAGTTGCCCGTAGGAAGTTCCAGCCTGGAAAGAGTTTGCAGCCAGTCCTCCTTCCCTTGGTCTCCTTCAACGTGTCCTTTAGTGTCCCTCCTCCTTCCTTCCCCCACCCGTGTCCCGGCCAAAGGAGACTTCTAGTGGTTCTTCCTGCTGTGCCTTATTCACGTGATCATTGCCACGTGAAACGCCCGCTCCTCATCTCCACCTGTTAAAACCCTATCCACATAGTGAGCTCCAGGCCCTGAACGAGACACCAGGGCTGCCCACCCTGGGGGGTCTTAGAACAGTAGTGGGTGTGACACCCCACGGACAAAAGCAGTGTGTCCTGGAGGCCTGGCCCAGAGACCCCCTGCTCCGTGGACCCTGCTTGTGCCCCCCCCCCCACCCCGAGTGCTCTCTGCTCTCACAGCCCCTGGCACCGAGTATGGCTATGGAGGCAGCATGGTGCGCTGGGCAAAGTGGGTTTCGGAGTCAGACCGACCCAGGTGGCAGTCCGGGCACTGTCATTTAGCAGCTCTGCCCTCTTGGATCCACAGGATTGCTGAGAAGACTGCTTGAGATCCTGTGAGATGAGGGTACTGCTATCTACCGCCAGAGGGCCACAGGGAGAGGTGCCCGGGTGGCTCAGTAGGTTGGGCGTCTGGCTTGTGGTTTCGGCTCAGGTCATGATCTCACGGTTGTGGGATCGAGCCCCCTGTCAGGCTCTGTGCTGACGGTGCGGAGACTGCTTGGGATTCTCTCTCTCCCTGTCTCCGTCCCTCCCTTGCTCTCTCTTTCTCTCTCTCTCTCTGCAATAAATGACATTTAAGAAAAGGTCACAGGGCGTGTGAGGGATAACATAGTGTGCCTGGCATGCAGTGAATGTACACAGAAACCTCACCAGATGCCGCTGCTTCTGGTTCTGCCATTGCTACTAGCTGTTCGACTTTGGGCAATTGCTTAACGTCTCTGAGCCTATTTGCCACAAAAACTCGTCATGAAGACTGAATAAAATTAATGTACGTAAAGCACCCAGTCAGTGCTACACAGCAGGCCCTCGGCAAACCCACCTTTTCTTCCCTCCCGTGTACCTTTTGGTGTCATTTGAGATGGGCGCCTGGAGCGGTGGGGGCAGGGATGTGCAGGAGGCGTCAGCGAGAACTTCGGTGGAAACAGCCTGGGTGTCCATCGAGGATGGATGGATAAACACAATGTGCTGTACTTATACGGTGGAATAGTCTTCAGCCCTAAAAAGGAACGCCGCTCTGCTAAGTGCAAGACATGAATGGATGATCCTCATACAGTCCTGGAGGCTGGAGGTCCACGATCAAGGCGTTGGCGCGTTTGATTTCCTCCGAGGCCTCTCTCCTTGCCTGTTCCTTGTGTCCTCACGTGGTTCTCTTTTTTTGTATGTGCCTCTAGTGACTCTCTGTGGGTCCTAATCTCTTCTTATAAGGACCCCAGCCACAAGGGATGAGGGTCCACTGATGGCCTCATTGTAACTTCATCACCTCCTTAAAGACCTTTCTCTAAATACAGTCCCATTCTGAGGTACCGGGGAATTAGGACTTCGACATATGAATTTGGGGGGATATAACTCAGCCCATAACACGAAGTGAAAGAAGCCAGATACAAAATGCTGTGTGATTCCCAGTGTATGAGGTGCCTAGAACAGGTAAATTCATAGACATAGAGAGGAGATTAGGGATCTCCAGGGGCTGGGAGGAAAGGGGAAGGGGGTTCTTGTTTAGAGGATGTGGGATTTCTATTTGGGAAGATGAAAACATTCAGGAAATGAATAGGGGTGATGGTTGTACAGCAGTGTGAGTGCACTTGATTGCCATCAAATTGTACTTTTTAGAAAAATGATTAAAATGGTGGGGTGCCTCGGTGGCTCAGTCGGTTAAGCATCTGACTTTGGCTCAGGTCATGATCTCCCTCTTCGTAAGTTTGAGCTCCACGTTGGGCACTGTGCTGCTGCTCAGAGCCTGGAGCCCGTTTCAGTTTCTGTGTCTCCCTCTCTCTCTGCCTCTTCCCTGCTTGCACTCTGTCTCTGTCTCAAAAGTAAACAAACGGTGAAAAAATTTAAAAAAAAAAGAAATGGTTAAAATGGTAAATTTTATGTTGTGTGCATTTTACCACACACACAAAAGACTAGCTAGAGATAAGGGGAGTGTATGAAGTGCTTAAGTCAGAGACTCAAGTGGCTCTAATTTTGGCCGGGGGAAGGCGGCCCTGTCCAGCCCCAGGGGCCAGGTGGTCATGGGTGTGGGGAGCTCCTTGGAAGGGTTGGGCAAGTTGAGGAGTCTGGGGTTTTATGTAACCGAGGCTGAGAACCTGAGGCCCTGAGAATGGGAGTTGTCACCCAGCTGGGGACCGGGTCCTACCACTTGCTCATGACTGAGGTGCTGGGGGCCATGCCAGGCGGGTGCCTGGAGCCCACAGACCAAGATTTCACTTGCAGTGCACCCTTCCCCAGCAGATTGACCGGGGACAAGTGTCATGATCTCTTCGAGCCTCCATTTTTTCATCAGTAAAATGGGAGCAATATTACTGACTCTGCAGGACTGGAAGGTCTCAGAGAGACAGGCATGTGGCAGGATTAGCCCCAGCACCTGGCACACAGGAGGTGCCCAACAAATGGCAGTGATTTTTACCACTAGTGGCTGCAGGTGCCTTCCTTTCTCGGGCCTTGAGTGTCTTTCATCGTTCCACAAGTATTTAGTGTGCAGCTACTATGTGCTGGGACTAGTGTGATGAACAAGATGTATTCCTTGCCCTCATGGCGGTTGTTTTCTAGCAAGGGAAACATAGACAAGAAAACAGACACCTGCATAATTAGAAACCGTAATTAGGTCTGTGAAGGAAGAGACAGGAGTGCAGGAGTGTGTGTGTGTGTGTGTGTGTGTGTGTGTGTGTGTGCGCGCGCGCGCGCGCGCGCGCGCGCACATGCTCATATGTGTGTAAATTAAGGGAGTCAGGGAGGGCCTCTCGGGGGTGGTGGCATTTAAGCCTAAGCCAGAAGTGTGGGAAGGACTCAGCTATGCAGACAGCTGGGCTGAGCGTGTCCCAGGCAGAGGGAACAGCATATGCAGAGGCCCTGAGGAGGAGCAGAGCTAGGTGTGTTCAAAGGACTGAGATCTGCCCCCCTCCCCTTTATGGATTTGGGTCCTTGACAAGGGGATGGATATAGAGTGGTGGTGGAGAGGAGGGCAGGGGCCAGGTCATGCAGAGAGCCCTTGTCTGCCTGGCTGGCTGCTGTCTGGTGCTTTAGACCCTCGTGATCCCTGGGGGAATCTCCAAGGGTGTTCCTGTTGTTGGTATTTTGCTCAGGGACATTTGAAACTCAGAAAACATTAGTGGGGGGGGGAGGGGGTTGATGAATGCCCAGCATTGGCCCTGGTCTGGCCCTGGCTCGAACTCACAAACCGTGAGATCATGACCTGAACTGAAATCAAGAGTTGGATGCTTAACCGACTGAACCACCCAGGTGCCCTGTACATTTTTTTAGTAGGATCATAATGAGTCCAGGAAAAGAGCTTAGGACAGTAGCAGACAGACAGCCACATTCCGTGAGCTTTCCATTACTATTGTTGACTACGGCCATATGGAAGCCAGCGTCTACAGGAGCATCAGCACAGCAGAGAGGGCAGGAGCACATCTCGATCTGGAGCCAGACTGCTGGGTTCGCGTCCTGCCTCCTCTACTGGACAGCTTGTTAACCTCCCTGTGCCTCAGACTCCTTGTCTATAAAACAGGATGCTGAGGTTTGTTGTAGGAACTAATGAGTTAATTTATGCAAAGTGTGAAGAAGAGTGCCTGGCATATAGCGAGTGTGATGGGAGCGTTAGCACCGCTGTTTTTATTGTTGCCTTTCTTAGGGTGGAAAAGTACGCATCAGGCCTGCTCAGCTCCCGCTGTGTAGATGGGGTTTTGCAGGTATATCAGGGGAGGAGGCTTACCTGAGGCTGACCTCCTGGGGCTGAGCCCTGGAATCCTGCACTGCTGATACCAGGGAAACGAGGATATGACAGGGCTGGGACCCAGAGCCGCTACGGACGCCCCAGAGTCTGCCCCCTCTGCAGAGAGGTTTCTAGCTTCGGTCCCTAAGGGGCGATGGGAGTGGTCAGTGCTGACACCCGGAGTGTGGGGCGGTAGGCACCGGCCACAGAGTGGCAGGGGGCCCTGGCTCTCCCTGGCACATTCCAGGCTCCTGAGAGGGTGGCCAGGGGCCAGGGTGCCGGAGGGAAGGAGAGAGCCTTTTAAGGAAACATTTCTCTACTTACAAAAAAAAAAAAAAAAAAAAAAAAAAAAAAGGAGAGAGAGAGAGAGAGACAAGAAACATTGAAACACACAACAAAGTTAGTGGGCTGGCTGGCCGGCTGGCCTGGAATGCACAGCTGTGGGCGGCGGGTGGAGGAGGCTGCTGGGGGGCAGCAGGCCACGAGGGGCACCCAGGCCTCAGGCCCTCTGGCTGGGGGGTCCGCAGATTCCCCTCAGATCTAAATCCTTAGAGGGTGGTTCTGCCTCAGGAGGAGCAGGGAAGGGACCTGGGGTCAGGACACCTGGACCCCCATTATTTCTACTGCCTGAGGATGTTTCTAGGAGAGAGACCCTCCCCCTGTTTCAGAGGATACTGTCCATGCTGCCCCTGCTTTAAATGTACCCATAACCTCTCCCTCAATCCCCGGTCCCTGAATGGGAGACTAGAGATCCCCTGGTGAAATGGCATGGGAGACACTGGCTATGGATGGGACTTGCCCGGGTCTGGGATGCTGTGGCCAGAGCCCGCAGCATCCCTCCTCCCGCAGTATGGTCCTCCATCAGGTTCCCAGCCCCGCCCCAGCCCGGAAGGAAGGAGCAGAGCAGGGCGCTGCCCTGTGGATTACACCCGCTCCCACCCAGGCCCCGAGGGACCCATAAATGGTAGAGCGGTATGGGAGGAGACACTGGGGGCCTGGCCCCAGGAGGTTGAAGCCTGCAGCCCCTGAATGGGGTTGGGGATGGGAGGAGACAGGGAGGAGGCCACTGCTAGATTCAGGACTCCTGCCCTGAAGGCGCCTGATGGGGACACCCATGTGTCCCTTGTCTGAGACCTTGTCTGGTGGGTGGGGAAGGTAGGGAGCCCCGCAGGCCACAGTCTCTGCTGGGGCCTTCCCTTCCTTCCCACTCCGTTCTCCTGGCATCCTCCACCCCACTCCAGGCCCTGGACTCCCCTCCCTGAAACTTCTAAAACAGTCACTCATGGCTCCATGCTGGTATGTGTCAAGAACCCTGAACTTGTGAGAACATTCCCCCCATGTTTCCTCATTCTCTTGAACATAGGGGATGAGTCCTCCTTCACATTTCATTTTGGGAATCAGAATGCCTGGGTTCAGATCTTGCTCACTTCTCAGCTGTGTGACCTTGGGCAAGTTGTTTAACCTCTCTGTGCCCCCTGTGCCTCAAGTGAAGCTATAATAGCACCTACCCTTTTGGGTTTCTGGAAGGATTAAATGAGTTAATATGGGTCAAGCACTGATAATAATAATGCCTGTCATTTCTATAGTCCACATTCAGCAGGTGTTAGCTGTTGTTCCCTTTTTTGGCCTCATACATGAGTCTCGCAACAATCTCGGAGTAATGCTGAGTACCGGGCCGTAGATACTGAGATTCAACTCAGGCTTCTCTGCTGGAGAATGAGCTGGGCAGCAAGCCTGTAACAGGACTGGGTCAAGAACCCGGGGATGCTAAACCCCTAGTTTCTCCACGCCTTGCAGAGCTCAGGGCACACAGTCATGTGTTGTCCCCTTCTGGGCTGGTGTGTCAAGCCTGGGGATCCCTTGGGCTGCTTGGAGGACAGCCTGGGTCAGGTGGAGGGAGGGCCCGGCTGAGGGTGGCTTCTCGTCAACAGCCAGGTCCAGCAAGGCCTGGGCTGTCACCGTTACCGCTTCACTGGGGTGGTGGCTGGGGCAGGGGTTGCCCACTGTTTGAGGAGGCAGCAACCCCCTCTTTGGTGATCCAGGGCTTGTGCCCAGACACCCTCATGCCCGAGGGAGAGCCTCCCCCTAGTCCCCTCTGTGGGCCCCTTGGGTTGGGAACTGGAGCCAAGATTGAGGTATGAGCTCCAAGAAAAACGTGTCCCGGCTAGAAAAAAAAGAACACACTGCGCCTCTGATAAAGGGCCCTGCTAATTGTCAGCGTAGTGGTTTTGGCTGCCCTGGCTGGGGTGGGGGGGGGGGGTTGTTATCTCAGGGAAGGGAGAAATGCAGCCCTCCCTCCCCAGTCCCTCTGTCTGGAGGCCCAAGTTGCCACCCCCGCCTCCATCGGAGAGGAAGATGAGGATGATGTGGGAGCCAAAACATAAGAGACTCCTAAAAACTGAGAACAAACTGAGAGTTGATGGGGGGGAGGGAGGGGAGGGTGGGTGAGGGGCATTGAGGAGGGCACCTGTCGGGATGAGCACTGGGTGTTGTATGGAAACCAATTTGACAATAAATTTCGTCTTAAAAAAAACCAAACAAACAATAGCTCACCCATACAGGGTGCTTTCGCCCCTCAAGGCTTCCTTGGGAAGAGCTGGCAGGGGCCCTTCGCCAGCCTGCTTCCCACATGCTGAGGGGACCCCAGACACTGCCGTTTTTGGTGAGATGCCCTGGTGCTGGGGAGAACCTCCTTTCTTAGAGGTCTTAAACGTGTTTTTAAAAAAATTTAAAACAAATCTTAGCCTACTGTAGAACGTAGAGCAAAGAAAAAAAAATCCTTATTCTTATTACCTCAACCCATTGTTGTGAAAAATTCTGGTGCACTGACCTCCAGTCTTCTGTGTGTTTTTCTACAGAACTGAAAAATTGTGATACACATTTCGTTTTTGCCTCCTGCGGCATCCCCTCTACCAAGCATTATTGCCTGAACGTTTTCCCATGTTATTGCGCGGGCTTCCAGTGGCCTCTCAAGCTGGAGATTGTCATTGTGTTGAGTTGAGGGAAGGGGTGTCTAGTGTGGAGGTGGGACCATTGGAATGATCTCAGGAGGCCCTGGTTTTCTATGGGGATGAAAGATGCTAACCTTGCCCTTTCTCTGTTCCTCCCACAGGTGGCTGCCCCCTGCATTCCTCCATCCAACCATGAACTGGTGGTGAGTGACAGTCCCTTCCCTACCCTGCTGGTCTCTCCTCCTCTTTCCCCAGCTCCTTGGTTACAGCTTACTTTAGACCTAAGCATGCTGCAAGCCCCCGAGGGTGCTGGGCAATTCGGGGAGGAGGAGGAGGGGGACCCTTCCCAAGGCTGAAGCCGGACTGGGAGGAAATGAGTCATGAGGTCCCTTCTGATGAGATGCAGGGCCTCCTATTTCAATTTGAGACTTAAGTCCTTGGAAAAACCCATAAAAGGGCATCTTGCATGCCTCCGAGGCCTGGCCAGGTGCCTATTGTTCTGGGGCTTCCAGGACCAGGGGGTGGCATCTCCTTCTACCTGCCTGGTCCCGGGTCAAGTACCCTTCGGCTGGAGGAAGGGGGACGGGAGGCATGACCCACAGAGTTCACCTGCTTGGGCAGGTGCTCACACTCAGGTGGCCCGTTCCACCTCCAAGCTGGAACTGACTCTGCTTTTCTGCCCCATCTCCCTGTCTCCCACCCTTCCCTCCCCTGTCAGGCTTCCAGAGAAGTATGGACGGGCAGGACTCATGAGTTGTGGGCTGGGGAGAGGGGCCCGTTCCAGACTGATCCCAGCTGGGCTGATTTGGAACACTGGGAACTTTTCTTCCCTGCCCTCTCAGTGCCTTCGCACCCTGTGAAGGCCTCCTGCTCCCCAGCCCAGTGCTGGAGGCAAGCAGGGCCCTGGAGGCTGGAGGGGGAGGGGTCTGCCCCACATGGGGCATGCGTGTGCATGCAGGGTGTGTCACGGAGGGCCCCGGTGGGCACAGTCAGATTTGCTGGTGCAGAGGAGCCTGTGGTGACCCTGGTGTGGGTGGGGGCCGGGGGAGGGAGCAGGGGTGTCCCTGAGGCCCAGGCTGTTCCAGGTATCTACACGCTCGCTCAGCCTGCATACTGCAATCTCCGTCAGGCCACCTGGTCTCTTCTTTCCCTCCAACACCCATTGGCCGAGTGACCGTGGACCAGTCCCCCCCTCTTTCTGGACCCCAGTTTCCCTTTCTGTCAAAGAGAGGGGTTGCTCTAGATGCTCCCCAGGCCTTCTCAGTGCTGAGAAGTGTCCCCTCCACTGAGGGTCATTGATGGAACGAAATCAAGTTTGTGGAAGTGCCTGTGCCTCAGACACCTCGGACCCTCGGTGGCGCCCCTGCCCTCTGCACCCCAGGCCCAGGCCCTGCCAAGCTGTTTCCCTTCTGTGCAGCGGCCGCCCCTTTCCCTCTGGCCTCCCCGGGCTCAAGCCCTCCTGGGCCTCAGCTCTGCCCAGCTGTGCCGCTCCAGATGTGGAGTGTTATTCACGCAGGGCCCAGTCGCACGTCGTCTGACAACAGTGGGGGTGGGGTGCCGCGGGGAGGTGGTGGTGAGGAGGCCAGAGTGCGGGCCTGGTCTGCAGCCACCAGCGAGAAGTCTCTCTGGGATTGCTGAGGGTCACCGTGGCGGGCCGAGAGCAGGGAGGAGGAGCATAAGTCTCATCATTTCAACCCAACTGCCACCACCTTGCCTCTGAGAACAGAATGTCCTTGGCTGGTCTTGGACAGCTGGGGGGTCCGGGCTTTAGGGATCTTGGAGCAGAAGCCAGATTCCTGGCCATTTGGAGTCCTGTGAGCTTTGTTTATGTGAGGAAGGGGTCAGGGGTTGGGACAAAAGGGGACAGGTTGGCACTCCAGCTGGAAGGATGTCAGATACCAGAAGGAATTCCTACCTGTCTTCCCGTCGGGGTGATGTGCCCCACCTGTGCAGGGGACTCTGCCCTTCCCGGAGGTTGGGTCAGCCACCTGGTGGCGAAGCCGTTGTGACACCAGCTTGTGCCCACAGAGGGCCCCCACCTGAGTCAGAACAGCCCCGCCCCCTGCCCCAGCACTGGTGAAGAGTGAGGGGTTAGACTACCCCCTTTGGGTCCTGGCTCCCCAGTCTGTGGTATGCGATCTTGAACACACTGCTTAACTTCTCTGGGCCTCAGTTTCCCCTCTGCAGATTGGGATTTGGTAATAGCAGCCACCGCATGAGATTGTTAAGAGAATAAAAGGAGCAAATGAATGTATTTAATTCATCTGGATTCAGGGCCCTCCAGCAGCTGCCCACTTGATTTGCGTAAAAGTCCAGTTTCTTGCATTGGCCTGTGCGTGGTCTACATGACAGGTTTCCTTTCCGACCTTGCCTCCTTCTAGAAGCTCTCTCCTTCACTGACTCTGCTTCAGGTACCTTGTCTTCTCGCTGCCCCTTGAACATAGCAGGCACGATGCTGCTTCAGGGCTGTAGAGCCTGCAAGGCTCTTTCCCTCCCTCGGATCTTCCCACAAGTGTGAGATTTCTCTTCCCCCTGCAACCCTGTCTCCCCTCCCTGCTTTCCGTGTCCCTCCACGTATTGCTGTCTGGTACACTGTGTGTCTTACAAGGTCCCCCTCATACCAGCATGTAAGCTCTGTGTCAACAAGGGATTTTTACTGTTGTGTCCATTGTTGTATCCCCACTGTCTGGCACATAGTAGGTGCTCAGTATGTGCTCACTGGGTGGCTAGAAGGAAGGCTTGCAGCCGGATGCCTGGTGCAGATTAGGTGCTCAGTAAGCAGGGCTGCTGTTGCTCCTATTCCCTGGCTTGCTGATGGGTGGGTGGGGGGGTCTATTAGGGGGGCTGAGCTCCAGCCAGAATCTCTCCTGCTGTCCCCAGAGAGTGGGAAAGTGGCCCAGGGGAAAACCGGGAGAAAGTTTGGCTTCCCCCTGAGGGCACTCAGCACCTTTTCCTCAAGGCAGGCAAGGCAAGTGCTTTGAGCAGGTTCACAAGAGGGAGGAAAGGGTGGGATGTATTTTTTCCTTTCTTTTCCATTTGCTGCCTCTCCTTCAGCCTCGGCAGAGCTGGTCTCTGGTCTTCCTGCCCCCTTCCCTCGTGCCCCACACCGTGTGTGTCTGCCCGTGGTGTTTTCTCCATGTCTCAGTTGGGCCCCAGCTCTCCCTCTGGCCTTCTCACCCATCCTGCTTAGATCTTACCCCCCTGGGATCGGGGGCCCGCATCCTGGGCACAGGATTTTCTGCCCAGCCTCTGCCTGCCAGACACATTTTCCAGCCTGTGCCAGGCCAGCCAGGGCAAAGTGGCTTAATCTTCAACCCGTGTTTTCATCTTACTCAACAGATGTTGCCCAAGGCCTTGGGCAGCAGGGTCCTAGGGTCACCTCCCTCCTGTGGGGTCTCTCGGTGGGGGCAGGATGAAGAGGGGAGAGAGAGGGCTTGTTTGCCACGGACACTCCTGATCCTTGGAAGTTGCTGAAGCCACTTTCTCAGCTTCTGACAAATAAGGGTCAAAAGGAATTTCCCGAGGGTGGTGGCCAAGTGGAGTGGCCACCGAGCTCTGCCAGATGGTGAGCCCTTGTGCACACACAGCCTGGCACCCAGGAGGCCTGCGCTGGCGAAAGATGGGTGTGCACTGCTTCTCCTCATACAGACCAGCCCCCTGGCAGGTGCTCCAAAGGGCCTTGTGGAATGAATTGGAGGTCCGGTGCGGGGTCTGTGTTGGGGGGGAGAAGGAAGAGGTGAATGGGGCAATTGGAATCCCAGGCTGGCTTCACCCATAATAGCAATAAGAGCAGTAGTTCAAAGTTAACCCTCGTATGGGACTTTCCATTTGCTAAATATTGTTCTGAAAGCTTTGCAAAAATAAACTCATTTATTCTTCATGACAACACAGCAAGAGGGATGCTGTTATTATCCCCGTGTTACAGATGAGGAACTGAGGCCTAACGCCACAGAGCTATTCAGAGGGTGGAGCTGGAATATTTAATATTCAGTAGTCAGCACCACAGTGCACCCTCCACTCCTGTCAGTAATGACAGACAGCATTCCCTTGCATGGCACCTGTGGGTTTCAAAGCCCTTCCCCTGACATTGGGCTATTCGGAACCCACAGTGAATTGTGTGGAAGTCTGGGCACTTCCAGACAAGTGTGAGACCAACCTGGGTGGACGGGAGGAACACATTGTGCAGAGGAACAATCTGGGGATCAGAAAGGCTAGGTGACTTGTTCATGGTCACACAGCAGTGCCGGTGGGGGAGAGGGGATGGGTCAGGAGTGTGGTTTTATTTTTTTTATTTTTTAAAGTTTATTTATGTATTTTGAGAGAGAGTCTGTGAGCAGGGGAGGGGCAGAGAGAGAGGGAGAGAGAATCCCAAGCAGGCTCTGAGCTGTCAGCACAGAGCCTGACTTGGGGCTTGAACCCACGCACCATGAGATTATGAGCTGAACTGAAATCAAGAGTCAGACACCCAACCGACTGAGCCACTCAGGTGCCCCTGGAGTGGGGTTTTTGATTCCTGGTTCTGCTTTCTCCCCAGGATACCCTAGATGCTTTCTGCTGATGTAAACACTTAATGCAACCAGGTGGACTTTTCTGGGATTCCCTTCCCTTCCCTCCCCTCCCCTCCCCCCCCTTCTTTTATTTATATGGTGTCAATGCTGTGAAGTTGATACACAATGTTACATTAGTTTCAGGCGTTGGGATTTCATTTTCTTTTTTTTTTTTTTTAATTTTTTTTTAAGGTTTATTTATTTTTGAGACAGAGAGAGACAGAGCATGAACAGGGGAGGGGCAGAGAAAGAGGGAGACACAGAATCTGAAACAGGCTCCAGGCTCTGAGCTGTCAGCACAGAGCCCGACGCAGGGCTCGAACTCACGGACCCTGAGATCATGACCTGAGCTGAAGTCGGACGCTTAACTGACTGAGCCACCCAGGCGCCCCTGGGATTTTATTTTCTAAACAGCACCAACCACCAGTCTACCTATGTAGCCCGTTTGCCAAAGGATCTGAGATTTAAAGGAGGGTCTGTCCCTCCATCTTTCTGTCCATCCATCCTACCAACAGACATTTCCCAAGCACCCGCCTTGTGCCAGGTGCCGTTTTAATGCTGGGGCTGTAAAGTTCTTTTCTGCCACAGTGCCAGGCCTTCTAGAAGGTGGGTGGGGTTGGGTGGCATGGAGTCACAGGAATGAGAGGGCTTTAACACTGTTTGGTCCAGTGAGGCCCTGAAAAAATATTTTTTGACTTTTCTTTTCTTTATTGTGGTAAAACACACGGAGCGTAAGAGTCACCATCTTCACCGTTTTTGAGCGCAGGCAGTGGTGTTAAGTGGGTATTCCACTCCTGTACAACCATCACCCATCTGTCTCCGGAACTCTTGTCGTCTTGTAAGACAAAACTCTACCCATCAAACAGAACGCCCCCTCCGCTTCCCCAGTCCCTGCCAGTCACCATTCTGCTTTGTATCTCTGTGAATTTGACCACTCAAGTGACTCATGTCAGCGGAATCATGTAGTATGTGTCCTTTTGTGACTGACTTGTTTCACTTCGCAGGATGTCCTCAAGGCCGTGCTGTGCTGGCAGAATGTCCTTCCTTTTCAAGGCTGAATAATGTTCCATTGTACGTGCGTCACATTTTGCTTAGCCGTTCCCCCGTCGGACATCTGAGCTTCCTCCGTGTTTCCATGTTTTAACATTCATTATTGCGAATAATGCTGTTTTCTTGATAGCAGCCATCCTCGTGGGCGTGAGGTGGTGGCCCTGAGATTTTCAGATGACTTCCCCAAGGGACGGATCTGAGGGAAGAAGGCACCATGCCGCCTCACGGAAGAGGAGAGGATGTGATGTTAATCGGTTCCGGAGAAGTGTGCGGAACCCTCAGCCCCCGTGCTGCCGTCTTGCCCTCCGTTAAGGAGAGTGGCTAGGAGTCACTTCAGTTTGGACGCCAGTCTCTTGATGAAATTTCATCTTGTAGCACTGTGTGCCATGAGTGACCATCTTGGGAGATTCTAGAAAACAGAGCAATGTCAGAAGAACCCCATAGAGCCTTGGTTTTTAAAGGAGAGCGCAAACTCAGGACATTGCATTCCAAGGAAGATTCCCAGAGTGGTGAGGGAGGCTGAAGATCTCAATTTGTGCAAAAGGGCTGTGAGGTCTGGAGAGGGGAAGATACGGAGTGGGTGCGGAATGGGAGTAAGAACGTGAGGAAGGGCAGATTGGCTTGTTTTCTGTTGCTCTCCGGAGTAGAACCTAGTAGGTGGAGGTTATTAGAAAGAAGACGAGACTTGGATGTGAAGAGGAGCTTTCTAACACCTCAAATGGCCCAGCGGGGCCATCGGGGGGAGTCTCTGTCTATTGCTGGAACCCATACTCACTGATACCTGTTAGGTATGAGGCCGGTGCTGATGGCAGGTCCCTGCTCTGAGGAGTGCCTGGTGGCAGTCCTGGTGGAGGTCCTGCCCTTAGACTGGGCTGTGAAGGGACATGGTTCCTGGAGGCCAAGGCATCCACTAATGTGCTGACCACCACCCCTGGGACCTCCACTGGGAGGGGCCAAAGTCAGGCCTTTGCCCTCAGGAGCCCTGCCCTCTGGAGCCACGTTTAGTGGGGGCTGGGGGAGAGAGAGATTTATCAGGTGGAAATGAATTAGTGCCCTCCTGGGGGCGGGGGTCTGACCAGAGGTACTTGGGAGCCAGGGAAAGAAGCAGTCAGGTTGTGCTGTGGTAGTTGAGGAAGTCTGTCTCCTGTTCCAGGTCCAGTTTAAGATGTGAGCAAATGGAAGAGAGGTGGGGAGGAGGAGGGAGAGCTGAGACAGAGAGGGGGTAGGGCCTTGGTGTGAGTTACCGTTGGGAGCCAGGGCAAATCCAGGGTAAATATTTTTGGCCAGTCTGCCCTTGCTGGGTGGGGTTGGGGGGGAGGGGAAGTGGGGCCAGACAATCCTGTCTCATTCTGGTTGGTGGCCCTGGCTGGGCATGCTGGTGGAACTGGTTGAGTGCAGGAATGGAGTCAGAGTGAACCCGGCATGTGTGGCCAGATGAGGGAGGAGTTCACAAGCTGGGCAGGGGAACTTGAACTTGATGAGCCAAGCAGTAGGGCCGTTATGGGTCCGTGAGTGGGGAAGTGACCCAAAGCTGGATCTGAGTCTGCTGCCAGCTGTGGGGTGTGGCGAGGGGGCTGCGGGAGGAGGGCTGGGTGGACCAGAGGCTGGCACAGGTGCTTGGTGGGGGGCAGAGAGGATTTCGACAGGAGTGGCTAGAGGGGCAGGGACGAAGGGCCGAGCGGACTCCCAGCGCCCTGGCTGAGGGGAGAAAGCATCCAGGGTGGAGCAGGGGGTAGGAGGTGTGTTGGGGAGAGTACTCCCCCCTGGCCTGGCCAGGTGTGTGCATGCCACCCCTGCCCTTGCCCCCTCTCAGCCAGGAGCTGTGCTCTGGGTCCCTTGGGGTGAACTGGGGCCGGCCCGAGGACAGGAGTGGGCTTGCCCGGGCCCCTCCCTGGGGGGTGCGGGGAAAATCAGGCATCACATTCCATTTAATCACACCCAGCCTGTTCTGTTTCTCTGGTGGCCTAGGCCTGCCCAGGAGAGGATGTCGCCCCTGGAGTGACTTCACTCAAACACTTCAGGGGGAACCAGGCTGCTGGCCTCCCTCCTACCCTGGCCGGGCCTAGCCTTGCTTGTTCCACACCCTCTCTCCAGCCCCCTGCACTCAGTGCTGATGCCCAGCCCCAGTGGCTCCCCGTTCCCAGGATGGCCGTAATTAACACGAAGGGTGGGGGACAAACACAGGCTTTGAGGCGAAGACCTGCGCTCATGTAGAGCTGGCCAGCCTCCCTGGACGCTCAGTTTCTGCATCTGCCAGAAGGGTTCCAGAGAGCCTCTGCTGCCTCAGCTCATTTTATCCTGTGTGATGGTCCTGCTCCCACCCCTGGGGCTGTGGGGTCTGTAAAGTGCCATCCCGGCCACGCCCCCTCTAAGTGCCCAGGAAATGGCGCTTCCCTGCTCTTCCCTTATGCTACCAGCCCCTCCTTTCATCTGCTTAGGGTTCTATTTCTGGAACCGGAGCAAGTGAGCCCGGAATAACCTGCCGTGGGTCCTGGGGCTGAGGACGCCCCAGCTCCCCCGCTGGCCCTACCTGCCAGCTCCCACCTGTTCTCCCCACTCCTGAAAGGCAGCACTGCCTGTGACCTCACAGCCCGTTGCCATGGCAGTAGATGTGATGTCATGGGGTCTATTGGGCCTGAAAAACTGCCTGGATTCCAGGCCTCCCAGGGGGCAAGAGTGGGGAGGGCTGAAGGGGTGGAAGGGAGGAGGGTGTGAGGAATTTCTGGACAGAATGTTCCTCCGGAGGCTGAGTCTGCATTCTGCGCCAGACCCCTCCCCCCAGCCCTGGGCTTGGGCATCCACCCGCCTCCCCCCATTGGCCCTTGCCTTGCCTTTTCCTTCCTCCACAACAGCAGCCCACAGATACATTTTTTCCCCAGCCCACCCTCCCTGCAGGCCACCGATATGTACTGCACAAACCCCTGGGCAGCATCCTGGCCACCCAGCCCCTCGGGCTCACACAGTCGGGGTGGGTATGCATGCATGGAGGGGGCGTGCGTGTGTCTTTTTTTGGAAAAAAAAAACAAAAAACTTGAGGAAAGGATGTGCAGTTTCCCTTATCCGCCCTGTGGTTCACAACCCCTCACATTCAGGAAGTTCTCTCTGATGTCTGATCTCAGTGTCTTCTACTGCAGCCCATTTCCTCCTCTTCCTATGGCAGTGCATTGGAGGAGTCTCTTCCTCCTGAGGGTCCGAGACAATTAGTCGTTAAGTCACAGAAAGCTTGTTCCCAACAGGAGGGCAGTTGATTGAGAGGAACTCTCAATGAGTGAAGATCATTGCCAGGGAGGGGAGCTAGAACCTGAGAGATGGTGAGGGAGCCTGGTTTGAATCCCAGCCCTCCTCCCTACTAGCTGTGCTGTGTTGGGAAAATTACTGAATCTCCTGGACCTTCTGTCTCAACTGTAAAATGGGGTCCTGCTTACCTCACAGGGTGGTGATGCGGATTGATGATCGTGAAAGTCAAGAACCTGATATGACGCCCAGATCATTAGCACTCAATGAACAATTACTGTTATTGTGCTGATGTTATGAAAAGGCATCCCCAGACGAGGGCCAGGAAGAGGTAAGGCAGGTGAGGCACCCATGGTGGAAAATGTGAGAAGGCATGTTGCTCTCAGGGTCGTGTGGGTGCACGTTGAACTGCCCGAGAGTGAATGCCTCCTTACATTTTCTGCCCTAAGCACCTCACCCTAGTCCCTGCCTCGCTGCAGACTTAGAGTTTGGGACCCTAGAGCAGGGTGATCTGTGAAGAGCAAGGCTTGGCCATCAAGTGGCACCAGGTCCAAACCCTGCCACCTGCTTGGCATTGTTCTGGCTGGGGGCAAGGAGGATTCCTGAAGACCCCTGGCGGGGCTGTGAGTTGACCGCCCTCAGCTTCGGAAAGCCTGGGGTCCTTAGATCTGGGTTTTGTGCTGGGATTGGGTAGGGGTGGGGCTAGATGAGGGGTGCCCTCCCTGTCTGGGCTTCATCTGCTATATCCTTCTGCAGCTGAGCCTCAGGGAGAAGGTAGGGGAGAGCCTTCCTGCTAACGTGTCCTGCAGGTTGGCTAGAGATTGGGGTGAGGGTCAGCAAGGTGAGCTCAGCGGTGGGGTCTAGAGACCTGGGTGCCAACCCCAGTATTGCCGTAGACCTTCCTGCGAGAGGCTGGGGGACTCAGACCTCTCTGCACCTCAGTTTCCCCATCTGTGAAACAGGGAGGGAGGGAGGAGATGGTGTCTGAGGTCCTTCTCAGAGCTGGTGTTCTTAGGAGTGGTGTGCAAGGATGGTGTGTGTGTGTGTGTGTGTGTGTGTGTGTGTGTGTGTGTGTGTAGAAAGGTCCTGGCCAAAATCCAAGCAAAGATGGAGGTCAGAGAGCTCGGCTCCAGGAAGTCTGGGGGTACCAGCCTCACGGTCAGGGGTGAGCATGGTCAGGGGGCCAGGGAAGATAGTGAGGGGCTCTCATGGTTAACTCACTCAGTCGCTATTTGCTGAGGGCCTACAGTGTGCCAGGCCCCGCCCCAGGCTCTGGGGGCTATGGGGACTTACCTTGTAGTGGGGCAGGAAAACCCTAAATGAGATAAGCAAGTAAAATACATAGTGTGTTGGAGAGCAAGGGGTTCGAAGAAGAAAACTAAACCAGGGAACGGGGAAAAAGAATGTTTGAGTGGGTGTGTGTCCACGTCCCGAAGGTGGGCTGACAGCCCAGGCTGAGTGGGTCGCTGTGGCCATCGGAGCTCTGGGTCGGCCAGCTCAGGGCCCACAGGTTGGGGTGCTCTGGGGGCTTCCCTACAGCACAGTCAAGGGGCTGGGGCAGGGGCAGCCTCAGGGAGACCGTGACCTTGTGCTCCCAGTCCCTTGCCTTTTTCATTCCCAGAAGCCCCAGGGCTGGCGGTGCCTGGGGGACAGAGAAGCAGGACTTCAAACCTGGGAGGACTGGGATGCAAGACAGAGAGGTGGGGAGCTCAGTGTGCATGCTGGGCTGTATTTGCAAACACCGCAGGGTAACACTGGGTGTCTAGCTCGGGAGGGGTTTTTGGAAATTTTTATCTTCTCAGAAAGCATGTCGACCACTAAGTCGAAGGCATCTGATGGCTGACCCTGTGGCCACCCTCCAGCTGGCCTGGGGAAGGGGTGGGGGCCGAGGGGCTGGTGCTCAGATGATCGCTGGCCAGGAGGGAAGTTTCTCTTGCAGTGCTGAGGCCTGTGGTTTCTAATATTGACTCGTCTCCCTGGGGAGGGGTGGAGCAGGAGGGTCAAGGTGGGGTAGGGTGGGCCTTGGGAGTGTGCAGGGTGGAAACGGTAAATAACAGCTAACATTTATTGAGAGCTTCCAAGTGCCAGGCCCTATTCTAAGTGCTTAATGTGCTCCGTCTCATTTGGTGCTCACAAAATAGCGCTCCGCAGCCCTGTTGAGGAGCAAGGACAAAGTGACCTGCTCGCGGTCACAAGTTAGTAGCAGAGAGAGTCAGGACAGGGCCCTGGCTGCTAACGCTGTTAGCTTAGACCTGTGGTTTTCAAAGTGGCATCCCCGCACCTGGAAACCTTTGAGAGATGCACGTTCTTGGGTTCTACCATAAGGCCACTGGATTAGACCCTCTGGGCAGGGCCCAGCCACCTGTATGTCCACAGCCCTCCAGGGGATTCTGAGATCCTCCCCTCCTCCCCTCCCGCTGCCTGCCCGGTTCACAGCCTGTTCTGCCCAGAGTCAGGCCTCTCAGGAGGCTTTACCCAGAGCAGGATGAGGGCCTCCTAAGGGCCTGTGATGAGCCTGGGGCAGGTACTTTGTCTCCACCTTTTCTGTCCTACCCAATTTCTGACCTTTCTGACCGCCCCCCCCCCCCCCCCCCCCCATCTAGGCAGGCTGGTTAAGAGTGAGGGCTTTGGAGTTGGGAGATCTGGATTCAAATCTCAGTTCTGTGGTGTAGACTGTGCACACAGAAGGTCCCTGGGATCAGCCTGCCTGGAGTGTTCCTCCTTTCCTGGAGGCTAGAACAGCTCAGAGAGGAGGCAGTTGGGCCTTCCTGCTTAGCCACAGTCTCCACAGGAGTGTTGCAGAGCCCTGGACCAGAAGGGATAGTGGGAGGGTCAGGGCACCACTGCCGAGGACTCCCCTGGTTGGGGCTCGTGGTTGTTGGAGGCTGAGGGGAGAACCTGGCCCCAGTTAGCAGGCAGCTCCTAGAGCTCAGGCTGGGATAGCGGTCCCTGGGGATTTCCAGACTGCCCCTGCTGGGTGGCCTGTGGGCCGGGAGTGGGGGCTGGAAGAGGGTGGCTGAGGACTGGGACTGGGCTCAGAGGGAGTGGAATGTGACATCTTTTCTTCTCCAGAGTCATCCTCAGACTCCAGGCGGGCTGACCTGGGGCCTGGGAGGCGCTGGCTGACTTGTCTCCCCATCTCTTACTCTGTTCCTGGGCCCTGTCCTCCCTCAACAATCCACATTGTCTTGGCCATGAACTACTCAGGAAGTTTCATCTTCTGGAAAGAAGTTTTGGCCTCAGCCTCCCATCTTCCAGGCCATAGGGGTAAAGGGGTCTGGGCCATTTCCAGAAAGAGCAGTGCTACCTTGATCCCAGCTGGCTTTCTTCCTCCATGCCCAGCTCTCCTCCCTGATGCCAGAACCTTTCAGAGGCCATTCTGTCCTTTCCCCTGTCTTCCACAGGGGTGAGCAGCTCACCAGGAATGGGGTCAGGGCAGGCGTTTCCTATTCTGAGACACTGTCCTAAGCTGGTTCCTGCTCATCATGGCAACGGCTTGCTTTCTAACCCTCATGGTCATGCTCACGTCCTTCTGTGTGATTCAGGGGCCCCTGGAACTTTACTGGGTGGGAAACAGAGCCCTCGAGACTGTAGCCAGGAATTGGATCTGGAATGGGAAGTTTCTCTCCTGTATGGGGGAGTCCAAGGAACCCGCTTTTTAGGATCCCTTTAGTAGGAAACACTAATGTTGTCCTGGCAGGGAAAGGGTGGAGCCAACATCAGGGACAGGATCAGTCCAGGATCAGCATTAGGACAGGATCAGCCGGCATGTATTGGTGGCCGGCTACACATATATCCCAGTCCCTGGCGTGAGGGATATGGCAGCTGAGTTGGTAAAAATGCTGCTTTGAATGTTTTTTGGAGGCAGGTGAGTAAGACTCACAAAACAGTATTTGGTGAACAAGACATATTCCCATGATGAGATTATTTATACCCGAAGGACCAGAGACATAGCACAGAGAGCAGGCTTATTGGAGTTCCAAGGTGGGAGGGAGTCCTCCTTAATGAGTGTTCAGGAAGGGCCTCGGGGCGGAGACCTTGTCGGAAAAGAGTGTGGATGCAGGAGCCATTCCGCAAGCAAAGGCCTGAATGTGGGAATAAACCAGGAGATCTAGGGACAGGTCTGGATGGGGCAGAGCTTTGGGGCAGGGCTAATGGTGGGGGGCTTTGAAAGCCCACAGAAGAGTTAAGTCTCTGGAAGACTTCATCCTGGACTGTGGGGATTTCACACAAAGACCACGAAGCGCGGAGTCCCAAGATGGGGTTCAGATCCTGTTGTGGCCAGTAGTAGTCCATGACTTTGGGCTACTCATTTACCTTGTCCTTTTCTGTGAAGTGGGGGCTCAAAGGTAATAATGGGACCCACCTCACTGGGTTCTCGTCACGAATAAATGTGCCGGTGCAGGTGAAGACAGCTGGCACGTAGGGATAGGCATGACCTTGACCCTCTCTGTGTTCCTTTTGGAGGGGTCAACAATTGAATCACAGGCCTTGGTGAGAGGTTCGTCGAGCTGGCTCGTTCTAGTACCAGTCGGATTATTTTACGTTTTCCAAACTCTGCCTCCCAAGCATGGGGCTAGCCAGGTTACGTCTGAGCCTTGGGTCGGCGGCATGGGCCCTGCTTCAAGAGGAATTCCGCCCCTCACGGCCATCAGCCCTGGGGAGAGAGCCAGCCTGAGACCCAACCTGTGGCTGTTCGCCCTGAGGCCTCACACTGTTTTCTCCCTGTGTTTTGCAGCCCATCAACCCTGAGAATGCCCCAAAGAATGTAGCTGACCCGGTGAGTGGCAGCAGGTGTGGGAAACAGTCTGGGCATAGTGTGGGAAGCCCAGAAAGCAGAAGGTGGATTTGGGGGAAAGTGAACAGATGTGTTTGGGGACATCTTTCTGGAGTAGACTTGGGGAACTTGGGGGGAAGTGATGGGCTTGTGGGTCACGTGGGGACCTGGGCATCTGACATCACTTACGTGTTTGGAAATAGATTGCTAGGGAATTAGGGAGGCAGGTGGGAGAGGTCAGTGGTTAAATGTGGGTTTCTTTATTAAATATGTAGAATGTGAGAAAGCCGGGCAGATGTTTCCAAACTTTCTGACTTAGCAGAAAGACAGACAGTTTTCCAATTTCCTCAAGGCTGCATGAGGAGGAAGAGAAGAGAGTGGGTGAGTCCCAGAGTGTGGAAACCGAGATTAGCAGCTGAGGGGGATCTCCTGGCAATGGCCGACACATAATAATGGGCTTACAGTTGGAGGGCTTGTGTTCAGATCCTGCCTCATCCAAGCTGCTTCTTTTTTTTAAGTTTATTTATTTACTTTGAGAGAGCAAGCAAGCAAGAGAGCAGGAGTAGGGGAGGGGTGGAGAGAGAGAATCCCAAGCAGGCTCCACACCACCAGCACAGAGCCTGATGCTGGGCTCGAACTCACAGACCGTGAGATCATGACCTGAACTGCAACCATGAGTTGGACGGTTAACCGACTGAGCCACCTAGGCACCCCCTTCATTCAGGCTTCTAATTGTGTGGCCATTGGCAATTCATGAGCCTGCCTGTACCTCACTTTTCTTACCTGCAAAATGGGAAGAGGAAAATTATAAAACAAATGAGAGGGTTGGTTGGCTCTGAGGGGCTTTTAGTGGGCAAAGAAATGCTAAACACACAACTAAGTTGCCTCCGAGGCCCTTCTGCCAGCTCCCTCCTGCCAATCCCAGTAGGTGAAAAACGAGGGTACCCTTTGATTACTTTCCTTGACTCCCCTCTCTGACTGTGTTTTTTCTCCATCTCCAGGGAGAAGGAGCTTTCCGGGGTGGAAACACACGGAAAAGCCTTGAGGAAGACGTAAGTATGGGGATGGGGAAGGGAAGGGTTTGGCTGGGCTCATGGTGCCCCAGGGGGATTGGAGGTGTGGATGATGTATACTACCTGCCTTGCTGAAGCATCCCTTACCTCCTTTCCAGAAGGACAGGCAGGGGTCTCTGAGTGCTATGGCTGAGCAGGGGAGGAGGGGTTGGAATGGTGAACAAGCCCCATGGACTTACATACTGGACCTCAGTCTTGGCTTTGGCTCCCAGCTCGGCTGGATCCAGAGCTCATTTGCCCATCACTTTGCCAGACCTCAGTGCTCCAGGCTGGGGAGGGAGGCAGCAAGGGTGTGCTGTGAGGTCTGGCTCAGTGGTGAGCAGGATACTAGCAGAGCTATAGCAGAGGGACTAAGGACAGAGGCGAAGAAGGACTCCTGGGCTCACAGAGGGTCATCAGACCTTGAGGAATTACAAGCTCTGCTTCTTTGGAAAAAAGGGGTCTTTGCAAACGTCAGGATCTTCTGTGTGGCTTCAGTGCCGTTGATTCTGGAGGAAGAAGCTGGAAGCTGGGCCCGTTGACCCCTCTGGGCTCTTCCTGGTGGGCAGTTTTGGTGGAGGTCAATGGGCAAATTGCTTAAATGGAGAGACCCCTGGGAAGGGCAGAAGGGGCTCTCCTGGGACCCTGCTCTGAGCGGTGCTCGTGTCTGGGCTTGTCCTCTTGTGCCTGGGGTAGACACCCCACACAGTCGGGCCTTTCTCTTTCTTCCCCACTCTCGTCTGACAATTTGCCCCTATGCTGGCCTCCATCCTTGCTCGCCTTGATCCACAGAGGAACAGGGAGTGGTTTTGGCGGTTGGCACAGGGGGAGCTGTTGATGGCATGAGGCCCTATCATCTGACAGCTGCCTGACCCGCCATGGGGAGGGCCCCAGAGGGAGGTGCTCAGGCTGCAGGAGGCTCCTGCAGGCGGCTGCCCTTGTGTGGTGAGCCCGTGGCCACGGCCACATTGCCCTGGGGCAGCCCTTCATGGCCAGCCCTGAAAGGCGGAGGTGTCCCTGGGGCTGTACGACCTGTCCAGGAGGAGCGGGAGCATGCCTCTTAAATTAGTGGGGAAGGCTCTGTTCAAGGTACGCGTGGGTCCTATGGGCACGGAGTGCACATGTTGGGGAGGGACTCTTGTCCAAGTTTGCGGTATTTTGGGGGCTGAGATGTGGGTCAGAAATTAGGCTTTGTGTGTACCTACTGCTGAGGACGAACTCAAGTAGTGCACCCAAAGCATATAATATATGCTCAATAAATATTAGCCATTCTTATTACTGTTATTTTGACCAAGGGCCTGGAGCTGGATTGAGTACTTTGGTGATCCCCAGACACCACCCCTATGGTGGATGCTATGGTCCCATTAAAATTTTTTTTTTAATGTTTATTTATTTGAGAGAGAGAGAGAGAAAGAGTGAGCAGGGGAGGGGCAGAGAGAGGGGGAGACAGAGGATCCGAAGCAGGTCCCGTGCTGCCAGCATAGAGCCCAATGCGGGGCTTGAACTCACAAACCATGAGATCATGACCTGAACCAAGGTTGGATGCTTAAGCGACTGAGCCACCCAGGCGCCCTTGGTCCCTCATTTTTCAGATGAGGAGGTAGAGACTTGAAGGGGCTCAGTGAATTGACGAGTACCTTCCCCACCCCTTCCTGGGTTTGCTGCTCGAATCTGGTTGTACCCTGCTCTCCCAGCCCTTGGCCAGGAGATGATGTGTGAACTAAAGTCTTTACCTGACGGCCTGGGCACACTTACGGCCAGGTCCTGATGCTGCTGCTTCCCCCAGCCCCAGCCTGGGCCAGACATGGCTTGTCAGGGAAAGCTGCAGCAAGAGAGAGTGAAGTTAGACATCATGAAGAACTTTTTGACGTGATGGTGGGTATGACCTTGGTCCCAGGAAAGAAAGAAGCGGCCCTTTAGTTGGGACGGGAGGTTTTTTTTTTTAGAAGGAAAGTTTGTTGATTTGGGATGAACGCGCGTGTGTCTAATGTGTGCCAAGGTGGGTAAAGGTTGTGTCCTGTCTGGATGTGGGAAGAGGGCTGTGACTTCTGGCGTAGCTAGTCTAGTCAAGGGAACGCTAAGCGAGCGAGCGGATTCTAGAATGGCCTGTGTGCTGCAGAGGAGGGAAAACCTAGTGTCTAAAGTTCCCAGACACCTGTCTCAGGTTGGGTGATCCCAGGGTCTTTGGTCCATGCCCTGCTCAGCCATGGGGGACCCCCGCAGTCTGCCCCGTGCGAGGAGACCTGTGCTAGAGGCGGCACGGTTGCGGCCCTCAGCCTAGTGCCGCGCTGTTGGGCCTGTTTGTTGAGCTGTTTTCCTGTCTCTGGCCCGTGGCCCAGGACTCACAGGGCCGGAATGGCTGTTTTCCTCCAGCAGGGCTGGTGTGTAGAGAGGTTTGTGGATGCTGTGCTGTGTCGCACTCTGTTTTGGAAAAATCCAGGCTGGTGGGCAGGAAGGAGAGAGGAAGGGGTGTGGCTGGAGGGGCTGGTGGGGGCGGGAGGGGGTGGCCACGGCCCCCAGAGGAGAGGTAGGAATGGGGATGGGCCCCTGACGTAGATTGGGCACCAATTTCTGGCTGCCTGACGTGGCCCCTGGTGTTTCTTATGGACCCTCCTCCCAACTCTGCCCCCTGGGGACTGGGGCTCAGGAAACGGCTTTTCTTTTGGTCCAGAGCTGTGGTGTTTGGTCTGTGGACCTCAAAGGCAGGCAGGACTCTTCCCACACAGTTGTTGCTCTAAACCAACCCCACCCAGGTCCTGGGGTTCCCGCTCCTTGCTGCATGGTGGAGAAGGTGGTGGCAAATAACAGAGCCTAGGGCCACAGACCTTGAGCCACTCAGAAGTGTCCGAGTGGTCGTTGGCAGTGGGGACCAAGGCAAAAAGAGTTGGCTGGATCTGCAGGACGAAGGGTGAGGGTTAGATACTAGGAGGAACTTCCTGGTAGAGAAGTAAGACACTGTTTTGGTGGGGGGGGCTGTGGAACTTCCTTTCATGCTGTTCTCTTACTGAAAGCGAGACCGTGGTTCAGTGATGACTGTAAGGGGAGCGTTCTTGGTGCCTAGGGAGTTGGATCAAAGTTGTATTATTGATCTCTGTCCTGGGAGAAGCGGGAGGGGGAGGTAAAGCCGAATGGGCAAAGGGCTTTGAGAGCCCCAGAGAGGAGAAGAATGGGATTACAGGCTGACAGAGAGCTTCTTTTTTCTTTTTAAAATAAAATCTTTGTAGTACTTTTTGTAAAGCCCTCTGGTAGTTTCCCCTGGGGGCTTTAGGTGGAACAGGTGAATCACATAAGATCACACGAGCACTGTGCTATACCCATTTTACAGACTGGCCAGTGAGACCCGGCAGCAGAGTCTCATGCCTGTTCTTGAAGAGAACAGCTCCAGTATAAGCTCTCTGAGGTCAGGGATTTCGCCTCCTCCGGTCCCCAGCGCCTAGCACGTTGCCTGGCACACAGCTGGTGGCACTCAGCAAGGGTTTTTGGAATGAGGGAAGGAGCGTGATGACGGACAGCAGAGATGACTGATCTCTCAGGGGGCTCCCAGCCTCTCAGAGAGGGTGTGTGTGCTGAGGCGTGTGCTGGGGGTGCCCATCTCTGGCCTCATGTGTGAGGTCACCTGTGTGTTTTGGAGCATGAGGCCGTGCTTGCTCATACCCCCCGCCCCCACAACTATGTGTGGTTCTTCACGTCCACGAGACTCAGGCTTGTCACCCGTGTGTCTGCTTTCTGCCAGCGAGTGTCACATGTCCTCGAACTCTGCAGAAAACAGGAAGCCCCGTCAGTTAGAGGACGGCCCAGTGATTCAACAGGGGATGACCATCCAGCTGTTCCCGTCCCTGTCATCTGGTGGGGTCACGGTCCAGGGCAGCTTCCTCCCCTGCTGCCCCTTCCCTGGCTGGCCTGGAGCAGAGCCGGCTTGGACTTTGTCTTATCACCTCTGGAGGCGGCACGGCCAGACTCTGTTGGGGCCAAGTTTTTATTTATCTTCCCTGGCTTTTTTGGGGTGGGGAGGTTAAGGAATGTGGAGTGTTGTAACTTTGGGAAGGGGGTGGAGAAACGGGATCCAGCTCTCCTGCCCCGTTCTTCCTTTTCACCCCTGCGCCCCAGGAGGCTTCTGGCTTCCCTTGGCTCCCCAGTCCCCTCGCCAAGCTGGCCTCAATGTCACGTCTCCCTGCAGCTCCGTGAGCCCAGACCCATGGCCCTGACCACACCGCAAGCCTCGGCTGCAGCTGTGGCTTCCAGTTGTTCGAGGCAGCTGTGGTGGCCTCCTCCAAAGTGGCTGTGGATCAGCAACAGATGAAACCCGAGGGGCTATTTATAGCAGGGTGGCCCCGGGGCCTGGAGCAGGGCCTGGGGCCTGGGGCGGTCCAGCGACTCCTCATCAGGGACCAGTGAAATCAAGACGGATGAAGTGTTGGGTCTCTGTGTTCCTCTGGGCGGGTAGTTTTGGAACAGCCTGGTTTGGGGCTTGAAAAGCAAACATGATCCCTCTTACCCGCCCCCCCCCCCTCCCCCCCTGCCATGCCTGACTCATGCAAACCCAAGCTGTCAAGGCCAGGGGGCTGTGGAGACAGACACTTTCCTCCCCAACAGCCCCACTTGGTTCTTCCTGCTGCTACTGCAGAGGCTGAGTGGTTCGGAGCTGAGCTGTAGCCCACGCAGAGGGGGCTCTGGGTGCAGCCTTCTCACGGGTGGCTGGATGGAGACACCTCCTCTTAGTGGGGCTGCCCTGACTTTGGGCACTACCAGGAGCCTGGCCTCCAGGCTTCTCTGCCCCTGCCTTGTCGGCCCTGCAGGGGCCTGGAGGAGGCTGAAAGCGGCTGCTCTCTTCGGGGCCCCAGTGGTTAAACCCAAAGTCTGAGGGTGAGTCCTGCCAGTTGTCAACTTCCCCAGGACTTGGGGGTGAGTCACCGTGCCTCAGTTTCTCCTCTCCCTGGTAGACTGTGGTCCTGTCTCCTCCGAGAGGTGGTTGCAACTTGGTGGTGGGGAAAGGCTGGTTTCGGGGAGGCACAGGGATGTTTGGAAGGTGCCGATGGGCTCGGAGAGCCCTGGCTGGGCCTGGGAATCTAGAAGTTGGGCGGTCGATTTTGCATCACGTGAGGTGGCTGACAGGTGGGGGGAGAGGTGATTCAGGGCTCTGTGTATAGAGGTGAATGTTGGTTGTATGTGTAAGCACCCTTTTAATTGTACTAGATGCAGTAACAGTAACAATAAAGAAGTGCCTTATATGCATACTCCTTTTAATCTTCAAACAACTCTGTAAGGATTGCCCCGTCTTACATGTGACGTTACAGAGATCCAGAGCATTGAGTACTCCCAGGTCGGCCGGCAGGGTGACCCTTAGCTTCCATCACGGTGCCATCGGGTCGTCTTGGGCTGTTTGGGACCCAAACTGGGGTCCGTTTGCCTAAATTTGTGCCGGTTGACAACCCTCGAGAGGGGAGCGGGTGAGGGGGTAACCCAGTGGGAGGTGGGTCCGTAGGAGGGTAACTTGCTGCCCAGCACTGGTCTCGGTGGGTACACGCCGCCCCTGGCTGCTCTCAAGCCACAACTTCTGCTCCAATGGCTCCTTG
The DNA here is from genome assembly GCF_018350195.1 of Panthera tigris. Classification (NCBI taxonomy): domain Eukaryota; kingdom Metazoa; phylum Chordata; class Mammalia; order Carnivora; family Felidae; genus Panthera; species Panthera tigris. The sequence continues at coordinate 200,391,383 of NC_056667.1, read as the reverse complement.
TTGCTGCTGTGAAGGGGAGGATCGCGGGATGGTGGTGGTCAGGGGGTCAAGGTTCAGAGCAGGACAGAGGCTGCTGTCACCGGTCTTTCCTCTGTCATGCTCGCGGTCGGTATTCTCCCCTGGGGGTTACGGTTACGGCATCCAGGGAATCAAGATGAAACGTGTTTCCGTCCATTTCGAAACTCTTTTATTGAGCGTGTACTCAGTGCAGATGGCACCAGCCCAGACATTTCTCAGCATCTGGGATTTCTTCCTTCCCTGGGGAGGGAGAGCTGGGCCCTCTGGGGGCTCACATGCACACTCACAAGCAATCGGTCTTGGTCGCTTTTGGCCTTAGGTTGCTGTGTAGCCTGGATGTTAGGGTGCCTGCACTGCAATGTTGGCCAAGAAATAAGATCATCTGTGTTTGTCCGCAGCCCTGATGCTCCCGGGGACATCTCTCCGCCAGCCTCCTCCATAATGCCGCTTGTCTTTTCTCTGTCCTAGGGCTCCAGCAGAGTCACCCCGAGTGTCCAGCCCCACCCCCAGCCCATCAGGTATGCCTGGCTTGTTGGGGGGGGTGGCTAGGGATAGGGGTGCCGCTGTGAGGTCACTGTGGGTGTTTCCAGCAAATCATGCTTTTGGGTGCCTGAGACCGAAGTCATAAAGCCACAGGTAGGGAGCGTGGGCGGATGCGCAAGCCACAGAGAGAGGATGCGGGTAGCTGCATACCCTTGGAAATGGTCATGTTTTGAGTTCTAGCTCGAAGCTAGGCCTTGAGGTGGATTTTTTTTTTTTTTTTATGTCCCTGCACGATCCCATTTAGTCCTTGCAACAACCCTGCAGGGTAAGTATTTTTATTCCCATTTGGCAGATGGAGAAACTGAGTCTCAGGGAGGTGCGGTGACTTGTTACAGGTCATGAGACCAACAAGAGGCAAGACTTGGGTGTGCCTTCGGGACTGGCTGGCATCATAGTCTATCTAGATCCAAGTCCTCTCTGTGGGCAGGGTTTTTGATGTTGAGGGTCATTTAGAAAAGGAAAGTTCTCTATCTGGCTGGGCCGGCAGGGGCTCGGGGCAGGGATGCACAAGGACTAGGTGCCTTGCTGATCTGTGTGCAGGTTCTGTGGTTTTTCTGGCTTGGGCCCTTCCCTCTCTGCCTCACCTTCACCTCTGAGGCTCCTGAGACAAGTGAGAATCTGCCTCCAGGGAAATGCAGCTCCAGCCAGAGAGGGCTGGTGTGTAGCTAAAGCCCCCAGTGGGTTGTGGCCGGGCTGCCAGCTGCCCGCAGACCTGAGCAGCCCCTTAGAGAATCTTCCCTTACAGCTGAGAACCACCTTGGGGTGGTGGGTGGGTGCAGGGTGCGATGCTGAAGTTGTCCAGGTGGTGGCACCGTTCTGCCTTGGACCCATCCCCGCCCTCCCAAGGCTGCAGTGAGAACCTTATCTTAGGGACAAGGAATGGCCCAGCTCAGAGGTCAAATTCAAACTGGGCTCCTTACCACAGCCCACTGGCCCCTCTACCACTTGGCTCCTGCCCTTGTCACCATGGAGAAGCCATACCTCGCCCTCGCCCCCCCCCCCCCCCATCTCCAAGCCCTATATACACAGTTGGGTTCCAAGTTAACCCTGGTGGTATCTCTCTGCTGCCCCTCCCGTCTCACCTTGAGCCTGCTGTAGTGAAAGAGTCTCAGAAGGAAATGTTGCCCACCTTGAATACAAAGAGGAAGTGAGACAATAGGGGGCGGGTGACAGGGTAAGAAGGTATGGTGATAGGGAGGGTGTAAGGTGGGCCTCAGAATGGAATTTCAGTGTCCTGAGACCCATTTCCCCTTCCTGTCAGCTCCCCGGGGGCCACTCTGGGCCCTCCTGCTGGAAGAGAAGCTGGATGAGGTATAAAGGCGTGAGCCCCCGCCTCCCCTCACCCGGTACAGGGGCTCCCCACTTCCTTTAGGAGCTCAGGTGGCCACCTGCCGCCGCAGCAGTAGGCTCAGCACCCTCTTAGAAATCATGGAGGCTGCAGCCAAGAAATAGCCCTGGAAGGTGGTGGGAGCTGCCAGAGGTGGGGGAGAGCCAGGGAACAAAGGGCGGGAGCCGGCCTGCCTCTGGGGAGGGCTGGAATGTGCGCCGTGGTCTGGCTTACTGGAGCCCAGGTGAGCTTGTCACCTGAGCTGCCCTTTCCCCTGAGAAGCCTCCCCCTCCACCCCCCTGCCCACTCTATAGCTCGGGAGCAGGGGGAGGGCGGAAGAATGCTCAGCTCCAGGGGCACCCGCCGCTCTCCTTCCTGTACTAGATCCGTCCCAGGATCCTTTGAAAGACTTCTGCCAGACCAGGTGGCCACAGTGTGTTGGAGGGCTGAGCTGGACTCCTGGGCTCCTGGCAGGTTCTGATCCTGACCCCGACCTCTGCGTTTATAGGTTGAAGGCAGTGCCGACAGGATTGATGGCCACCTAGGGTTGCTGTCATCGCTGTTTGGCTTGGAAATGGCCTGAGGTCCTTGCCAGCCTCTGCCCAGCTCCCTTTCCTCTGGTGCTCAGGGAACAGCCAAGCCTCCGGGGTTGGAATTGTGGGCCACATAGAGTGTCTAGGGGGCACAGATCCCTACACCTTGCCCTGAGGACCAGGGTTCTGATCCGAACCCCCTTCTGCCTACTGTGTCTCCAGAAACATGAGTCTGAGCCGGACCACGGAGGACAGCTGTGAGCTGGACCTGGTGTATGTCACAGAGAGGATCATCGCCGTCTCCTTCCCCAGCACAGCCAATGAGGAGAACTTTCGGAGCAACCTCCGAGAGGTGGCCCAGATGCTCAAGTCCAAGCATGGAGGCAGCTACCTGGTGAGGATGGGGCCCAGTACCCCCCGTCCTTTCTGCTCACCACCTCCTCGCTGCCGGTGCCCCTGCCCACCTGCCCTGGGCCAGCTTTTAGCCTCTCTCACGGCCTGAGTCCTCACTCACCCCCCAGCCCAACTTTACTGGGAGGAGTGTGTCTGCGGCTGGAATGCGGCGTCTGGAACCAAGTCACGTGTGCCCATGTGCATGTGTGCGTGTGCGCGTGAGTGTAGGTATATGTGCACGTGGGCATGCGTGTGCTCGTGTGTACGTGTGTGTTGACCAGGAGGACAGAGTAACAAGAATTCATGTTATTGCGTGCTTGCTATGACACAGGCCCCGTTCAATCTGCTCTCCACGTATTAAACTTCATGACAGCGCTAGAAATCAGGTTTTGCTGGAGCACAGAGAGGTGGGGCGTTTGCCTGAGGTCGGGAGGCGGCAGTGCCTCTGAGAAGTCCGAGGGCAGAGTTGTGGAAACGTTGCTATCACGGGGATGGTGCCTGGCCCAGGAGGAACACATCACGAATGTGGATGAGGGGCCCGGGGGTGCTCTTCTCTAATGGCAGAGAGCTGGCATGGGGAATCAGACCTATCCTTGGCCCCAGGGGAGGGCTCAGTTCTACAAGGAGGTGCCTGTGGATTTGGGCCGGACCCACTGACCAGACCGTGCAGCCTCGAGGGGCCGCCCCGATCTGTGAGCAGAGGCCGGCGTAGGGGACTGCATTAGGTCCCTGGGGCTGCTGTAACAGATTGCCACAAAAACGTGGTGTCTTGAAACAGCAGAACTGACTTTCTCACAGTTCTGGAGGCTGGAGGTCCAAATCAAGGTGTTGACCAGGCCATGCTCCCTCTGCAGGCTCTACAGGGGATCCTGCCTTTCCCCTTCCTGGTTTCCAGTGCCCCCCAGCGATCCTTAGTGACCTTGGCTTCTAGCTGCATCGCCGCAGTCTCTGCCTCTGTCCTCACACGGCCTGCCTTCTTTCTTGTGTCTCTCTGTGGGTCTTCTCATCTTATAAGGACACCAGGCATCGGACCTAGGGCCCGCCCTAAATCCAGGATGATCTCATCTTGAGATCCTTAACTACTTACATCAGCAGAGGCCCTATTTCTAAATAAGGTCACATTCTGAAGTTCCAGGTGGATCTGAATTTTTGTGGGACACTGTTGAACCCACCACAGATACGCCTCTCCATCAGCTGTGTTGGGCAGCGTTGAGAGCCCGGCTTCAGACACCAGGGAGTCCTGGGTTTGAGTGTTGGCTCTGCTCTCACTATCTGACCTTGGCCACTTTGCCTCACTAAACCTTAGGTTCTGCATCTGTAAAATGGGTCTAATTGTACCGCCTACCTCTTATGGTTGTTGAGAGAACTAAGCCAGCTGCTAGGTGTAAAGTCCTCAGCATTGGGCTGGCAGGTTGGGGACACTCGAGTGGTAGCTGTTGTTAATGTGATAAAGTCTGTACAGTTACAGGGTCCAAGAATGGACTGGAAGCCATCTGGGATCATTCCCAGTTTCAGGAGTCCAGGGTTCTGTGGGTCTCTGCTATGCCACCCTCCCTCTGCTTTCCCATCGCAGGCCGTGTGGTCGCTTTCCTCGGCAGGAGGCGGCACAGTTTTCTTTGAGTTTTTTGGGCAATGAGGTGAAGGTGGAGACAGGAAGTCCAGGGATTGGGGGAGTCTTACGGGACATGGTTAGGTGTCGGAGGGCATCTTCCGGGAAAGGGGTGTCAAGGGTCTGAGAGGCCCCACTCAGGGTGATTTGCACACTCGGAGGGAGGGCGTCCTCCCACAGAGCTGTTGCATTTTTAGGCGGATGAGGTTCTAAAGTTGACACGTGAAGTGGAAACCAGAGATGGCCAAACACTTATCATGTCACACCACCGGATTCCCGTCCAGTGTGGACGGGTGGCACATGGGATGAGACAGGCTGCATCCCCTTCTCACCTGCAGTTTGGGTGTCTGTCTGCTCACTGAGGGTTGGGGCTGAGTGTCCATGTACTTCTTTCTCCTTCTCTTTAATTTTTTTTGTTAATATTTTTATTATTTATTTTTGAGAGAGAGAGAGAGAGCGCGCGCGCAAGTTGGGGAGGAGAAGAGAGAGAGGGAGACACAGAATCCGAAGCAGGCTCCAGGCTCCGAGCTGTCAACACAGAGCCTGACACAGGGCTTGAACTCACGAACTGTGAGATCATGACCTGAGCCGAAGTCAGATGCTTAACCGAGTGAGCCACCCTGGCGCCTCCTCTCTCCTCTTTATCCTGAGAACCTGTAGTTGAGTGCCTGTTGGTCAATGTGTGGGTCTGATGGGACTCCATTGTAAGCTTATGCATGGATAGAATTTTCACTGGGTGGTTGGGAGGAGAGAGACAGAGACAGAGACAGATGGACAGACAGCCAGCTAGCACCAATTCATGATCTCTTCCTTTTCCTCCTTGTAGCTTTTCAACCTCTCTGAGCGGAGGCCTGACATCGCAAAGCTCCACGCCAAGGTGAGCTGGTGCGGATTAGGGGTGGGGGCTTCCCTCTGCCTGGAAGAGAAGGAGAACAGCGTGGTTCTCCCCGTGGTTCCTACTTCGGAATCTGGGGGGAAGGGCTGAGTCACTTCGCAAAGCCTATTCCCTTTCTATGCCAGCTTCCCTTTGGAACATGGAAAATACTGTATTTATGGTTTCTGTAATACAGATTGCAGACAGCAAAGCTTGATGCAGCGATTTCCTACCCAGGTCTCCCCCCCCACCCCCACCCCGGGTGCACATAGCATCTCTGGGGCGAGACTGGAGCTGTGAGAATTTTAGTCTTATTGAAAAGCATTTTGGATTTAAACTGGCTGGGAATTGCCAATGGCTGGTTTTCACTTGTTCACTCGGCGGGCTGAGTGCCGGGCTTTGCGTGGATATCTGCTCTGCCTCCCGGATTCTGGTGCCTGTTGCTGTGGGACCCTGGGCAGGTGACAGTTCTCTGGGCCTCAGCTTGCCCCTCTGAAAGTAGATGGGCTGGATTAGACGTGCTCTCTTGGCTTTTCCAAGCATGGGTTCTCTTTTAGTTTAACGATCTGTGAGTTAAGCAAAGCTTTGAGGAGCCTGAGGACGGCCATTCAGATCTGCCCTCTGTCCCCTTTCGGGTTCTCTTGGTTGGCCGGAAAAATCAATGGCTTGTGTGTCAGGGCCTGGAAAAGAGCTGTGAATGGCTGGGGGCTCTTCACTTTCCTCTCTGGCCCTGAGCCAGGGTCTCTGGGCCACACCCTTGCCCCCCACTCTGGGTTGTTGGGCAGGGAGGGCGGGAAGCGAGGTTGGCTGGTGGCCGCTGCCTTGGAGCCAGCATGTGGCGTAGGTGCAGCTCCCGCTGCCCCGGTTGAGTCTCTGGGGCTTCCGCCACTTCTCACTCATGACTTTGACCACAGGTCCTGGAATTTGGCTGGCCTGACCTCCACACTCCAGCCCTAGAGAAGATCTGCAGCGTCTGCAAGGCCATGGACACTTGGCTCAATGCAGACCCTCACAATGTCGTCGTTCTGCACAATAAGGTCAGAGCAGGGGCTGCTCTGTATGTACGTGTGCGTGTGTGCATGTACACACGTGTGTGTATGTGAGCATGTGCACACATACATAGACGTGTCCTCGGGTGAGTGTGTGTGCATTCTCCTTTCTAGGGGATGGTAGATCCTGTCCCGGGGGGCACCTGAGAAATGGGGGTTAGGAGCTTGTGGGACCCTCACGTGTGGTAGATGATCAACTGCGTTTCTTCTCTTTGGGACTCAGCCCGACCTGCTCCCCTCCCTGGCATCCCACTCCCTCCTTTAAACCACACCCCTCTCTCCAGCTGCTGCTCACTTTTTCTCCAGGCTTCTGGACGGGTTCTGGGGCAGCAGGGCTGGCCTTAGAAATAGAGGCTTTGTGTTTGGGGTTCTTTCAGGGAAACCGAGGCAGGATAGGTGTTGTCATCGCGGCTTACATGCACTACAGCAACATTTCTGCCAGGTAAGAGCCTCTCATTCTCTGAATATTGACAGCAGGAACCCCGTCTGCCCATCCCTCCATGGCCTCTCCCTTCCTTGGCTGGGAGAATAATGACAGGGGATGGGGTGGAGGAGCCCACGGAAAGGAGAGGGATCTGCCCACGGCTCTGAGGCAGGTGGCTGTGCACGGAAGGCAGGAGCAAGGAGAGTCCTTTACTGGGGGCACTGGTGGCAGCAGACTCGAGAGGCAGGCCCATCCACGGACACCCCATCCAGCCACCTTCTCGGGACCACTTTTCCTTGGCAAATAGCCCTCTTTTTTCCTGAGTGAGCAGGTGAGAGAGTCAGAAAGAAATGTTGGATCAGATCTGGGTCTGAAAGAACCATCTAGAAGTTATCTCATCCTTGTGGGCCTTAATAAGGACTTTGGGGCTTGGGATGGGATGTTGCTAGAGAGTCAAGAACAGAGGGTCTATATTCTCTCTCTTCAAAATGATCTCTTTGCAGACAGATAGAATGGTCTATGAAGGGTTTAGACGGTGGTTGTGTGACTGTAAGAAACTTAACCCAGCCTAATCTTTCCTTAATGGTGAACATTTCCTGTGCACCTACTGTGTGCCCACATGTGCCAAGCTCGTTATACATGTTATTTCACTCAATTACCGTAACGACCTTCAAGGAAGGCACTTGTCACTCTCATTTGACAGAAAATGAAAATCAGGTTCAGAAGGATTAAGTAAACCTGCCTCAAGGCACAAGGTTAATAAGGAGGCGGCACATTTGGTATGGGAACCCAGGCTGTCTGGCTCCAAAGCCCCAGGGCTGAGTCCTGCAGCATACAGGATGCAGGAATGCCAGGGCACTCTTTTCCTGAAAGCTTCTCAGAGTAGGGTGGCTGGAGGGCTCTACAGGTCTGGGGGAGCAGGGGTGGGGAGACCAGGGAGTTGGCTCCTCTGACCACCTGTCTCTCCCTGCAGCGCCGATCAGGCCCTGGACCGGTTTGCAATGAAGCGATTCTATGAGGATAAGATTGTGCCCATTGGTCAGCCATCCCAGAGAAGGTGGGTCTCCAGGGCTCACTGCCAGTGCATGCACGTGTGTGTGTGTGTGTGTGTGTGTGTGTGTGTGTGCGCGCGCTGTCTTGGGGACTAGCCTCACGTACCCACAGTGGGTGGAACAGCCATGCCTAGGGGGGGGTGTACAGAGCATGCATATTCAGGTGCCAGCCTGGAGTGCTGTAAGCTCAGGGGCATGAGTGAGCAGCTGTGTGTGCCCACAGATGGGCATGGCTGTTGGCTCCTGAGGCCAGCGCTGGAGAGCAGTGGGGCCGCTGGTGGGGGATGCATTGGTCTGGGTGCAAGAAGGCAGCTTGTATGAGAAGGAAATGCCATGTTGGTCCTGGCAGCGGGACCACGTCAGTGCTTGGGTGAGCCTGTAGGAGGCTGGCGTCATTGCCGCCTGCCCTGGGGAGATCACAGATTCTTACCATAAGGGTCACCTTCTTCTGGGAGAGCTTTAAAAATTTTACCAAGGGCTCTCAAGCACGTGGTCTCATTGGAGTCCACAGCAGCCGAGGGAGGAAGCAGGGCAGAGAGGATTCATTGATTCATTGGATAAGTTTTATGTGCTCTACTACATTCCAAGTGCTGGGGATATCTAGTTGAGCAGGACGAAGTGCTTTGCCCGCAGTGAGCTGATATGCCACTAAGAAAGATGGGCATTGCACGAGTAGATAGACCAACAGGACAATTTCAGGTAGCGGTTAGTGCTAGGAAGGAAAGAGAACAGAGTGGGATAGACCTGGTGGAGGAGATTGGGGCTATGGAATGAAGGGGGTCAGGGAACACCTGTCAGAAATGATGGATTTCAGGCCAACCCTGCATAATGGTGAGCTACGGTATGATGATCCAGGGCATCCCCACTTTACAGATGAGAAGCCTGAGCCTAGGGAGGGGACTCAACATGGCCAGGATCCATAGCAAGTATTAGCAGAGCTAGAATGTACTTGGGGACCTGTAAGTCCGGTCAGGGCAGGGCCCCCAGGGTTGTGCCGCCCACTGTCCTGAGGGCTGGCCCGGGACTCTGCTCTGTGGATAACGTGCTGTTTAATGATGGCTGAGAGAGCACAGGGCTGGTGGACTGTGGGGAGGCTGCAGGTGAGTGCCAGTCAGAAGCCCAGGCTCAGAGGGGAGAGCTGGAGATGGGGAATAGGGCCCTGCCCCTATGTGGCCAGAGCTGCGGGCCCACCACACATGGTGATGTGCCACACCACTCTGCACACCGGGGCTGTGGGACTGACCCTCTCAGCAGGGTCTCGTGGAGTTTCCCAAGGACATGAGCCATCAGGGAACTTTCAGGTCGTGAGAAGTACTTGGAAGGGGAACAAAACCCAAACAGAGCGTGATGGGCTAGAGAGTGATAGGGTGAGCTCCAGGGCTGAACTTTCTGAACAGGTGACATGCGGGGTGAGCTCTGAGAGGAAGAAGGGAAGCATCTGAGGGCGGGGCTGGGGTCACCACACAGAGGGGACAGCAAGTACGGTGGCCCAGAAGCCAAAGCATCCCACTGATTTTTCGAGCCCCTCGGAACACTGACCGGGCAGGCAGGACCCCCTCGCCTCTCTATGCTGGGGTTTCCCTTCTTATTCTTCATCATCACCCCCATCTTTCTTGCCTTGTTAGAAGGGTGCCGGCTCCGCTGGGGACTTACTCCCATTGTAGTGGGAAGCCCAAGCAGAAGCGAGTCCTCAGGCCACCTGGTGTCTTGCACCTGGCACAGGACACCCAGGAGCCAATCTCTGGGTCAGCCGTCAGAAACAGGATGGCTTTATGTGCAGAAAATTCTGGCTGGGCTGCCAGATGCAGCAGCTGTGGATCAATGAGAATCTTCCCAGGGAGGAAAGAACGGTCATTCAAGTACCTGCTCGTCGGTCCCTGGCTTTCTACATATGGCTGGTGGCCTTGGTCACGAGCCTGACCTTGAAGGATAAGAGGGACAAACAGAAGAGCGTGATGTTACGGTGACGCAGTGTGGCTTGGAGAGAGTGGGCAGAGCAGTCACACCCCTGCAGCAGAGCACCTGGAGCACGGGGTCGGGGTTACCTCTCAGCCGTAGGAGTGTTTGGGGACTCCACAGCGCACGGCGTATGCTTACACAGCGCGCAGTTGGGCGTATGTTTGCATTATCTGTCTGCCTTGCAGCTTATATCTGCAACCGCACCTGCTTATGGGTGGGTGATTCTGTCCGTGCCCGTGTGTGAACATGCAGCTGTTGGCTTCATTATGTATTTGTTGCCACTTTCCCGCCTTCTGGGCAGTGTCGTTTGCAGGGACGGGAGCAGTTGGAGGAGAGGAGGGCAGAGAGAGAGGGAGGGAGGGGCTTTGCCTGCAACTCCCCCATTCATTGTCACCCCACCCCCGGGCGGCTCATTGTCCCCAGCGCACAGACACATCCTGTTGGCACGATCCAGAGATCTGATAGGAACCGCCATTCCAGGTTTCCGGTTTGAGTAATGGGGCTGGGGGCTGGTCAGGGGCTGAATAGGAACCGGCTCTGCCCATCAGATTATCTTGCTTGGGTAGTCTGAAGTGACCCCACCCGGGCCCAGGGACAGAGGCCCACAGGCCTGGAGGTGGGCCAAGGAGCCAAGAGATAGGAGGGGACCATTGTCACGGTCATGTGGGTTCTGGTTCCACCAGCCTCAAAGAGCCCCCTTGCCTCTCGCCAAGTCTCAGGATTCATTGTGATTGGTGTGGCTGACCCAGCTCACCATTCAGAAAAGGAGGGCGCACTGACCAATCCACAGCAAAAGGACGGGCCTCTCTTTCTGGCAGGTGCTTTGAAAGACAGCATTCCTTCTCTCCCCACCCACCCCCGGCTTTGTGTGTTCTTGCTGTGCCAGCAACTCTTTCTGGACCTAGTTTCCTCTTCTAGAAGGAGTGGAGATGCATTCTTCCAACAAGATCCAAAGAGAATTGGGGAGAGGAATACACAGTAGATATTAGATGTCTTTCAATACCAGATATAGAGGGATTTCATACACTTCAGCGTGATATAAAAAAGTGAAGGACTGTAATTGTTAAGCTCTTACAGTTTGCTGGACTGTCATGTGGCTGGGGGTCTGTGGGGACAGAACTGGGGCCTGTGGTTATAAGCATAAGCTTGGTTTAAGCTAGGTTTAGGGGTGTTGGAGTGTTTGATGGTTGATCAGCCTGCCTTGTGCAGTGGTGAGCAGCTAAACGATGCCTGTCAGGGACGTTGTGGAGGGGAATTTTGGTCCAGCTGATTTTTGGGCTGGGAGTGAAGCTGGAGAGGGATTTTCATTTTGACCACCAGGGGGCGCCAGAGAACCCCAAAGCAGAGTATTGCCTTGACTCAGCTCCTGCTTGAGTGGTACCTGCTTGTCCTCTCTGCTTGGGGCTCCAGGCAGCAAGAAAGGATGGTGCTGGGAAGGAGACCCCAGCTTCCAGGAGGTCTAGGAGGGTGGTGGTGGTGGGGAGCTAGGTGAGCCCAGAAAAGAAACCAGGATGGCTCTGCTCTAGGGCAGGCCTCCTGGCTGAAGTTGCCCCTCTCCCTGCCCCAGGTACGTGCACTACTTCAGTGGCCTGCTCTCTGGCTCCATCAAAATGAACAACAAGCCCTTGTTTCTGCACCACGTGATCATGCATGGCATCCCCAACTTCGAGTCTAAAGGAGGTACCTGCCTGAGCCCTCTGGCTTCCCCTCTTCCTGTCTCCCATCTTCTTTTCTTAAGAGGCAGCCTTGGGGTGGGGGAGGGGGGGGGAGGGTAGAAACATATGCTTGGATTGGAGTCCCGACTGCATGACTTCCTGAGCTTTCGTTGAACCTCAGTCTATTCATGGGTTAGATACTGGCATTGCCTGCTGGCACATGATGTTGGATGTGGCAATGTATTTTATAAACTTAAAAATGCCTCTCAAATGAAAAGTTAGTATTTCTTCCTCCTTTCTCTTTCCATTTCTCCTTCTTCTTTTCCTTCTTCCCCTTCTTCCCTCCCCTCTCCCCAGCCCTTCCTTCCTTCACCCTCTCCCCCACCCCTGCACCGTTCCCGCTGTCTTAGCTAACATCACCCTCCCTTACAGGGTGTCGGCCGTTTCTCCGGATCTACCAGGCCATGCAGCCTGTCTACACATCGGGCATCTAGTAGGTCCACAGGACAAAGAGGCCAGGGGTGCCTGGGGCCTGAGGCTGAGGTCCAGGGACAGGGTGTGGGGGGATGGGCCAGGACCTCCTCTAGGAGGATCTCATCTAGCACAGGGCTGAGGGACAGAGGCAGCAAGCCTTCCTAGGAGCCCTCTGGCAGGGGGCGGTAGGGAACAAGCGTGCTGCCTGCCCCCTCAACAGCTCTCTTTCTCTCCGCTCGCTTCTCTCCCATAGCAATGTCCAAGGAGACAGCCAGACCAGCATCTGCATCACCATCGAGCCTGGCCTGCTCTTGAAGGGGGATATCTTGGTGAGTGCTGCCCCTCTGTTTCGAGCCCCCTCCTCCCTGTTTATTTTCTCTCCTTTCTTCTCTCTTCCTGCTCCCCTCCTTCCTCTCCAGACAAGATCACCACTCCTTGTGAGTCACCAGCCTTGGGGCCATAGGCTCTCAGGGCTCCTGCAAAGGCTTTCAGCCTCCAGTAGTCCTTGTGCATTCCCCTGCCTCAGAGTTGGACTCGCTTTTCCTACGCCTGTCTCTTGGTCTGGAATGTCTTCAGGGAAATATCTCTCTGTGTGAGCTGGCTTCCCATGGTGACAAGGACTCCTTCACTTCTAACTTCAGTCTTTTCTCCTGTAATTTAAATTCACCCCTACTTTTTCCTTTCTGTGTGAAGGAACTTCTTGGGAGGACAGTTTTGTCCCTACAGGGCAAGATTGGCCTCCAACATTCTGCTTTCTAGAAGTTTCCCCAGATAGCTCTGAAATCCTGTTTGGTATTGGTGACCTCTCCCTCAGTGGGCTTGGGTGAGCCCTGGTTCTCAGTCGTGGAGCTAATAAGGAGGCTCCCTGAGACCTGATTTCTCATCCTCAGTCCCCTGATGGGCTCTGCTTTCTTTGCCACCCAGCTGAAGTGCTACCACAAGAAGTTTCGGAGCCCAGCCCGAGATGTCATCTTCCGTGTGCAGTTCCACACCTGTGCCATCCATGACCTCGGGGTTGTTTTTGGGAAGGAAGACCTTGATGATGCCTTCAAAGGTGAGCTCACTGAGTAGAGGGACAGACCTAGCAAGGAATAACTATACCACAGGGTAGAAGAGCAATAATGGGGGAGCTATGGCAGTCAGGAAGGGGGAACCATTTTCTGAGGGAAAGAGAGTTGGTTAGGGAGGTGTCTCCCTTCTCTATCTGTTTGAGGTTTTGTCTATATCACATTGAGACCTGGAACATATCCACATCCATTCACCCATTCACTCATCCACCCATCCACCCATGCATCCACCTACTTATCCAAATCCTCCCTCCCTTCTTTCCTTCCTTCCTTCCTTCCTTCCTTCCTTCCTTCCTTCCATCCATCCGTCCATCTACCCACTCTTCCAAATCCATCCATCCATCCAACCATCCATCTATCCACCCACCCATCCACCTACCCACTCTTCCAAGTCCATCCATCTATCCATCCATCCATCCATCCATCCATCCAACCATTCACCCATCCATCCACCCGCCCATCCATATCCATGGATCCATCCACCCACTCATCCATATCCATCCATCCAAATCCATCCATCCATCTATCTAATCATCCATCCATCTATCTAACCATCCATCCAAATCTACCCATCCATCCACCCATCCATCTAAATCCATCCATCCACCCACCCATCCATCCACCCACCCATACATCTACTCACTTATCCAAATCCATCCATCTATTCATCTGTATGTTTGTCTATCCCTCATCCATCCATATATCCACCAAGAATCATTGTGTGTCTGTATGTGCCAGGCATGCGCTAGACCCTGGGGATACGGAGAGAAAGAAGTCAGGCCCTACCCTCAGGGAACTCACAGTCCCATTGGAGATAGAGACACGCAAGTGTGATACTATGAAGGGACCCCTGCAGTGATGGAGACATGCACTGGCATGTCCCATCCAGGAAGTGGTCACCATGCCTACTGTAACTTTGCTTTCCACACAGATCACACAGATGGTGATCTGTGTGCAGATTGGGCTCAGGCCAAGGGCAGAGAGTAGGGCTGGGGCTCGGGGGAGGAGGAAACTGATTCCCCCAGTGCAGTAGAAGGATGTTTCTGTGATGAGCTTCCCCTGGACTGAAGCCAGGAGGGGAAAAGCAGAAGATGCCATTATAATTCAGAACAGAATGCAAATGTTATCAGTCTTAACAAGGAAAAATAAAGGAATAACAGACAACATAAAGGTGGAGTTGGTAGAGGCAGAGGCAGGGGGGTGGTGCAAATTTTCTCCTCTTACATGTAGGGGGTCAGGAGACACCGTCGAAAATGAAAAGATCAAGAAATAGAGGTTTAGCTTAGGATCTAAAGTTTCAAAGGCAATTAGAATAAATAATGATAATAATAATAATAATAATAGTAAGAATTGACTTAATAAGAAGGGAGATAGGAGTGATATTAGTGGGCCAAATTAATCATTTTCATAATGGTGAATCAGTGGAGATTACTTGAAATCGGTAAATTGAGAGATAGTGGCATAAAAATAGAGTCTATTATTTACAGTCTTAGAGGTAACTGTTAGTGGAACAAGAAATAGAAATGGTTGGGCATGGTTATCTCAGGCAAGTAAGACTAGGGCTAAAGAGGTTCATTTCATTACGTATATATGTGGTATTATCAACCCTGCATATGCACATTATGTTAATCTTGTCTAGAAAGATTAAAATTTGAGTCCTTTTGGGGAATTCACTGCCCCTTTTTGTCTTTTCTTCTCCCTTTTCAGATGATCGATTTCCAGAATATGGCAAAGTGGAATTTGTATTTTCTTATGGACCAGAGAAAATTCAAGGTATTAGCTTGTTAGAATTCATTTTTTCCATGCCCTTGCTTTCATCCTAACCTGTCCTCTCTCCACCCCATCTGCCCTACAATTGTCAAGTTACTATGGCTACAAGGCAGGCCAGCAGTAAAGGATCTGGGTATTAGAGTGGACCCTCAGCTAAACATGAACCAATGACTTAATCTTTGGAGAATAAAAATAAAAAAGCCTACCAAGAGGTGCTGGGTTGGGTAGACTGTTCTTGTCCCATTAGGTCACCATCCTGTTATATTCAGAGGTTGAGGGCTGTGGTGGATGGAGGGAGTGGCTGGGGGCCATGCAGAGGAACTAGATGGACGAGAAGTATTTATGAGGCCCGAGGTGGTTCAACCTGAAGATGAGAAGGCCATTTTAATAATAGCCATTAGGCCTTTAGACTGGTTATATGTGGAGGCCAGTTGTTCTCCATCCTGTTTGAGAACAGAATGAGGACGAGACGAAATTAGGTTACAGACAGTGGGACTCTGGGTAGATTCTAGAAAAGACTGCCAAGAGGAAAGGAAAGGGACTTGCCCTAGGAGGCAGGACTTGGGGCTCGTGCGCTCTTCCCCTTCTGTGGATGTGTGGGAGAGACTGCTTCTCCCCTTGGATTTCTGCCTGGAGTGGAGGGCATCTTAAGTGGGAGGAGGGGGGTTGGCTAGAATGACCTAGTGTCTTCTGAGTATCACGGCTGTGATTTCCCTGATGTCCTTGGCCCCATGCTGCTCGGCACAAGCCTCTTCCACACTCCCCTTGAATCCAGGGGCAGGCCTTCTGGCCCCCTGGCACTGACCCAGGGACCCTAGAGACACAGAATAGGACGAGACAGACACCCAGCCAGAGGGCTCTCCAGCTTTCTCCCTGGGAAGGGGGGGATCTTCATTCCTCAGTGTTCCGTCCTGATTTACCCCTACGACCTGGTATGAGCCTTTTCAAGAATGCAAGAAACCAGACTCCTGGGTTCTCTGTCCAATTTAAGCTACTGGTCCCACCCACTATGGTTAAGAAAATAAGAAGTCCCTTAGGGAGCATCCCTGGGGAAGCTGTTGACTTCCTCTGTTTTTCTACCTGCTGATTTTTTTTTTTCTTTCTCTTCACTGCCCTCCCGCCCCGTTTCTCTCAGGCATGGAACACCTGGAGAATGGGCCGAGTGTGTCTGTGGACTATAACACCTCTGACCCCCTCATCCGCTGGGATTCCTATGACAACTTCAATGGGCATCGAGAGGATGGCATGGAGGGTAGGTGATAGCAGTGGCTTCTAGCTCCTCTCCAAACAACACTGCCCCTGCTCACATGGCCTTGGCTCTCTTGGTTGGCTGTGAACGCCATACTGGGTTCAAAGAGGAGGCAGAGGAGAGGTCCAGGGCACCTTGGAGAGCTCACAGTTCAATGGGGGAAGATAAGACAGAGCATAGATAATGAAGACAGAGCTAAAGAATGCAGCCAAACAGCCACACGAGAGTGTATCGCTGTTGTTAAATGAGTCCCATCTACGGTGAGCAGTGAGTGCTCTGAGACTGGCAGGGGAGGGATTCTAGACAGCTGGAGTGGCCTGAGAGGGCTCCTCAGAGGAGGTGGCCTTGAGTGGAGCTTGAGAGAACTCCTGTGCAGCAAACACTGCATTTGTTAGATTTCTTTTCAACCTGCTGTTAGATTTCTCCAGGCTCGTTGCCTGAGTTCCCCGGGGTCAGAGCACTAGGAATGTAGACACAGCATGCAGGACCTACAAGCTTTCATCAACAGCCAACGAAAATGTCGAAGAGCTGGAAATGAAACCGATAGGCTCCAAAATTTGAAAAGTAAGCTGCAGTTGAAATTAATGCATGTCTAATTTAGCTACAAAACCTAACATTATGTCAGACGGTCAACTGCCACTCAAGTTCAGTCCCTGAGAGTTATATATGGACTGTATTTATTTGTGTGGTTCATTTGAATATGTGCGGTGGGTGGGGCCTCCAACAGGGGGCATGCCTGGAGCCCAGGAGCCCTTGAGACGCCTGTCTGGGGGTTGGCATGGACTTGCGTTTCTGATTTGGTCCTGGGACCGCAGCATGGCAGATCTGGAAGCATCCTGAGGACTGCTGGCTCATTCCCCCGTTTTCATTTGGGGATAACTGAGACTCCCTTGAAGGAAGGGTCTCCCGATTTACCTCCATGGCCTGGGATATGTCCTTTCAAAGACACAAGCTCCCAGCCTCTGGGCTTCTCCCAGCTGCAGCCTGTCCTAGGGTGAGACTGTGCCATCTTGGGGACTCTGGGCCCCGTGGCAGAGCTGGGCTGGGGGAGCCAGGCCTGCTGGGCCCCCGACCTGCTCCTGACTCTCTGTACCCCCCTGCCTCCTCCCGCCTTCCCCCTGCTTCCTCCCACCTTTTTCTCCAGGATTTTGGATTTGTTGAATCCACTCTGAAATTCTTTTAGGTCTTTTCTTGAAAACAGATGGTCTCTCTGACCTTAGAGATACCACAGTGAGTGATAGATTTCAGAGCGAGTGGGACGAGGGCGGCCGTGGGGCTAGAACCCAGGGCTTGAGGAGAGCATGTTGTTTACAGGCAACACTGCCAGGTCCATGGCTCCTCCTCTTGCCTCCCTTAGTTCCCGCTCCCTTCCTCCCCCCAGGGGCCCAGACACCCCACTGGGCTGAGGCGGTGCCCAAAGCACGCCTCCCCACTGCCCCAACCCCATCTGCTGTGCCGAGTGGCTGGGGAGAAGGCAGAGGATGAAATGAATTAGTTCTGAGGTACCAAAGGCTGCCAGCCTAATTGTTCATCGTTCTGGAGATGTTTGCATTTTTAACAAGAACACTTGGCAATTTGAAGGTATTTTCAATGTCTCCCTATTTCTCCCTGGTGTGGATTCAATGCAATGGTAAATGTAAAAGCATTTAGTAAAGTGCCAGGCAAACAAAAGGTAAAATAATTACAGAGAAAGAAGGAGAGGCTGTGGAAGGCCACGGTGGGGACACAGTTGCTGCGAGGGAAGGCGGATGGCCCGGTGGAGGGAGACCGCAGCCGTGAGAGGCAGGGAAGAGGAGGAAGGAGAGGGTGAGGGAGCCAGGGGCTCTTCTCCACCCCTTGCCTCCCTCCTCTCTCCTCATCCGCTCCCCCAGGCAGGGGGATGGAACCAGTGGGACCTTTTGGCCAGTTAAAGGTCAGCTCATCCTGCAGGGACAGAGGGGCTCCTGTCTAGAGGCTGAGAAGCTGGCCCTGTGCCTGGAGGGTGGGAAGGGAAGGCTAGGGAAGCAGTTCGAGGCTCTGCTGTCCTCTCCCCTTGCCTGGCCTGGCCTGGCCTGACTACGGTTGGCCTGGTCCAGGAGCTACACAGTTGGGGTGGTCAGCGGGGCTGACCCTGCCTGTCCAATTGTGTGCTCCCCGCTGCCACTGGGCTGCATCCCCCACAGGGAAAGCAGAGCCAACCGGAACCAGCCATAAGGTGGGAGCGGTCATCATTATTCCTATCCTGCTTTTCTTCCTGGCTGGGGGCACTCCTGGAAGGTTCTAGATTCTGGGGCCCTGAGGTAAAAGCATTTTCTTCTGGCTAATTTTCTTGATCAAGAGGGAGAAGTAGGAGGCCTGTGCCTGTCTCCCTAGTTGGGGGCAGGTCCCTGTGCCTCAGTTTCCCCGTGTACTAGCTGGCGTAAGGACACCTAACCCCCAAGACTCTGGGGTGCCCAAGAGATGGCTCAGGCTGGAGCCTGGGAGGTGTCTGGGTGTCCCCTGGAGTGGTCCTCGGGCTGGGGGGATGGGCTCTGTGGGTTAGGGTGAGTACCAAGGTGGCTCTGCCTGTTCTCTGAGGAAGTCGCGGCCTGGGAGCGGCAGGCAAAGCCCGAGGAGTCGCAGCAGTGTGGGCGAGCCTGTGTGCTTCAGGCCTGACTGCCCGGGTCTGGTCCAGGTCCCAGGTATCCCCTCTGGAGCTGCCTGCCCTTGGTCGAATTACCTAGCCTTCCTATGGTCTTTGTTTCTTCGTCTACAGACTTGGGATCGTAACAGGACTCGTGCCATTGGCTTCTCCTAGCCATTTTCATGAAAGGCAGTTTAGCGTAGGGGTTCAGAATGTGGCCTCTGGAGATAGACTACCCGGGTTCAAATCCTTTGACAAGATGCCAGGACCTTGGTTTGCTCTGCTGTAAACGGGGGATTCAGTCGACAAATCATTTTGAGCACCTTTTGGGGAGTAAGAGCTTCGGAGGCTGCCTGTTGTGGCTCCTCACGTGTCTCTGACAGGTCAGTGGTGACTGCGGCCTGCACCTGAGACATCTGCAGACAAGGCTAAGGGGGAAGACTCCTCGGCCTTAGGAGCTTGTTCTGGCTTTGCCATGTGACAGTCGTGGTGCCCAGCCCTTGATCGTGACCATTTCATGTCATGGTCACAGCCACCCTGTGAAATGGCACCATAATGGTGCCTGGATAGGGAAACCGGGGCACAGAGGGGTTCAGTAACCTGCCTAAGGTTGCCTCGCTGGTAAAGAGCGGATCTGGGTGTGGAACGCCAACCGCTGTGCTATTTTGGTAGGCACCAGGTCCTGTGGCACTCCCCGTGTCGCCACCGGGCTTGGGGGAATCTGCTCCCTTGGTCCCCACCTCTCACCCCTGTGCAGACCAGATGAGCCCTGTCATGACTCCCAGGATGAGGGAGGGATTGGATGCAGTGGTACATGGGGCACAGCACCTGGGAGACCGTTAGGCCCCCCCGGCAGGTGCTTAGCAGGACTTCCATGCAGAGAATAGCTGAGGCATGTCCTAGGATGTCCCTACCCCGCCCTCCAGCAGGGTATGGGGCTGCTCACACTGGAATGCCTCTGGTGAGGGGTGGCCTCTCAAAAATAGGTAGAGGGTAGCGTGTCCAAGGTGAGATGAGGCCATTTCTGGAAGTGGCACGCCTCTTCTATTTCAGGCCCAGCGAGGGAGGAAAGGCCAGACCAGTCCCTCTGGAGCCCGCTGGGTGGCTCAGGGGGAAAGGCAGGGGACACTGAGTCAGGTGCTGGGGAACAGAGAGAGATGACCTCTGGCCTGGGCTGTTCCTCGCCCCCTCCTTGCAGTGAAGGCAGTCAGCCCTGCTCCCCCTGCTCCCGTAGGAGACCCTGACTTGACCCTCCATGACCTGCTCTGTGTCCTTGGTGCCGGCACCCCCCACCTCCCCCCTACCAGTTCCCAGTTCCACTTTCCACTCCCTCAGGACATCGCTGATCAATCTCAGCAGCAAAACGAGGGAAGAAAATCCATGGGACTTCTGTTCTCTGTAGGCCGACCTTCCAGGCTGGGGTGGCCCAGGCCAGTCACGGAGCCTATCTGACGCTGTGCTGCCACAGTGAGGAAACTGAGGCTCGAGAAGGGTGGGGACCTGCCAGAGGGGGAGGAAATCCTCACTTGTGGAACCCCCATCTGCGTGACCTCATATCCTGCTGTACTGACTCCGTTGCTCCAAGGAATACACCAATGTGGTCGTGTCGTGGGGCATCATGAGATGGGACACAGGGTTGCTATTTGAATCCAGGGGTCTGACTCCGTCCCTTTCCACCTCCCTTGGAGCTTAGCTTATTCAGCGCCCCGTGCCCCCTAATTCAGGGTGGTCCTTGGGGTGCTTGTCCAACTTCACACACCTTTATTATTTTTTTATATTTACTAAACAATTTTTTAATGTTTATTTTTGAGAGAGAAAGAGAGAGAGAGAATCTGAAACAGGATCTGTCAGCACAGAGCCCGAGGTGGGGTTGGAACCCACAAACTGCGAGATCATGACTTGACCCAAAGTCAGATGCTTAACTGACCGAGCCACCCAAGCACCCCCCCCCCCCCAGGCGCCCTGAACTTCTCACACCTTTAGATGGCAGAGAGCTCACTGCCACCCAGGGAAGCCATTTCACTTTGGATGAGCCCGAAATTGAGGGGACAAGGAGAGTTGCCTTTGCGTGGTGGACCGAGGTCATGGGGACCATGGATACTCAGGGACCGGTAATGCTCTCCTGCGCTTAGACCAGAAGGAAGGGGAAGGGATAAAAGGTGAAGAATCAAATGGAAGCTTAATATCAAGAACTCTCTGATCAGAGAAGGTCCCAGGCCTTGGGACATGTGGCTGGGGAGCGGGGGAGCCCCTCCGTCTCCAGGACTCCTTACTTTGGGAGTAGCTCCCTCTGGTGAACACAACGGCCTGGTGTCTGAGGCTGCTTGGGCGGCCACAGTGAAATACCACAGACTGTGTGGCTTAAACAACAGACATTTATTTTTTCGCCGTTCTGGAGGCCAGAAGCCTGAGAATAAAGCGTCAACAGCATTGGTTCCTCCTGAGCTCGTAGATGGCTGACTTCTTCCCTCTGTGTCTGTGTCCTGACCTCTTCTTTATAAGGACACCAGTCAGATTGGATTAGGGCCCATTCATAGGACCTCTTTTTAACTCAATTACCTATTTAGAGGCCCTATCTCCAAATACAGCCACGTTCTGAGGTACTGGGGGTTAGGGCTTAAACATAAGAATTTTGGGAGCAAACACTTCAGCCTGTGACACCTAGGAAGGAGTTTTCTGGGTTGCCTGTAGTCAGATGCCTGGAGCCTTGGTCCTGAGTGGGGAGGAAGAGAAGGTCCAGGGTGGTGAAGTGGAGAGTGATCTAGCCCCCCACCAGCCTCCTCCTAGCAGGCTGTCTCTGTCTTTCTCTGCTTTGGTCGGAAACCTGCCAGCTCAGCGCTCTGGCTGACACCACGTTTCACAGCCTCCAGAAGCCCCATTAGCTGTTTGGCCCGAGTTCTGAAGCCCCATGCCCAGATCCCAGCTCCCTGTGGGTGGGAGTGGGGCTGTATTTTTGCCTATGCTGCATAGAGCGGTCTCCAAATTCCTCCGGGGTGTTCCAGGGCGAGCCTTCTCGGAAGCGAGTTCCATACCATGCGATGTGGGCTGCCTTCCACCTCCAAGAGGCCCAGAGGTTGGCCAGGCCTGAGCTGCCTCACTGTCTCCATTTACTTCTCCTGTTTCCTAACCCCCTTGGACATTGAGTTGTTTAGAGTCCCTCACAACTTAAGAGGGTATTGGGTAATGGGGGTGCGTGCTGGGCAAGGTAGCAGATGGCTCAGGGCCAAAAGAAAGAATGGAGAACACGATAGGTCCCCTGGCCTGGCGGCAGATGGCAAGGGGGGCTGGTGACCACCCCTCTTCTGGGTTGTTCCTCCATGGTGCCCATCAGTCCCTCTTTTGTTTCTGTGGGCAGTTCCCCCACCCCCCCCGCCCAGAGCCAGGGGCACTGGGGGTGTGGTTTTGTGCCCAAGCATCTCAGCCCTCTGAGGACCTGTGAGGAGAGGCACTCTGACTGTAGGACACCCAGAGTCTCTTCAAGCTCTGTTGACTGAGCTGGGGAAGAGCCTCCTGATGGCAGCCATGAGTCCCTAGTCTGTGGTGACTTCACCTGAACTGGGCTTGTCCAAGAATTCTCTGATTTTTTTTTTTTTTTTTGAGAGAGAGGAAAGAGGGAGAGAGGGAGACATAGCAAACAGAGAGTGAGAAGGAGAGAGCAACAGGCAAGGAACATGGAGAGAGAGACAGACAGACCTGGGTAGACATTGGCCTGGGAGGCAGGGGATTTGTGTTCTGGGTGCCCTTGGTAACTCCTTTTCTTTAGCTCTCCCTTGTTTCCTTTGAAATGAAGGGATTGAAGGAGTGGTTCTTTCTGTTTCTTTGAGCTCAATCATTGTTTCTGTGACTTGTGAGGAGCTAAGATGGACCTGCTGAGCTTCCCTCTCAGACCTTCCCACCTCACGAACTTGGAGTGGGGAGCTCAGCGGCGGTTATGTTAGTCAGGAGAGGCTTGGTTATGCTGGGTAACAAATAGCCCCAAATTCTTACCCCAACAAAAGCATATTTCTTGCCCATGCCGCATGTCCAGTGTGGGATGGCAATCTGGTCATTTATCTTATTTACTGCAGGCTGGTGGTGGCTTCATCCCATAGATGTTTCCAATCATTGCTATACCAGTGGGTAGCGGACACTGTAATGTCCACAGTGCTTCTGCCTGGACATGACACATATTCCTTCTGCTGACATTCATTGGCCAAAGCAAGCCACACACCTAAGCCTGACATTTCACTGGCCAAAGCAAACCACACACCCAAGCCTAACTTCAAAGGGGGCAGAGAAATGGTGCATGGAAGATGGAAAGTGGAAACAACGTTGAAAAGATTAATACCTACTATAGGGATTAAGTCTGTGGGATCTAGAATCAGAAGATCTGGTTCTAAGCTCTGTTTATAATGTTCCTCGGTCAAGATGCTTTACTTCCCTGAGACCCAAATGTCTTACCTATAAAATGGGTACAATAACAGTACTTTCTTTCCTCATAGGATTGTTGTTAAGATTCAATGAGGTAATACATATTTCACAGCCTCCAGAAGCCCCATTAGTTGTTTGGCCTGAGTCCTGAGGCCCCATGCCCAGTGAAATATGGAGTGCCTAGTATGTTCTATGCTGGCAGTAATTTGTGTCTGTTACTGTTACTATTGTTATCATTGAATTACTGGAGGAGAGAAGGCAGAGAGGTGATTTTGAATATATATGCGCCCTTTCTTCTTGAGAAAATTTCCACGTCCCTCTGGCTCCTCTACTCTCTGGGAACCATCTGTAGCTGGCTCTGTTCTAGGAACCCCACTCGTGGGAGTCAGGAGACTTGCCTCTGACTTCGAAAAAGTTACTTCTCCTCTCTGGTTCTCAGTTCCCTTATCAGTGAATTGAGGAGGGTGGGTTCTGAAGGGGACTTTAGCTCTGTATCCCTGATGATGATAATGATGCCGTGCAAATGACTGGGTGACGGCTAGCCTTGGTACCTGCCCTGAGCCAGGCATCACCAGCTCCATGTTCTCTTGGTTACTCTTCCCCAGCAGGTACTACTGTTCTGGGACTACTATGCAGAACTTGTAGAGTGTGGTTATAAAGCCACCTTGGGTGCCACAGCCCTTAAATCTGTCCTGTGCTTTTCCTGTCCCCGAGTGATATTAGGGCCAGCCTTGTGTCTTTTCTAGCCACTTTCACGGAATGAAAGGTCCTCTGGTCGGCCCTAAATGTGCCCAGCACCAGTGGACTTGGCCTGAGGCCGCCAGTTCTTCCCCCTTGT
Organism: Panthera tigris; assembly: GCF_018350195.1. Classification (NCBI taxonomy): domain Eukaryota; kingdom Metazoa; phylum Chordata; class Mammalia; order Carnivora; family Felidae; genus Panthera; species Panthera tigris. Next base: position 200,367,537 of record NC_056667.1, on the reverse strand, counting down.
TGGCTCTTGCCTGGCACCAGCTTTGGGGTGGGGGGAAGATCACTAGGTTTTCCCTGTTTTCCTGACTTATGGGAAGAGAGGAAAGGAGGGAAGGAATCAGGAGGGCGTTTCTGTCCCCCAGGTACCGTTGTGAGGCTGCACACACTCTGTGTTGAGACAGGCACGGATAATGATTCCTGAGCTCTTTGCTGATGGGAGATTCTGGAGGCGTAGATTGCTGTTTCTCTCCTGTAGCACTTTTGTGGGTGTTTTGGGGGCCCCTGTTAAACTCCCCATAAGTCACTCACTCTGTTTCCTTCAGGTGGGCGACCGCAGCTCTGGCAGACTCTCACAACCCTTCTGGGCCCTCGTGTCCCTTGTCCCTGCAGTCTCCTCCTGGTGCTGATGTCAGTTCAGCCCAACAGGTGGCCCTCTCCGACAGGAGCTGAAGCACCCCCCCACCCCCCCCCCCCAGGCTAGCCCTCCGTCTCCTGGGCCCACAGGAGCCCTTTAAGTGCTGTTGGCCTCAGCCTAGCCTGGGATGGGGGTGGCCAAGGCAGCCCCTCTGTCTCTTCCCCAGCCCTGCCTCTCATCCTTCAGACTTTTGGCCCCAGCCAGGCTCTGCCTCTCACGTTCTCTGTGCTCCGGAAGACTCACCGAAAGGAGGGAAAAGCCCCTGACAGCAAAACAACACTCTCCAAAATTCTTCTTGGAATGTCCCACTTCCTGATCCTTTTCCTCCGTGAAGCGTAGGTGTGGGAGGTAGTTTAGAGCCACAGAAGAGTTCTCAGCCCTCTTTGTCTCTTATAAAAATACGACAGCTAATATATTTCTAATGTAAGATACTGATTGATATAACTTAGTACAGGCACTTCACCTGTTTAAAGTGTGCAGTCCAGTGAGTTTTAGTATATTTGGGGTTGCACGACCATCTCCCTAATCTAATCGTGGAACGTTTGCATCACCCCTTGCCGTTGGCAGTCACCCCCCATGTCTCTCCCCAGCCTTTGCCTCCTTTCCGTCTCTGTAGATCTGTCTATACAGCATATTTCCTGGAAATGGAATTATACAGCACTTGGCCTTTCACTCAGCGTAATATTTTCAGGGCTCATCTAGGTTGTAGTGGGGTCATTGCTTTACTTTTATTGCTGAAAGATACCCCATTTATGGCCATACCACATTTTGTTCATACATACCTCAGTTGATGAATATTTTCTTTGTGTCCACTTTTTGGATATTTTATTTTTTTTGTAAATTTTTAAATGTTTATTTACTTATTTTTGAGAGAGAGAGAGAGAGAGAGAGAGAAAGAGAGAGACTGAGAGAGTGTGAGGGTTAGAGAGAGAGGGAGACACAGAATCCAAAGCAGGCTCCAGGCCCCAGCTATCAGCACAGAGCCTGATATGGGGCTTGAACTCACTAACCGTAAGATCATGACCTGAGTTGAAGTTGGACACTTAACCGATGAGCCACCCAGGCCTCCACCCACCCCCCCAACACTTTTTGGATATTTTAAAGAACACTGCTGTGGACATTCATAGATAAGCTTTTGCATGGACTTTCACTTTTTCTTGGGTAGATCCCAAGGGGGTGAACTTGCTGGGTCATATGGGCAAAATATGTTTCATCACTGGAGGACCCGTCAGGCTGTTTTCCAAAGTGGCTGCACCATTTTTTATATTCCTCGCAGCCAGTGTCTGAGGATTACCACTTCTCCACCTCATCAGCAACGCTTGCTATTTTCTTTGGGGTCTTAGCCATCCTAGTGGATGTGAAGTGTTACCTCACTGTGGTTTTGGCTTACCTTTCCCTAATAATTAATGATGTTGAACATCTTTTCACATGTTAACTGGCCACTGTATATCTTATTTTAGAGAGATGTCTAGTCACATACTTTGCACATTTAAAAAAATCATTTTTTTTATACATTTGCTATTGAGTTATAAGTTCTTTATATATTCTGAAGACAGGTCCCTTATCAGATATGTGATTTGCAAGTATTTTTCTCCCATTCTGCAGGTTGTCTCTTCACTTTCTCTCTTTCTTTCTTTTTTTTTGTTTAATGTTGGTTTATTTTTGAGAGAGAGAGGCATAGCGCAAGCAGGGGAGGGGCAGAGAGAGGGAGGGAGACACAGAATCTGAAGCGGGCTCCAGGCTCCCAGCTGTCAGCACAGAGCCCAACATGGGGCTTGAACCCATGAATCCGGCAGTCATGACCCTGAGCCGAAGTCTGACACTTAACTGACTGAGCCACCCAGTTGCCCCGTCTCTTCACTTTCTTGATGTCAGTGATGTGTTCCCGCAATCCTTCTGTGGTGATCTCCTGCTTTACTTTTGGAATGGGGTGTTCATTTTCCTGGGGCCTCTGTCACAGCTGAGATCCCAATACTTCCATGTTAACATCTGGTTGCAACTAGGGTTCCCATTTTCTAGATGAGGAAACTGAGGCTGTCGCAGAGAGGTTGAAGGCCTTGTTCCGGATCATGTCCTGAGTAAATGGTGGAGGCAGGATTCCAACGTGGGGGTCTGGAGCCAGAGTCAGGGATCGATACTGCTTCCTATCACTTAATGATCTTGATCTAAAAGAGAATTCATCGGTAGCCTGAAATACTTTAGGCTGCTTGGTCTGATTTCTTTCCAGCCCTAGAGATGGTGCTTGAACTGGCCTAGAAAATCTGCCCCATTGCATAGAGAGGGAGGCCAAGTCTCAGATCCCTGGATGGCAGAGAGCTCTGCCTCTCAGCTGCCTCAGCCACCCACATGGCCCTGTGTCCGTCCCGTCATCTCCCCGAGGCCAGGCAGGATGAGGGCGGGTGACACTGTCTTCCAGAAGGTGGCCCCTTTGAGTTGGGAGGGAGGCAGTTCAGCAGAGGGGGAAATAGCCCCTGTGCCCACCCTGTGCACAAACTTATCTGTCATGGTGAATATCTGCCCTTGACATACTTGCATAGGGTTTGGCATCCTTGCTTTCTGAACTTTTGGGTAAGATGTGGGAAGAACCAGGAAGAGAGGAGTGCAAAACTACAGGCGGTCCCAAAGGATTCACGAAAAGGTTCCAAGGATCCTGGAGTGATAATCTGCCCCATACCTCTGAGCAGAGGGTTTTAAGGGGGTGATCCTCTAACCGAGAGCCTGCCAGACTGATTTTTGTTGGGAAATGTCAACCTGGCTGCTGGAGAAGGCAGCCCTTCAGGTCTGTGATTTCGGGGGGTGGGGGGCAGGGACGGGCAGAGAGGCAGAAGCCCAAAGCTGCCACAGAAATCTTCTGTCCATGTTCTGTCATGTCACGTAGGACCAAAAGCTTAGTCTGCAGCAGGAAGGGAATGACTTAGCCACCTGGTGGCGGAGCTTCCCGACTGTAAGAGCACAGATCAGCTATAGTAGGGAGGTCAGGTTCTTGTCCTGTGGGCTCCCTTGGGCAGAGATGTCAAGAAACAAGGGAAATGGGTCTCAGGGTGGGATGGCTTGACATAAGGACAGAGGCAGGATGGGATGGCTTCTTGAGGAAGATCTAGGACCTTCTCTTCTCCCAAGTGAGGGGAGTCCTCTCTCCTGACTTCCTGTCACAGTCAGGGTGCTGAGAATCCAGACGGAAGGTTGGCCTGACCTTGTGGGTAAGAAGATGACACCACTGACCCAGCATCTGCCGGCCACCTGCTTTGTGGGGCGAGGCGGGGCTTGTCCCAATGCCCTTGGACCCTTAGCTGGCCCTGCTCCACGAGGCAGCTGGCAGGCTAGGAGAATAGTGTCTGCCCGTGGAACATTCAGTAAACCAATACCCTCCTGAGGGAATGTGATTTTGGCCCTCTGTAATCGCTGCCATCGGGTGGAGGCTGGGAGGCGGCCAGAGCCACACTCAGAGCGGACCGGAGCTCCCGGCCAGTGGCCTGAGCTGCACGTCTGCCCTCCTGTGGTGCTCAAATATCAAGCTCCAGGCAGGGCAAGAAGAGAGCACTCTGCCCCTGTCAGCCACCCTCCCCTCTTCCTCTCCTGCCACACTTGTAGAGAAGCGCGAGTTAGCTGGACCTGGCGAGACCCCAAGATGCCGACTCTGACCATGTCCAAGGAAAGAAACTTAAGCTCCCATGAATCAAATATTTTTTCCTACAGCTGCAGCTACTTTTCACCATCATCCCTCTTTCTCTTCCTCCCTTCTTCCTTCTTTCCCTTCCATTTCTGTTTCCTTTCTTTGCCCAGAGACTTATGGATCACCTCCTAGGTGGCAGGTGCTGAGCTGGCCTGGGCGTGGAATGTTGTGTCCTGGAATTGCCTGCAGACGAGGGTGGGAGGGGGTGCGGAACCGTCCCCTGTGTCCCACAGCCAGATGGAGAAGGATCTCGACTAGGGGTCCCGGCTTCTCAGGAGAGCAGCAGCTTCTGGGGGACGGCTCTGTAGAGGGGCTGTGTTTGCCCTGGGTCTGGGAGGGGTATGCGGCGTTGAAAGCAGAATCGTTTTCAAATCTAGAAGCGGCATAACAACATTGCTCAAAGTGTAGCTAGTGGAGGGAAAGAAAAGTCGTAGAATCTGACTGACCTCCCTCTCATCACTGCTCTGGTCCTGGGGCAGGTGGGTGGGACGCTAGCGTGATGCTGGAGCTGGTGAAGGAAGGGATGTTTTGAGAGGGTGGAGGTGGAGGGTTTGCGGGAACACTGAGGGAGCCATATCCTAGAGTCTAGGAGGGGAGAACAGTCCAGGAGATTCAGAGAAAAGACAGCACACAATCCTGCAGCAGATGAGCCCCTCTTGCCTTCTGTTGACCTTGGACAAATTGTTTAGCCTTTCTGAGCCTCAGGGTTCTCACCTGTAAAATGGGGACAAGGACAGTACCTCTCCCGTGGGGCTGAGAATTTATTGAGATAACCTATGGGCGTCTAGCTCTGTGCCTATACATAGTGAGTCGGCAGTTCATGTCTGTTGTCACTGATACCACTACCTGACCTTGGGTGGTGCTCTGTAAAATGCTTCCCTGAGTGCAAGTCCGTTCATTTTTCAACGATCCCAGTTGTTGAACTGGACCTGGAACCTGGGCCTCTGGCTGTAGTTCCGGCGTTCTTCCCACCACACTGCACCAGGCGTGGGTGGCCGGACCTTTTCCCCGGCATCTTCCAAACACCAGGCTCCATTCCCGTGGGTGAGTTACACCCTTTGCCCTGGGGTTGGGGGATAGGTGGAGGTCACACTGGTAACTGGGACAGAGCCAGGCCTAGCTCCCAGGGTCTTTTCAGGATCTTCACCTCTACGGGTCCTGCCTCCCTGGCACCAATCCTCAGCGGTGCCCAGGCTGTGGGTTATGGCAACTACTGGCGTGGCTGTTAACTTGCTTTGTTGTCTTCCGTTTGAGAAAACAGTGCAGGGGAGCGAGAATGACGTGGTTGTAAGGGTAACCTTGAGTCTGCTCCACTGATGAAGAAGAAAAAAAGAAAAAAACCAAATCACGTCTGTTCTTTGGTACATGGACTATCCTCAGTGACATTCACTCATTCAGTCAACAAATATTCACTGAGTGTCTATGTGCCATCACTATTCTAGACGCTGAAGATATAACTGAGCAAAACCAAGATCCTTGCCCTTGTCGTGATTACGTTCTAGTGGGAGAAGACAGACAATGAGAAGGAAAGTTTTAAAGACATTGTAAGTAAATGAGAGAGCGTGCTAGAAGGTGATAAACACTCTGGGAGAAAATAGAGCAGAATAACGGTGGTTGAGAATGGGGGTGGAGTTGAGTGGTGAGTTGAAATTTTTTAAAAAGCTGGTCAGCCGAGCCTTCACTGAGGAGGAGACATCTGAACAAAGACTTGAAGGAGGTGACAGAGTTAGTCAACAAAATATCTGAGGAAGAGCATTGCCAGCAGAACACCAGCAAGTGCAAAGGTCCTGAGGCAGCAGCTTGCCTGAGACGTAGGCTTGGGAATTATCAAAGAGGCCAGTGTCATTGCAGTGAAGACTGTAATAGGCAGAGAGGTCAGAGGTAATAGGGACCAGATCATTTGGAGTCTGGTAGCCATTGCAAGGATTTGGCTTGTAGCCTAAGCTTTTTCATCTAGTGATGTGTCATGGGGACCCTGCCATAGTAGCACGTAAAGAACCTTTATATCTTTTTTCAGGTGCATATGATTCCACCGTATGCATGTACTATGTTTTATTTAATTGGTATTTTATTTAACTGTATTTAAGTAATGTGGACAGTTGTTTCCAGGCTTTTGCTGTTGTCAAAACTGCTGCAGTGAATAACTTTGTACCTACACCATTTTTATTTGTGCAGTTCTATCTGTAGAACTGGGATTGCTGGGTGAAGATTAGATGCATACATAATTTTGAAAGGGCCAACTTGGCCTCTGTACAGGTTGTGTTAGTTGACGCTCCCCGCCAGCAATTTGCTTAGGGACTAGGAGGAAAGTCCACCTCTCGCTTCTATGCACACCCTCCATGCGTGAGATGCTATTAGGTGCCCATTATTTCCTTTACTCCTCATGACCCTCCTGTGAGATGGTTATTCTTGTTCCTATTTCTCAGATGAGCAAACAGGCACAGAGAGGTTAAGTAACCTGCCAGTGTTTGCACAACCAGGTAGGGATAGAGCTGGATTCTGATGCCTGACATTTCTCACCATGGCTTCACAAGGGCAATGGTCTGAGGAGCTGTGCCCCCCCTGCCCCCTACCCCTTGCCTGATGCCAGCGGGTGTGTGGACTTAGCAGCCTGGGGTTTGAGATTCCTGAAAACGAGGGGCTGAGTTAAAATGGAAAGCCTGCTTGCCTGGCTGTGCCATTGCTGCATCTGCATTTTGGAGACCCTTGCAGGCCAGCAGCAGGGTGGGAAGAGGCCAGCCCGAGGGACTGGGAGCCACATTAGCTAAGCTGGCCTCCCCTTCTGTCCCCTCCCATCATCAGCCCCGGTGGCGAGACCTGGCAGGCTGCGGTCCAGCTCATTCTGCTCCAGGTGGGGGGCTCCCCACTGCTGTCTGCTGGGTCGGCTCGCTCCAGGGATTGGGTTTCGGCATTTCGCTGATGAAAATAAATCAGCCTCTTTATTGCCCAGTATGGCCCTCAGCATCTCTGCAGCCTGGCGTGTATTTCTAGATTTCCGGTAAGTCACTGTTTCTGTCCTAGCCCCCAGGGGCTCTGTGGCTGCCGCATAGATAGCCTCGGATGAGCTTGGAGCCCAGAGCTACTCAGGCAGGACCAAGTAGGAGAGGAGAATCAGGCTCAGTATCTGGCCAAGTTGGATCTTTGAGCACCTAGCTTTGGGCCAGGAGTTCAGAGATCATCTGGTTGTGCTTTCCCATTGCATAGAGGAGTACACGGAGGCCCATGTAGGATCGCTCTTTAGTACTCTGGCCCCTTGACTCCCAGTCTACTGCTGTTGCTGCCGGACAGCCTTTCTCTAGGACTGTGTATTGTGCAGTGGCCAGTTACGGATGTGAGGACAGAGTTGGAGAGAGTGGGTTTTAGCTGCAGCACGACAGGTAGAGGTCTGACATCCAGGAGAACTGACTTGCCTTTGAGGGAGATGAGAAAGGGGAACTGGTGGCAGGACTGGATTTTCTCTGAGATTTCTTCCACCCTACACATCTGCCTAGATGGGGTGAGTGACCATGGTGCACGGACATGGGGAAACAAGGCAGCTTCTAGAGTGCTCGGACAGAGCCCCAACAAGGTTCTGAGTGCAAGAGGGACTCTGGAGTCTTGCCCCAAACCCCCTTTACTCCTGCCCCTCCTTTTCTGTGCTCAAGCATTATTTGCAAGTACAGGACTCTCCAGCAGGGACACGGGGCATCCGGCCTCAGATGACAGAGCTGCTGGACTGCTGTCCCACCCTCGAGGGCCAGAGCCTGTCCATCCCCTGGGCACTTTATCCAGGCCGCGGGCGGGGCTCCCTTTTTCTGGGAAGCAGCTGAAGAGCTGTCAGTGGGTGGGCGCCAGGAGCTCTGACTGCCTTTCTTATCCCCGACCGACTGACCAAGTCTTCACATCTTTACAGCTCATCAATGCCCTGGTGCTAGTTGGAGACTTCACCCTGGACTGTGCTGATGGCTTTAAAATTGTCAGCAGCCAAGTGTTCTTTGATGTCTGTTCTCCTCCTTCTCCAGGGGCAGTGAGATCAGATTTTGATATGAAAGCTCAAAGCTGCTCGGATCTTTTCACTTCCCTTCCTGCCTCCCTGCCCCCCTCTGTGCGTACAGGACTTGAGAAATTTCCAGAAGCAGGCAGGTGCTTGTCATGTGACACAAAGAGAGAAAGAAGCCTGGGGGTAGTGCCCTGCCTTCTGTGTCCTGTCCAGGCCTGTGCCCTATGGTGTCGTAGCTTCTGTCGGCTGGTGGCGGGGGGGGGGTGGCGGGGGCACGTCCAGCTTGTCCCTCTGCAGCAGGGAGTGCTCATTTCTGGCCCACACCTGCCCAGTGGGTGGAGCTTGCACTCGCTGCCTGGCAGACCGCCATGGAGATGCCTGTATGAGCCTCCTTTCACTTATTTGGAAAAAGAAGCAGAGCCCCAACCAGATTTGCCACCCACACCCATACCCACACCCACACACGCATAGAACTGCATAGACTCCTCTGTGTACACTTACCACTCGTGCAGAGAACCACAAATATCTCCCACTCAGCATACACCCACCACTCATTCATGGACCCACATAGACCTCTACCCCACGGCACACCGCACAGTGGTGATGGGGGCTCTAATGGTACAACTGCACGGCCAGTCTCATAACCAGTAGTCACGTGTGGTACTTCATGGGCCTGTTTGGTGTTAAGGATGGGGACTGACCCTTAAGTGCAGAGATGGGTTCATTTTTGTGAATTTTGAACCAGTCCTGAAACAGTTGCCTACAAGTTTCCAGAAATGCTTTGAGCCCCGGAAGCATCGTTAGGGTAAATGCATAAAAGCCCCAGGGGACCACGTTGATGGCTCTCACTTGGATGTCAGGGTTTAAGCAGGTCGTTCCGAACCAGCATCGCGGTTGTCACTTTCCACTCCTTTCTTCCTGGTGGACCCCCGCAGCCCTCACCCTTTGCCCTTCCCTCTCCTTCCTTCCTCCCCTCCGGGAAGCAGAAAGAACATGAGCCCCGCAGAATCACACTGGCAATGTGATCTTGAGCAAGATACAACTTCCAAACCTCAGTCTCTTTACCGGGAAGATGGGAATGATAGTATCTCCCTTGAAGGGCATTTGTGGAAGCAAATGTGCGAGTATCCATTGAAGGGCGGACACACAGTAAATAAGTTGTGGTCTCCATTCTGTGGCACTCTCCCATTCTTCTTGGCTCCCCTGGTTCCATGGCCCCCTCCCCATTTCCCTCCATCCTTCTCTAGGGAGACTGTAAGAGTGGGGAGAGGCAGGAAGAGGTGTGTGGGTATGTCTCTGACACTTGTCCAACTCAGACATCTGCCTGGGACTTGACGATTCCCTCCCTGAGTGACCCTCTGGCACACCGGCCCCTGCCCTCCTCTCAGGGAATACTGTCCTGAGGCTGGCGCTGTCTGCTGCCTTTCTGGGTGGGGGGACTTAGAGACCCTGGAAGGCTGAGGCCGTGTGAGGGGCGCCCAGAGCCTGCCCTGCCCCCGTGCCCCTGAGCTTCCGGTCAGCCCTGCTTTGCATCTCCCCTGGGCTGGCAGGCAGGAGGAGGTGCTGTGGAGGTGTGTGGACATGAGTTCATCCCCCACCCAGGCAGCAGGCCTCTCCCTGTGCTCCTCCGTTGCCCACCTGACCTTCGACAACTTGACGCTTGGCATGCCCGTGCCTTTCTCCTCCCCGTGCCTGTTCCGCGTAGGACGAGAAGCTTTAGAGTTCAGAGGTCATCTTGTTCTTCTCTCTCATTTTACCACTTTGGAAACAGAGGCCCAGGAAAAGGAAATGACTTGCCCAAGGTCAAGTGGCGAGTTAGTGGCCCAGCTGGGACCGGAAACCAGGACTCGTGAGTCACAGTCCTGAGCTCTGTTTCTCACACCCTCAGTCTGGACTGGGTAATTGCTTGTTGCTGGGCCCTGACCCGTGCATTGCAGGTGTTTAGCGGCATCTCTATCCACCAGATGCCAGTGGTATTTCTTCTAGTTGTGACAACCCCACGATATTTCCAGACATTGCTAACTGTTCCCTGGGGGGCACATCCCCTGGGGGAGGACCACTGGCCTAGCTGTCCCCTCAGCCCCTTGTCTCTGGGACCTTACCTCTCCTGCTCGTAGGGTGTGAAGCAGCCCTTCACTGGGGACACTCTTTTCTGCTTCTTGTTTCCGTTCCCGGATTGGCTGCTTGGAAACCCAAACACTCAGCCATTTTGTTCCTTAGGAAAACGAGCAAAAAAACAAAAAACAAAAAAAAAATACCACCGCCCCCCCTCCCAAAATCCAGGTTGGGAAAGATCTTCCACACCTGGCAATGAAAAGAAAGCACGGGGCAGGAAGGGGGCTGCGGGAGGCCCCCTGGAGAACCCTCAGTGTGAGTGAGAGGCCCTACCTTGTCCAGCTGGCCCAGCTGTGCGTCTGCAGGGGATGAAGCATTTGGTAGATTTGCATTTGGATGGTCTTTCTCAGCTGTAGAATTGCCCTCGACTATTCCACTCTGTTTGCATGGCGGGACCCAGAGACCTTTGAGGTTCTTTTTTTTTTTTTTTAATTTTGTTTTTAACGTTTATTTATTTTTGAGACAGAGAGAGACAGAACATGAACGGGGGAGGGTCAGAGAGAGAGAGGGAGACACAGAATCTGAAACGGGCTCCAGGCTCTGAACTGTCAGCACAGAGCCTGACGCGGGGCTTGAACTCACGAACCGCAAGATCATGACCTGAGCCGAAGCCAGATGCTTAACCGACTGAGCCATCCAGGCTCCCCGACCTTTGAGGTTCTTACATAACAGGGACCCTAGTGCCCTTTGGGGCATCTCCCTCATCGTGTGTGACTCTTCTCTGGTGGTGGAGAGGATTTCCTTCTGGGGACCGGGAGCCCTGGGTGGTAGTCTCTGCTCCAGCACTGACCCAAAATGCAGCAGTGGGAAACTTCCTTACCCTGAGTCTGGTGGACCACACAGGGGTGTGTGGGTGGGGCGGGGGGGGGTGACGAACTCAGGATGTCCTCTGGGTTGACCACCACTAGGGCTCATCCAGGCTGGCTGCCCTTAGCCGGGCCTCATGTGGCAAATCTGGGGTCTCAAGTACTACTGGGCATCTGAGGGTCTCCAGAAGGTCACCAGGTCACATCCTTGCTCTAGATCTTATATTTCATGAAGCCGCCCTGCCCAGGACTGTCTCAGGGGGCAGGGGACACGCAGCCTCCTTGGAAGCAGGAACAGTGCTTTCACATCTCAAGCTTAGCTTCCCCCACCCCCTGTCCAGAAAGATTTTTGCTGTAGCTCTATTCTGCAGTTTACATTAAGGAAAAAAATGTTTGTTTTTTCCTAAATAGAATGCATGGTAAAACTGAGTCCATCCTTTTTCAAACCAGATCAACCACACCCCTGCCCAGTTCTCCAGGAAGCACTTTCCTATTTGTGTGAAGGCAGCCGAAGTCTTGCCTGCCCCTCCTTTCTCCTCCTTCCTCATGGTCCTATGGAGAAGCCAGTTCTGGAGGCGGGAGAGGCGCTGTTGGCAGTAACCAAACTGGACGGTCTTGGTACTTAATTAGCTGAACAGCATCACTGTTTCATTTGATGCCATGATTTTGGAGCAGGGAAAGGACAGGCCAAATGATATGCCCTGAAGCTTAAGCATCGGGCATACTGCATCTGGGCCTGGGGCGCTAGGGTCACTGAGGTGCCGCTCAGGGTGGAGCTGGGTTAGGGAAGGGGGAGGAGGAAGCAGGTGTCATAGTTGTGGTTGTGTATATGGGGTTGCCTCATATAGAGCATCTCTGTGTGTTCTGTGCTGTGCCGAGTGCTGTATGCGCACTGCATTGGTCTTTGCAGTACCTTCTGAGATCAAAATATTAATATACCCATTTTGCAGATAAAATAACCAGTGCTCAGAAAAATTAAGTAATTGCCCAGGGTTGCACTAAGCTAGTAAGTGGTAGTGTCTGGATTCAAACCAGTGTCTGCTTGACCCCTAAGCCTGTGTTCTTAGCCACTGTTCATGGCAGATGCTGAAGTGACATGAGCAAGAAGGGCTGGGTATAATATTAGGCTTCATTATTAAAGGTGTGGTTTCCAGAACGTGGGAGGTGATAGGCGTATGGGGCCATATAGGTCAGAGAGTTACATGCGTTGTTTGTGGGACCCTTGCTTCCCAGTGATAAAACCACTCACACGGGTGCTCGGATAGTCAAGCAAAGGGAGGTAATGGTACGGTGGGCGCAGGGACTCCAGGTTGGGTTCTGGGGAGATACTGCCTGTCAAAGGACAGACTTAGGAGGACATGTGCACCACGTTTAGTATCTGAAGAGCTCTCGTGTGGCAGAAATTTGCCATCGGGCACGATAAGGCCAGTTAGTGGAAAAAACAGGGTGCTAAAATCTACCCGTTACAGCCATCTAAAGATGAAGTGGGCATTTTGGGGGGATAGTAAGATTCCCCATAGCTGAAAATAGTTAAGCAGAGCGAGGACCAGTTTTTCCCAAACCTGGTGGCCTAGCGTTCTCAGCTGGGGAGCGTTTCCCAATTCAGATTCCCTAGGCCCCACCTCTCACAATTCTGCCTCTGAAGGTCTGGGGTGGGGCCAGGGGTTCAGGGTTTTTATAAAACTCCCAGGGCTTCTGGTGCAGCCGGTCTCTGGAGGTAGCACAGAACCGTAGGATCCGGTTGTGACTTCTAGGGACTTGTGCGGTGGTTTCCAAAGTGTGGTTATGTTGGCCAGGTTGACAATTATATATGAAACGATTTTAGGTGCATTTATTTTAATGCCTGTTAGGAAAAAAAGGTACAGATTTTATACGGTATGTATCTATGGGTATTGATGCTTAGAACTACTTGAGTTTAAATTAGGTTTTTAATTAATTATTTACTTATTTAATTTGAGAGACAGCGTGCACGTGCACAAGCAGGGGAGAGGGGCAGAGGGAGAGAGAGAGAATCCCAAGTAGGCTTAATGCTCAGTGTGGACCTGGATGCGGGACTTGATCCCACAAACCTGGGATCGTGACCTGAGCCGAAATCAAGAGTCAGATGCTCGACCGACTGAGCTGCCCAGGTGCCCCATATGAAGTTTATTTTAAAAGTTGCAAAATTATATAAAAATGATGTTGGTAGGATTCACATGTACAGATAAACAAGAAGGTCCTATACAAATAAAATCTAGGTTAACACTGTTGTGGGTGGGGTTTGGGTAGGAACGTCCATGGACTGGGTAACCTTAACCCTTTCAGGAGCTTGGGGTTTGTTGGTTAGTTCTAGAAGGCTCTGTGGAGGTAGGAGGGTAATTGCAGTAGTTTGTCCAGATGGTGGTCTTCCAACAACCCGGCACTGGGAAAATTCCAAGTTGTCCTGCCTCCAGTTTGGAGCCTGAGGCCTGGAAATTCACTTCTCCCCTCCCCATTCGTAATGGTGTCCGTGAAGTCTGTGTTACTGGGCTAAGGGCCTATCCCGTCTCATCCCTGTAGATGCAGTTAGACAGGGCAAGACCAGCGTACAGGGCATTTGGTACCACGTTTGTTCTTCCTCCTATTTTCCTTCTTTAGTCTCAGAAAGAGGCAGCCAGAGAGTGATGCTGGCAATGGGGAGGGGGCCAGGGTTGAGGTATCAGCTCAGGCTCCTGCCTCTTCCCTCCCGAGCCTGCCTGCGGCGCCAGACTTGGCTGTGAAAGGTCTGGGCACGGGGGTGGGGTGATGCAGAAGCATGCTGGGATTGCAAACTAACTGGGGTCTTCAAGGAGATGACAAACCCTGAAGCCCCCATGGCCTGGCGGCAGCCCCCAGGCCATCTCTTACCAACTCTGAGAGTTGGGACATCCCCTTGATGTGCAAATAAGTCACCAACATGGTGCAAATAAGAGTTAAGGTTTGGTGTCCTACTGTCAGGGACACCAGGACTTTCTGGCACTTTGGGGGGCACGCCAGGATGATGGTGGGGACTTTCGGGCAGCTCTCGTGGTTTTGGCTGAGGGGCCTGCTTCAGGTCTGGGTGCTTGGTGTTGAATGTGGATGTCACTGATGCTCTGAAAAGTTATTCTCTCCACTCTTCATGATCTTTATAGATTGCAACAAGCTGAATATTGAGAGCTAGTCAATTGGAGGCATCTTAGGTGGCCTTGGTGGATCAATATCCTGGGCCAGATGCCCACTGGCCTTCCCAAAGTTGGGCCTCATAAATCGTTCAGTTTGCTGAGCCAGAATCCAAAGCTCTGCACTGAGAATGTAACTTTGGGGCTCCTGTCCCCCTCCCAGAGACCGGCCTGGGTGACACCTCAGTTCCTCTCCTCGGAACTATTGTCACCTCTGGGAAGAACGGGGGCTTGTGTTTTGTTTTTTTTTTTTTCTCTTCCCCTTTATAAGCCAAGGAAGTGTCCTGGTTCCTAGACTCTGCCCCGCTGGGGGGAAGGAGGGGGAGAGGGAGGGGAAAAAAAAAAAGATTTCCACCTTATTGTTCAGCAGCTGGAAAATTGTTGTCATCTGTTCTGCCTTTCATTTGCTGAGAATGGAAAAAAATGTGGAAAAATTTGGAGAAATAAATCTCAATACCATCGTAGGAGCTCTGGCCCTTCCCTCTCTCCCCCTAGCATCCCGGCTGCTCTGCTCCCGGGCTCGCTCTTCCCACTTTGCTGAGCACTGGGGCCACGATGGGTTTGGGACTGGGGCTGAGCTGGGCCGGGCTGCTGGCCACCGCTCCTCGCTCCGTGTGGAGGGCTTGGGAAGCCACTGTGATGTCATTCAAGAGCTGCATAGCTACAGGATGATAAGTGAAGCCCTGGGGACCCAGCTGGCTGAAATTACAGACAGAGTTTTATCCCACTGGCTTCCTACAAGCCAGAGCGAGGCAGAGCTGGCCGAGAGGGGGAGAGAGCGAGGCAGCGAGTGGAGGGAGGGGTGGTGCGTGTGGACCGGGCAGGCAGGCGGCACTGGCTCCTCCCACCCCTGACAGTCTGAGGGAGCCCCGAGCAGGACACAGACAGCCTTGGGGCTGCAGCCATGGAGGACTTATTTGAAACTTGAGGCACAAGGAGCAGAGATCAGATCGGAGTGGTTATTTCTCCTCCCCTCTCTCCCTCTCCGTCCAGAGGGTAAGTGTCTGCTGGGCAGTTGTGTGTGTCCCTGCGTGGCGCTCCCTGTAGGACCCGGAGGTGGGGGGGGGGGCTTCTGTGCTCGTGGACCGGGATCTGCCATGGACCCGGACCAGGGAAGCGCGTGGGGTGGTGTGGGGCTGTGGCCCGCTGCGCTGCCTTTGGAGGTGGCCACCTCCCTCCTGGACTTGCTGCCCTGGGACGAGTGAAAGCCGCCGCCTCAGGTCTGAGGGGTGGCTGAGTTGGTGGGGGGCAGAGTGTCTGAGCTGGCCTCGCTCACGGAGGATGAGAATGGGGTGGTGGGTGGAGGGAATGTACTGGAGGCATGGCTAGCTCCCGAAACATTCCCAGTGGGATGTTTTATTCAGGACGCCCCCGCCCCCATTCTGTGGTTGGGGCTTTGTGGCACCCCCCCCCCCCCACCCCGTGCTGACCACTCCCCCGCTGGCCGCCCGTGGGCTCCCATTCATGGCTTTCCCCCAACTTTGGCAGGGCCTGTATTGGCTCGACCATCCTCCTGGCCAGGGATCCCTGAGTGTCCAGGCGGACACCCTGGCCTGGCAGAAGGACTTCGGTTGCTGTGGGCTCGGGTGCTATTTTTACTGTCCCGAGCGCCTGTGATATCTGGTGCCCGGATAGGCCGAGGGCAGGGAGTGGGGGCGCCAGGCTCTGCTTATAGTGCCTGGCGTGGGAGCTGACGGCCAGGCTGGAGTCAAGCGGCTGGCCCTGAGAGTTCACGTTTGCCCCACAGGCGTGGGCCTTCGTGTGACTTCGGCAGGTCACACATCATCCAGGCCCCGGTCCCTCGGGTCTGAAATAAAGGTCACGATTGAGTTTTCTGTCCCTACTCCCTCTCTCTGGAGGAATTCCAGTAAGATGGTATCTGTGAAAGTGCCATGGGTCCTTCCTGAGGAAGGCCTGGGGACACATCTATCATCATCGCTTGATAAAGCCCCATATATTATATTGTGAGGTTCTTGGTGTGCAGCCATGAATGGAGTCCCCCTGCCCTCCCCAGACTTCAGCCATCTTCACCTTGAAGGCCGTTAGGAGAACGAGCGCCGAACTTCTCTGTGCTGGGTGACCTTGGGGGGGAGGGGGAGGGATTCGCTGAGCCTGCTGAGTGTCATTGCCTCCTGAAAACTGAGGGGTGGGCAGTGGAGTAACTGATCCCCTAAGACCCTTTAGCTTAAAACCTCATGACGTTTAAAAAGCTCTCTTGGCTCCGCTAACTTCCTGGAGCAGCCCGTGGGAGGGGCTGTCTTTCCAATTTCTCTTTGACTGCTGACTTTCTCCACCTTCAAGGCCCACAGGGTGAAGTTGAGACCAGGCCTCCACTTGGACATTGGGCCTTCTTTCTTTCTTGTCTCAGTGGAATGACGGAGGTGGCCACCCACCCTCCCTGGGTCCACAGAGGCGGGTTTGTGGGTATCTCTGGTGAGGTCGCTTGTACAGAGCACAGAGCCACCTGTGAAAAGATTGACAGCAGCCTTGAGAGGAATCTTACTGATCTTTTGTCCAGTCTCGGAAAACGTAGTGGGTTCCCTCCAAGTGCTATGAAACAAGAAGAGAGGTGTCTGTTTGCCATGCGTGGACTCGTCTGTCCCTGCCCACGGGGCCTGAGGGCCCGTGCTCCTCCGCAGACACCTCCCAATGTGGACCTAAGTCTCTCGGGCTGCACCTGTTGCCTGTTCTCTGCCATCTCAGAGGCAGTGTCTCCTCTGTGCGCTTCCCCTCCAGAGAGTTGCGTGCTCCTCTTCAACCCTAATTCTGCTGACCTTCAGAGTCCCCGAGGAAGCCCGTTTCCATCTGGAGATGTTCCAGAGCTCTCTGCAGCTGGGAGGAACAAAGGGCTGCCTCAGTCCCCGGCTGGCTGTAGGATGGGAGGTCAGCATGGGTGGAGGCTAAGGCTGTCACAGACAGGGGCACAGGAGATCCCTGCCACTGTTGCTAGGGTGTCTCAGGAGGACCCCAGGTCGTGCCTGGGCCATGGGGCTGAGGTTCTGCATGCCCCTGTCCATCACCATCCTCTCCTCACCCTTGCCTTCCTCGGGCAGGTCGCAACTCAGTGGGCTGCTCTGGGCTAGACCCCCTCTGCGCTCCCCCAACCAGAAGATTTTCCTTTTGGTGCGCTGTCCCGTCTCTCGCAGAGCCTGGCATTCTTGGCGGAATCCCGGGTGCCAGAGAGGGATCCCCAGAAGCAGCACCCTGTTCGATGAATACGTCTAAATTTAAGAGTCATAGATGGACTTGGAGGGGTCTGTTGACCCCCTGAAATTAGGTACGACATTTGTGTTTGTGCATTTTTTTTGGAAATTAGTCTAGGCTTTCATCAGCTATCCCCAAGGGTCCTTACCTAAGAAAGCTAACGTCCACTGGACTGGAGTATGGCCGCGGAGCCCTCTGAGAGACCCCATGGGTCCAGCTCTGGCTCAGCCAGCTTACAGGCACCTCCACCGTGCCCAGCCAGTGCTAATAACCACGTAAACACTCCTCTCTCGTGATGTTCTCTTTCTTCTCCCCTTTGGCAGAAGCTTGGGTCCACCTTGAACCTCTGATTTTTCTCGTCCCCGGGTGGCAGTGGAAGAAGAGTGTCTCAGTAGCTGACAGGACTATATAAAAGTTTTTGGATTATTTAATATAACGCCAGAAGCATTTAGGAAACGTATAATGTGTGCCAGGCACTGCATCCTGTAGAGCTGTCCTGTATAGCCATGCAGGTTATGCCTTAAAGTCCAAGAGGCACTGTTCACGTAGAACATATTGTGAAGGGTACCTTCTGGGAACCAGGCACTGGACCGGGGTGTGTGCGGGGAGAGACAAAGGCTTTTTCTCCAGGAGCCCTCACCTTAGTGGGAGGACAAACATGGATAGCAGTAGGGAGGTTGGTGTTAGAGTAGTTGTCTGAAGAAGGCAACAGGAACAGAGAAGAGGTTAATCTCAGTCTGGAGGGCTGTGGGAAAAGGGTTAGGTTGAGGAATGTGTCACAAAGCAGTTCAGACTGAACCTGAAGGAGGAGAAAGGGGTTTTCCAGGGAAGTTGGGAGCTTTGGGGAAGAAAAGCAAGGAAGGATCTTACAGGAGAAGGAACAGCATGTACAAGGCCCAGAGGAGGAAAGAGCATATGAATATTGAGTGCGTTGAAGGGTATTTGGAGTATTGAGGACAGTGAAGGTGAGGCTTCAAAAGGCAGACAAGGGCCAGATGAGAAGAGTCTGGCAGTCCAGCAGTGGTGGGTTGGGCTTTACTCTGTGGGTGATGGAAGCTGTTAAAATAGGTAAAGAGGAATAGAGAGAGAGGAGAATAGTGTCCATATGTCCCAGTTCTAGCTTACTAGAACTCTAGCTACTTAGCTCCTGAGTCTCGTCCCTCAGCAAACCTTCAAGTGAGCATCTGAATCTTCACTCACCAGGCTTGGAGGCTGGGCTCTGTGTGGTTAAATGGTTGATGCAAGCTGACTTGCCATTAAGATGGGGACCATCCTTTGGAGTAACGGGGTGTATCTGGCACAAAGGTGGGGTGGGAAGGGGTACATCTCCTCTGCCTTCTCTCCAGAACCATATCTCTGTGGCCTCCCTGCTACCTAGCCCCCTCCTCTGGCTCTTACACTGTTGCTTCTCAATAGCCCTGGTCCTAGCCCCAGCCTGGCTCCCTCCATGGCCAAGGGAGAGTCTGTGGCTAACAGGTTAACACGTCCAGAGCTTGCTCTCCAGGCTGCTTCTTGGCCTAGCCTCAGCCCTTGTCAGAGCTCACCTATTTCTTATTTATTTATTTAGAGAGCATGCACGCACAAGCAGGGGAAGGGCAGGGAGAGGGAGAGAATCCCAAGAAAACTCTGTACTGCCAGCACAGAACTCAACATGGGGCTCGATCTCACGAACCGTGAGATCATGATCATGACCTGAGCCGAAACCAAGAGTTGGACGCTTAACCAATTGAGCCACCCGGGTGCCCCAAAGCTCACCTGCTTCTTGGACACACATGGCCTTTGATGCTCCATTCCCATGTGTAAGGAGCTGAGATTCCCTTTGGGTCTGCGGGGGCCCCGGTCTGCCTCTGAGCTACCTGTGTCCACGGTGGGCACGGTGCCTCTTCCTATTGGCACGGCATTGATTTTCTTCCACAAGGGTTGGTCATCACTGCTCTGGGCAATATATTTTAATGAATTGCTATTCTGCTGGATGTGGACCCAAAAGACTTTTTATCATGAAAGGCCCCATCCTGAAAACCGTAATAAATCATTCACTATTCAAAACAGGTCTGCAGGTTAGACAAGGAGGGGTCGCTCCTCACTGAATCATCACTAAAGGAAACTTCTTGCTTGCACTCAATCAGCCTGGCACCTTTTGTTATTTAAAAAAAATTTTTTTTAACGTTTATTTATTTTGGGGACAGAGAGGGACACAGCATGAATGGGGGAGGGTCAGAGAGAGAGAGGGAGACACAGAATCTGAAGCAGGCTCCAGGCTCCGAGCTGTCAGCACAGAGCCCGACGCGGGGCTCGAACTCACGGACTGCGAGATCATGACCCGAGCCGAAGTCGGACGCTTAACCTACTGAGCCACCCCGGTGCTCCTGGCACCTTTTATTCTTTATGGTCAGGCCATCTGTCCTGACATCTAAACAAGAAAATTTCTCCACTAGACATGAGTAAGAGAAGTGAGGATCCTTAATCTCAGAGTCCAAAGTGCTGACCACTGGGATCAGGGTTTCCCAAGATGTTATCCACCTGTGTGAGCCCCAGAACCTTGGGAGAGCTAAAACACTGCTCTTTGGCCTCACCCCAGACCTATGAGTGAAAATCTTTGGGGGTGGGGCCCCAGAATCTACATGTTTTTAACCAATCCCTGGAGGAGATGCTTATGAACATCAAAATTGGGAAACACCTGCCCTAAACCCGTATCACCTTTGCACCCGTGTTTCTTTCATTCTGGTTGAAGCGTACGGGATGGATGCGTCCCTCCTTCCCTGCATCCTGGCCTGTGCCGCGCCTCCTAGCACCGCACACACCTCCGCGGCCTGCTGGCAGGAGCCTAGGGAGTAGGTCCACATCCAAGTCAGCTGGGGATTTTCCTCAGGGCTTTCCAAAAGCGTGACTCACACATCTGGAGTACGGCCGCTGTGGAATAAGGGCCTCTTGGTACAATCAAGCTCAGCGTCGAGGGTGGAGTGCGGGTTCGGAGCAGCTGCTGGGGAGAGCCAGGAGATGTAGTCAGACAAAGCAAGTGGGGCCTTGAAAAGACTGCAGGCTTCTCGGCTTCCCTAGAGCAATGGCCAGGGAGAAGGCCCATGACACAGGACGTTCTGGCTGGCTTGGCCTTGGGGCTGGGAGCTCTCCACTCCGGGCTGCTTGTAACTCGCGTTTCCCCTGAAGTTTAGCTTTCTGTTCCACTGTCACCCATGCCGGTGACAGGTTCCTCCTGTCCCCACGGCCCCACTAACCAGGTAGGATCTTCCTCTGCCCCCTGCTCCCTGCCCCTGGATGCCCAGCACCCTCTCAACTGAGAGGATTTACCTAAACTGGTCATGCCCCTGGAGGCTTCTGGGACTGTGAGTTGAATCTGGTGGCCCCTCAGGTTTAGAGCCTCAAAGCCATCTCCCCCCACCTTTCTAAAGCCCCTCTTCTCTGGCTCTCTGTTTCACCCTCCTCCTTACTCTGCCTGCCTCTCTCTTTTGCCCTTCCTGCCTTAATAGATTGAAACCAGCGCTATGTTCCGGCTTCTTGTGGTCCTGCTAAATAGCACTTAACGCGGCCACGGTGGATGGGCAGAAGGGAATGACGGGCATGTGCGTACCGGTGTGGGGTGCGGGGAGCACTTTATCTCCTTTAGAAGGAACGGGGGTGCGTGCCTCCGCTGGGGTCATGCTGACACGCTGGGGTTTCAGTGAACCCTCACGGGGACTAGACAGACCCGGGATGGGTCTGGGGTGTCCTCACTGTCTCCCCCTGATGTGAAAAGGAAGACCAGTGAAGGTGCAGAAGAGCCCGGAACATGTAGCCAGCACTGGGTGGTCAGAAGCAGCTGGCTCCTTTTTGGAAGACAGCAATAGACATTTCCATTTGTTACTTTGCAAAAAAGATTTAGTTCAACAATTTTTACTTCTTCCATTTTCTTACTCAGCCTCAGTGGCCTGGCAGTTACTGTTCCTGATGTTGCTGCAAACAGTGGACCCCTTGGGGTAGATTACGTGGCAGAATGAGCTTAATTTTGACATTGTCAGAATCAATGAAGGGGCCAAAAGGGACGAGATATCAGGTAGTGGTAATTAGTGTGAATTGTTCCTCCCTGCCTCCGGGAACGTTCTCTTAGCTCTCTTGCCAAAAGCTCTTCTTTTATGAACCCGAGTGAGATGCAGGAGTGGGTCCACTTTCTCCCAGAAGGAAAGGATACTTACAGGTTTGCACTGGTTTGCACCCAGCGGTTCTCATCGACCCTAAGTGCAGATGGGGAGCGTACTGGACACACCACCCTTTGCTTTGCTGTCCCCGCCACTTCCCAGACCACATGAGCATGGACTTGGGGGGATTAAGGAGGTGCAGGGGATGCAGGAGCTCCCTGGCCCGGAAGGCACCTGGTGTCTCACAGCGTGAGCTGCAGAGTGGGGCCAGGGCCCCGGAATGGGCCTGTTTCTCTGGTGCCAGCAGCTTTCCAGGCACAGAGAGAAGGAAGGACAGCCCTCCAGCCTCCTCTGACTGATGCGAGGGGCCCACTCTCATGGCACCACCCTTGGAAATCTGAGTGGAGGAGAGCCCTTGTTGGCAATGCTAGGGAAGCAGTCAGCTGGGGTCTCTTATTTGGTGTAGCAAGGAGCCCAGTTCTTTAGAGGACATGGCACGAAGGACAGCCTCTCTCCTTTAGTAGCTTCGACACCTTTAGGGACGGTGACAGGCCACTTAGAAGAGGCAGCCATGCTTGTATCTGCGTCTTAGCAACTATTAGGGGACCTGGCACAGGGAGCAGACCGCTGGAGATTCAGACCTATGTCTGATTCAGACCAGCCCCATCCCTGTGAGCCTAGGGCTGTGGCCACACTCTGGCCCCCTATCGCTTGGGGCCTGCTGCCGGCTGGCATCCCAAAGCCCCAGGGAAAACTGGGGACAGATAGATGGTTCTGGAGAGTTAAGTGAATGGGCAGAGCATCCAGCCCCCGGGGGGTGTGTGTGGACCGTGTGCCTTGCCGGCATCTCTGTGCCTGCTCCCGGTGACGTCATTTGGTTGGCCTGTGGTTTGTGTGTGTGTGTGTGTTGATCAGGATGTTCCTGTTTTGTGGTTGTCTGATCACTTGTTTTTGGCCGTGGGCTTCTGTATGAGTGTTTATTTTTAGAGGCTGCCACTTCTGGCCTGAGGGCTGATCCTTGGGCATGGTAGGAGCTTGTATTTTCTGGAATGATTGTGGCTTTAAATTTAAGTATTTATTTTTGGGTATTGCTGCCTTTTATGTGTTTATTTTACTGTGTGTGTGTGTGTGTGTGTGTGTGTGTGTGTGTGTGTGTGTGATACGAGAATGTGGAATAATAGAAATTGCGTGGTCTTTGAAGTTCTGATTTTAATTTTGCTTTTAATTTAGTTGTATTTTAATTGACTTTTAAGTGATTTTAAATCTCTGATTTTAAATCCTCGCTTTACCAGATACTGTGTATCTGCAGATACATGGTTTCACTTCTGTGAACCTCAGTTTCTCCCATCCTTAAAGTAGGTGTAAAACTCGCTAACTCACAGGATTAGAAATAATGTGTGTGTAAAGTGCCTAGCAAGG
The DNA here is from genome assembly GCF_018350195.1 of Panthera tigris. Classification (NCBI taxonomy): domain Eukaryota; kingdom Metazoa; phylum Chordata; class Mammalia; order Carnivora; family Felidae; genus Panthera; species Panthera tigris. The sequence goes on along the minus strand of NC_056667.1, from coordinate 200,344,660 downwards.
TGATTGGCGTCTCGAGGTCACCTGTCTCGTGTACCTCAAGAGCGCACCAGGGCGTTTGATTTGGCCGCTGGGTGTTCGACTTGGGTGATTATGAGCTGGTGTGTGTTTGTGTCTGGATGTCTTTGTGTCTGGTTTTCCCGTGTGTGGTTGGTGTGTGTGTGTGACTGTTGGTGTCTGGCTGGAGTTTGTGCAGTTTTTGGGAGGGGACTTTCTTTTCTTGCCAGCTGGGGGCCTGCCTCGGAGTGAGGGGAGGGGAGGTGCTTGTGCGTGTGTGCGTGTGTGTATGTGTGTGCGTATGTGTGTGTGTGTGTGTGTGTGTGTGTGTGTGGGGGCTGGAAGCTGGGCTGCTGACTGTACAGGGTGTGAAATCACCGAGTCCCTCTGGGTGGGGAAGTTCTTCGTTCCTGAGTCAGCCCTTTGGCCCTGAGCCACCCAGCGCTCACTCTTTCCTTTCAGAGAAAGTATTGCTCATGGGGTCGCCAGAGCTGTGTGCAGACAAAATGACACAGGGGACACCCTTCCCGGATGAGAACATCTCCTTTTGTGTTCTGGATTCCTAAGATGTTTCCCATGCCACCCTGGCCCCTGAACCCCCTTTCCAGAAGCCCATGAGCCCAGCATTCAGAGGAAAAGCACGGGGAGTGCTGGCTTGGCTGAACTCCATCTTGACCCAGTACCTCCAGGTCTTTGGGAAGCTGAGGAGATACCAGAGCCAGGCTTTGGACTGGGGCATCTTGCTCCCAGAGCACCCCAGCCAGTCTTAGACTTCGCTGTTTGGCCCTGAAGCCGGGTGTTGGGGCCCAAGAGCCTGGGGTAGGGGTCCCTTTGTCCTCTTCCCCTATATCCTCTGACCTCAGCTCTATCTCGGGTGGTGCGAGGAGATTTTAGGGTCTAGGGAACGGAAGCTCTTGGCTCCTTTCCTTGGGGAGGAGATGTCATTGCCTCCCACCGACATCTGCTGATTGTTGTTCCCCCCGTGGCTCTCTTACAGAGGTGGTGGGACACACTCAGGGGCCTCTGGACGGGAGCCTGTATGCCAAGGTGAAGAAGAAGGACTCCCTGCACGGCAGCACCGGAGCCGTCAATGCCACGCGTCCTGTCCTGTCGGCCACCCCCAACCACGTAGAGCACACCCTCTCCGTGAGCAGTGACTCCGGCAACTCCACAGCCTCCACCAAAACAGACAAGACCGATGAGCCTGCCCCTGGCCCCTCCAGTGCCCCTGCTGCCCTGAGTCCTGAGGAGAAGCGGGAGCTGGACCGTCTGCTCAGCGGCTTCGGCGTAGAGAGAGAGAAGCAAGGCGCCATGTACCATACCCAGCATCTCCGGTCCCGCCCAGCGGGGGGCCCTGCCGTGCCCTCCCCTGGCCGCCATGTCGTCCCGGCCCAGGTTCACGTCAACGGTGGGGCCTTGGCATCTGAGCGGGAGACCGACATCCTGGATGACGAGTTGCCCAACCAGGATGGGCACAGCGTGGGCAGCATGGGCACACTGTCCTCCCTGGATGGGGTCACCAACACCAGCGAGGGGGGCTACCCAGAGGCCCTGTCCTCACTGACCAACGGTCTGGACAAGCCCTATCCCGCGGAACCTATGGTCAACGGTGGGGGCTACGCCTATGAGTCCGCCAGCCGGTCGGTGCCTGCCCACGCTGGCCACACGGCCCCCATGCGGCCCTCCTACTCCGCACAGGAGGGTTTAGCCGGCTACCAGCGGGAGGGGCCCCACCCAGCCTGGCCGCAGCCAATGACCACCTCCCACTATGGCCATGACCCCAGCGGTATGTTCCGCTCTCAGTCCTTTCCAGAAACCGAGCCCCAGTTGCCCCCAGCTCCGGCCCGTGGGGGCAGCAGCCGGGAGGCTGTGCAGAGGGGCCTGAATTCCTGGCAGCAGCAGCAGCAACAGCAGCAGCCTCGGCCCCCTCCTCGCCAGCAGGATAGAGCCTACTTGGAGAGTCTCGGGCCCAGCAGGCCCAGCCCCCAGCCGCTGGCAGAGACCCCCATCCCCGGCCTCCCTGAGTTCCCAAGAGCAGCCTCCCAGCAGGAGATCGAGCAGTCCATCGAAACACTCAACATGCTCATGCTGGATTTGGAACCGACGGCCGCCGCCCCCCTGCACAAGTCCCAGAGTGTCCCAGGGGCCTGGCCAGGGGCTTCCCCGCTGTCCTCCCAGCCTCTCTCCGGCTCCTCCTGTCAGCCCCATCCACTGACCCAGTCCAGATCTGGCTACATCCCCAGTGGGCATTCCTTGGGAGCCCCTGAGCCGGCCCCACGGGCTTCCCTGGAGTCCTTCCCTCCTGGCAGGGCTTACTCACCTTACGATTATCAGCCGTGTCCAGGTGGGCCCAACCAGAGTTTCCGTCCAAAGAGCCCAGCCTCCTCCTCCTCGTCTGCCTTCCTGCCAACTACCCATAGCCCTCCAGGGCCTCAGCAGCCCCCAGCCTCTCTCCCTGGCCTCACTGCTCAGCCTCAGCCCCCACCAAAGGAGGTGACTTCAGACCCCTCCCGCACTCCAGAAGAGGAGCCACTGAACCTGGAGGGGCTGGTGGCCCACCGGGTAGCAGGTAAGAGCCTCATGGGCCATCAGTCTTAGGAATCCCCTCCCCTTCCCTCTTTGGTCTTGGTTGGTCTCGCTGCGGGGAGGAGGTGTAGGCACAGCCGTCGCCCCTTGGCAGGTGCCGCTTGGACCTGGAGGAGAGGCTGTCAGGAGCCTCGTCCTAGCCGTCCCTTCCTGCATTCGTTGTCTGTTAGGCTGTAAGCCAGGCATTGAGATTCAAAGATCAGTGTCTTTCAGTTCCTGCTTTCAGGGAGTTTACCGTCTAGTTAAGGGACAGCTACACAGGAATGTAAAGTGTGCTGTGACAGAGGTGGGGACCAAAGCCCCAGAGCTGGAGGGAAAGCAAGGCTTACCACCTAGGGCAATCAGGGAAAGTTTCTTGGAAGTGGTGACTTTGGGGCTGGAGTACAGATTCTCTATGCAGAGAGAAGATGCTTTCTGCAACTGCCTGCTGTTCTCAGACTTCAGTTCCCAGGGGGAAGGTGTGGAGAAGGCTGGAGGGAGACCTCTGTAGACTCAGAGGCATAACAAAGATAGAAAGGGTGTCCTAAAGGCCTTGGGCTCTACCCGAGTGTTCAACCCTGGTGGGTCCTTTCAAGATATGTCTCATTTTGGTGGGGAGGCCAAGGTCCCCTTCTTGTTCAACTGTCCTGTTAGTCCTGGCTTTTGGACCTGCTCTGTATGAGAAGCAGGCACTGAGGAACCAAACTCTGTTTCCTATCAGAGAATGGGCTCATCTTCCTGGAGACAGGAGAGAGAATGGGGTGACCAGAGAGCTCACTGGGGAGATAAAGGCAAGAAATGGCCGAGTGTGCAGAGTCATGTTGGGAGGGACCAGAAGGTCTCCCTTCCTTCTTAATGGCCTAAGCCTATGACCATTCCATGGGGGCAGCCACACTGGGTGGGAAATCCTGGGGGTGTTTTTCATTGTGGAGGTAAGGCCGGGCGGGGATGGACTAGAGACTGGGGCTAGGGGATCTTGTGCCAAGCCCCTCAGCTGACAGGGTGGTGGGAGTTCAGGGAGAAGAAGAGGAGCCTGGGCGGCTGACTCTGCCCTCCACCCTTTTCCCTAAATTTAGGGGAAGCTGAGTCACCGTGCCAGCTGTAGGAGAGAGGGACACACCCTCCCTGGGGATGGACAGTGGGCTTGGGGAAGTAGCTGAGGGCAGGCCAGCTGGCTATTGGGTTGGGTTCAGGATTGGGGTGTGGGGGCATAGATGCCCTGCTGTACTTCAGAGGAGAGCACAGTCCCAAGTTCCACTGTCAGCAACTTCAAATTGGCCGTCATGAAAGTATTTACACCATGGAAGTTGGTAATCAGGGTCTCACCTCGCCTAGAGAGCTGGCCCACGAGAACATCATTGCTTTTAGTGGGGAGTCAAACACGGGATGAGTAGCTCTATAGCTCTAGACGTGAAATGCTTTATGGAGTGGTCCACAGGGGGCTGCCGTCTTTTGCTTTGTCCCACATCTGGGCCCTGGCTTCCTTGTCACAGATTTTGGTCAAGGGAGAGGGATGTGGCCCTCTTAATATTTTACAGAGTTGAGGTGGCCCGATGAATGGTAACCCTCTAGCCTAATGATAGGATCTGGGGGGCAGATTCTCTGGGGAAACAGAGTGAATTCCCTACCCCCCCACCAGAAAACCCTTCTGTGTAGTTCTCCTGGAGCTTGCCCTAAAGGAAGCCATACCTGAATGGCTCCAGAAGTGTGTTCATCTTATAGTGCGTCTCCCCTCAGCCCTTTTCTCTCCTGCCGGCTTCTGAGGTTTTGACTGTCACCATCCATATCCTTAGCTGCTCAGGCTTTGGCTGCCAAGGAGTCACAGGAAGGGAGAGACGTCGTTGGTACAGCATCTCTGTCTCCAGCCCTAATTTCCTCTTCTCTACCTCAGTCAGAGAAGGGATGAGATGCATAGAGAGGACAGATACGTTTGGTCCCCAGGGCCATGAAGGGACCTCTTTGGTTCATGCCCTGCCATGGAAGTATTTCCTATGTCAGCGGGTCCTGTTTGCCCTGCAGAGTGTCTGACGTGCTTGTGTAGGTACAGATGCACTGTCAGGATCATCGCGTGCAACAGTATGGGAGTCAGGGAATAGACCAGGACCGCTTCTTGCTGCTTCTTGTACATTCTTCTGCCAGAAGCTGGAACGTAAGCTTCAGCGTGAGTAACTCAGGAAGCTTAGACCCGAGGGAGAGCCTCTTCATGGCCACGAACCTGATCTGGTTTCTCCTGGCTTTTCTCCCACAGGTCTGCCTTTTCTTCCCTAGGCTCAATACCTCCTCTGTACCTTAATACTATATCCCTGGCTCATTCCACTTTGATCGGACAGGTCCTCCTATCTTATTTAAGCTTGGATCTCACAGAACATGGGGGTAGTTTTCTTAACCTGATAAAGGGTAGGCACCAGAAGCCTGTAGCATACATCACACTTTCGTGTGAAAGGTTAGAAGCATTCCTGTTACACTAGGAACAAAATAAACATGCCTAGTATCACTGCTATCATTTAACATTGTATCGGATACCCTAGCCAGTGCAAGAAGGCAGGAAAAAGAGATAGAAGCCAGAGTTGTCGAGTTCATGTTACCGTATGATCCTGATTATGTGACTGGACTGATCTCAGATGTCTCTAGAGGTAGAGATTTCAGTGCATGCTGGAAATCAGGTGTGAATCTTATCCCTAAAGGAGTCTGGAGTTTAGTAAGGGGAAAAAGGACTGGAACTTTAAAATGAAGTCATTCCTAATAAGTGAGACATGGGGAAAGTTCTGTGGGAATGAAGAAAAAGGAAAGATCAGTATCAGCTGGAGAGATTGAGGAGTGAGTTGCGTGTGGGTTTTAGATAGAGCCTTGGAAGATGAGTAGGAGTTTGAAAGTGGGTGGGGTCATAGGAGAGAGAGGGTTTTTAGTGAAGACACGAAGGCAGAAGTGTTTGATGGATATAGGAGGTTGAGAGCAATTTAGGTAGTGTGAGAGGTCAAGAAAGGTAGCCTGGGGCCTGCCTCTGGTTGGTCTTAAAATACCAGACCAAGGAGCTTGAATCTTACCTGGTGGCAATGTAGGAACCCATGACTGTGTTTAGTCGGGAGAAAGCCATGATCAAAGCTGTAATTTAGGAAGATGTAGCTGGTGAATCTGGGCAGGAAGGGTGCAAAAGAGGAGACTTTGTTTGAATTAAGGAGGTGTAGTTGCTTATTAGGTAGACTGGGTTGGGGGATTGCATTAACATGCTGACCGTGGAGTTGAAAAAGAAAAGTGTCAAGGACGCCGCGGGAGTAGAACCAATGCATTTACAAGTTGATTGGATGTAGTGGGTGAAGGAGAGGAAGACGTTGATGATTATTCTGAGGCTCCACGAATAGGGGCAGAATGCTAGTTCCACTAACCAGCCCAGAGTTAGGAGGTCAAGTGGATTTTGTGTGAGACAGAGATGCCAGTGTTCCCTATGTTGAGTCTGGAGGTGACGGTGAGCCTGCAGGTAGGAGAGATGTATGGAAAACAGCTAAACATTTGGAACTGGAGCTTGAAAGAGTGGAAAAACTACTGATTTTGGAGTCATCCTCGCAAAGATGTAGGTCACACCTTTGGGCATGGATGAGATCTCTGTGTCAGGGGGCATGGAGAGAAAAGTAGGACGAGATGGCCATGAGGAGAAGAGAGAGGAAGGGGACTGAGACGGAATGTTCAGGACAGTGAGAGAAAACAGGGACAGTGGGTCACCGCAGAAGTGAAGACGGTAGAGGGTTTCCAGGGGGAGGGGTGGGGGGTTCGCAGTGTCACTGCAGAGGGATCATGAGGAAGAGGATTGGGAGAAGTTCACTGGGCTTGCCAATTAGGTGGCCCCAGGGATTTTCAAAGGCATATAGAGAGTGACAGAAAGCAGACTGCAGGAGTGAGGAGCGAGTGCAGGGAGAGTACAGACAGGATGTCAACTGTTCTTTCAAGTGGCGTGATAAAAGGGAAGACGACAGTAGCTAAAGAGGGTAGCAAGATATCGAGAGCCTGTTTTTTCCTTTTTTTCTTTTTGTAAATTTAAGAGGCATGAGAATGTTTTTAGAGGAGAAACAGAGGTTGAATATGGAGGGAAAAGAAATAAGAAAAAGAATGTAAGAGAAAGAAAGAAGTTGCTAGAATAAGGTCTCTAAGGAGGTAAGAGGGGATATAGGCCCAGGAGCCCAGGTGGATGATTTAGGCTCAAGCAGGAAGTGAGATACCTCTTTGTGAAGCAAGAATAACGGATGAATACAGATATAGGGAAATATCTGTATCAAGCTTTGGGACCTCAAATTGAGAACCCAACATTTACATTTCATCATGGAAATAGGAGATGGCATCGAGGCCCATTCAGTCATTCATTCAGCACGAATCCCTAGTCTGTGTTAGTCTAGGCTCTGGGAAAATGGAGGTAAACAAAACAGGTAAAAATCCTTGCCTTCATGGCGGAGATGGACAAAAAACAAATAAACACATATATAATATGTCAGATTGCTGATAAGTGCCATAGAGATAAGTTAAAGTAGTCAAGCGTCAGTGAGGGGTAGAGGGTAGATGGGTGGTTGCACTTTATGTAGGATCAGAGGAGGCTTCACCGGGCCACCAGGGAATGCGCAGATGGGACAGCAGGTGCAAAGGCCCTGAGGTGGGGGTGTGCCTGATGTGAGGAGCCTAGTGGGGCATGAAGTCAGAGAGGTGATGGGAGTGGGGGCCGGCTTGCAGTGGGCCTTTTACGTGATCGTGAGAACTTTGGTACTCTGTGTGCTGTGTGCAGAGCAGCGACATCATCCGACTTGCTCTAGAAGGATCGGTGTGGCCAGGATGGAAGGAAGGAGACCGGTGGGGAGGCTGCCGCTATTGATCAGGGAGGTGGCTGTGGAGATGGTGAGAGGTGCTCAGGTTGTAGACAGTTTTGGAGGTGGAGCCATCAAGGCTAGAGGTGGGATGTGAACAAGTCAAGGGCCGCTCTAGGGTTTTGGGTCTGAGCAACTAAAGGGTGGAGTTGCTTTTTCCTGAGATGGATAAGGTGTGGGAAGAGCAGGCTTGGGGGGAACGTCCTAAGTGTGAGTTTGGCCGTGATCGATTTGGGATGCCCTCGAAACCACCAAGGGGAGAGGTTGGAGTTTAAAAATGCGGGTGTTATGATGCCAGTATGTGATGTCACGTGAAGTGTGGCGTTGCATATGGCACCTAGCGGTGAGCACGGATACAGAAGAGGTCCTAGGACTGAGTCCCAGAGCCTCCCACATTTGACGGTGGGAGGCACGAAGACGAAGTGGCCAAGAAACCGGTGTGGAGCAGCTTGTGAAGCAGAGGGTTGGTGAAGGAGCCTGGTTCCCTGTGCGGCCCCTGAGGTGTCAGGAGGTCAGTGACGGTGGATTAAAGGATGGCATAGTAGGTCTTTCTAGTGCATTCAGGTGGGCTCATTTTAACGACTTTTTGGTGGTGCCCAGCAGCTTTGGGCGGCAGTAGAAATGTAAGGGGCTCCGGGGAAGAAGGTTACCTAAGGTACGTGTGAGGGAAAGGTGAAGGGCAGAGGGATGCTAGGAGGCTAGGGAGTGTGGCCCTTGGGCCAGGCTGGTAGGATCACAGCTGAGGCCAGGAAGAGGCAGGTGACCATGAGAGGAGACAGGTCCTGGGATGGGGCCAGGCCGATGGTGAGGGCGGGTGAGGTGTGGGGCGACAGGACTGTAGTCTCCTGGTCTCTGGCTGGCACCTGCTCGCCCCATGCTGGGGTTAGAAAAGAAAGAGCTGTGGCGTCCCTGCCGACAGCGGGAGGTCCGCCTGGCCATTGGAGAAGCAAGACCCTCTCTTCTTGCCTGACACCCTCCCACCTCCCTCCAGCGTGTGGTCAGATCCTAGACTCAGAACACCAACTAATCTTGATTTTCTCTTTGTTTTTGTTTTGTTTCGTCTTGTTTAATGCCTTGTCCCTTGCGTTCTCCGTGTGTCCCGTGTCCACCTGCCCCCTGTGCTATGGGTGTGGTGCCTTCCTTGCCTGGTGTCATCCCCTCCCGCTCACCCCCTCCCTGCCGGCTCCCCGGGGTGGGGGTGGGCAGCATACAACGCCAAGCTGCAGAGCATCGGGCACACGAGCTTCCAGCTGCCTCCTCTCCACCGGCTCCGATCTTCCTCCCTCTCTGGTTGGTCCACCTGTGCCCCTTCCCCCTGATAAGTCTGCCGCCCTCACTATGGCTCTCAGCTTCTCTTCCTCTCTGCTCCATGGGCCGCTTCTTCCAAACTTTTGCCCAGTCTAGTCCTCTGTCCTCATTTTTCCATTCCCCTTTACCTTTCTTCCTTCCCTCTTCTGTTCTGTTCTTTCCATCTCTTCCCATTCTCTTTGCCAGCCCCTTACTGCCCCCCCCACCCACTTCTCTCTCCTCCCTCTCTCCACACTCTCTCCCCCTCCTTTCTGCATGAGCGAGTGCTCCCACTTCTGCATGGACACAGGCCTGATGCCTTTTGCCTTGGCCTTATCTGCTGGGAACAGGGTCTGGGGTGACTAGATGAACTTACAGGCTCCCGGTGGACACGCAGGCCACCGCGTGAGTGTGCTCAGTAAGGGTGAGGACAGCCCAGCTCTCTGGCTACCCTGGCCAGACCACTCAGGCTGCTGGGCCAGGGCCTCGGTAGGAGCTAGGCTGTGCTTTGCGTGGGCCACCAGGCTCACGACAAAGAGCGAACATCTGTGCTCTGTCCACTCTAGAGCACACTATTCTCTGGGGATACAGCACACCCTCTGACCTCATCCTGAATCTCGGATCCTAGGACCCGTGGCCAAACGTCAGAAGCCCTGGGTGTGGTCCTGGCTCTGCCTGTGACCCATCTCTGTGACCCTGGGCAGGTCTCTTAATTACTCAGGGCTCAATTGCCTAATGAGAAAAATGGAGAGATCATAGCCCTGCCATGTGTATTTTACGTTGGTGGCTTCATGGCCTCCAGTATGGTGGACCCTTTATCAAGGGTCTGTGTCTGCTCGATGATGCCCACTAACGTCTGCCCCTGGCCTCTCGGACGTAAAGGCCCATAGTCTTTTAGCTCTATGGAGGGAATCTTGTTATCAGTGCCCTGAGCCTCGAAGCCCGAAGGCCCAGGTTAAGAAGGCTGCAGTTCCGGGAAAAGGCTTAGGGGACAGTGGGGATTGTTGACTCCCAATGGCGGTATCTGGTGCTTGCACAGCCCCTCCTCTTCCCAGTCTGTGGATAACGGGGAGATGGCTCTAGCAGAATGCCCCCTGTCCGCCTCCTCTCCCCTCCCTTCACCCTTTCTCGGCCCAGTGGTGGGGAGTGTTCAGTTGGGCCTGGGGGATGGGGGCAGTTGTGGGGTGGGGGGGCCTGTCCCGAGGGGAGCTGGCATGGCTTGCCCTGGGGCTGCTAGTGTGATCGCCGTGTGGCTTTCTGGTGCCCTGGCCCAGCAGGTGGCCTCCCGGATACCCTGGCTTTCGGAGCCCCAGGCATGCCGTCGGACACCCAGCCCCGTCACCTGGAGCTGAGGAATCCAGTCTTTTGGAAATCGGAAGGCTGGAAAGAAGAGCTGGGTCTGTGGGGGTGGAAGTGGCCAGTCCGGGGGCTGCAGGGGAGACATGGGATGAAGCCTGACACCAGGGCATTTGTCCGTGGGACTCGGGTGGTGGGTGGCTGTGCTCGGCCAGAGCGGGTGTGTTGATGTGTGTTAGGGCTACAGCTTCCAGACTTGCAGTGTGTGTGTGTGTGTGTGTGTGTGTGTGTGTGTGTGTGTGTGAGAGAGAGAGAGAGAGAGTGAGTATGTGTGTGCGCCTGTGAGTGTGTGAGAGAGAGAGAGAGAGAGAGAGAGTGAGTATGTGTGCGCGCCTGTGTGTGTGTAGGGAGACAGAGGCCCTGACAGACCGGGAACAGGCTCAAGAGACTGAGAAAGTCTTGGGGTTGAGGGTGGTGGGGGGAAGGAGGGGAGTGGGGAGCAAGCCTATTTTTATGATGGGTCAGTCTGCGGGACACGAGGGAGGGGTGTTCTTTCTCTGACACTGGCTGTTAGCTTGTGTCCAGCTGTCCCAGCTTGGCTGAGGAACAGTAGGACTCTCTTCCCTCCCCCCGGCCATGCCCTGTCTCCCCTCCCATAGAGAAGGACAAGAGAGAGGGGACACGCTCTCCAGCACTCCGGGGCATATCTGAGCCTGCCAAGGGGGACAACAGTGAGATACTGTGTTCAAAGAATGCGAGAGCCCTGGCCGGCCACTGGTGCCATGGGGCGCACTGCGGGGGGAGGGGCTGTCCCCATGGGAGTGGAATGCGGGGTCTTCCCCCTTCTGCAGACTCCTGGCTCTTTGGAGGTCATCCTGTCCATCCCCCTGCCTTAGGACTTGAGGAGGTGTGATTGTTCTCAGATGTCTGACTGCCTTGTGCCGGGGCCTCATGTCTCCACATTTGGGAAGCCCCTCCAGTAGTCTGGCCTCGCCTCTGCGAGGTGGCCACCATTTGTGGCCACCATCTGGGGCACCTAGACATGGAGGATGCTCTGAGCAAACCGGGGAGATTTTTCTCTGTCCCTCTGGGAGATTCAGGGCCTCGGATTAAAACAGACACACTTTTCAAGGGCAGACATCAGATCCCCAAACAGGCCACCCCTTGCAAAGACACAGGGACCTGCCAGAAAGAGGCTGCCGGGCTGGGTGAGCCGGAACTGAAAACCGGCCCTAATGCATTTCTTTCAACCTTGGGGCTGAACTTCGTTCCAAACCCCTAGAGCCTTTCCCAAATGGGCCTCCTTTGTCACAATTATTATTAGAAAATCAATGGCTATGTCTGTTTCTTTCTAATGTTTTTGCCAGGAATGAAATGAGCAGCAGCTCTAGATGAGGCTGCCCAGGAGGCCTGGGGAGGAAGGGGCTCAGCGGAGGTGGGAGAAGCGGGGTGAAGGCAGGCGCACCCTCAGTTGTGAAGTGGCACTCGATGCTGCTGCTTCTCTGAGGGCTGGGAGCCTGGGGTTTGCTGCGGGGTCCCCGGGCGCTGCTCAGCCCTTTCAGGGCCTGCCTGCACCTTTGACCCGGGCTGATGCTCAGACCCTAGTTAGGGCTATGTGACCCCTATGCTTCTATTCTGAAAATAAGGGCATTTTAAGGTGAGGGCTTTTTTGCTTTAAGGAGAGCCGTTTGGGAGTCTGGATCACTGTCCCCATCAAGGGGCTCTTTTGTCTTGGTGGAGATAACAGGGAGGCTGCCTCTGGGCAATGAGGAGCCCAAAGCGGACCCCACCCCATCTGGGTACCGCTGTGCCTTTGTAAATTATGCCAGTCCTGCTGCTGTCTGGATGGGCCCCCAGTAATGGGACATGAGTGACTGTGTGTGTGTGTGTGTGTGAGAGAGAGTGTGTGTCTGGCCCTAGTTTGGCCTCGGCATCTTGCTGCTCATGACAAGTAGGAAGGCTTCCCGGCAAGTGCTTCTCACGGCAGCCTTAGTGGCTGAGCCAGGCCGGAGCTGGGGGTGGGGCACCTGGGGGCACGCCGACCCCACTGTGGATGGTAGACGATTCGCTCTGCAGGAGGGTGATTTCTGCTTGGCTGCGCTGGCACATTTCTAGTGGCCAGCGGTGGGCACACGTGCGTGTGTGCGTGTGCGTGTGCGTGAGTGGTGTGCGGTGGGACAGCGTTCCCAGATGTGCTGGCATGAGGTTGGTGCGGCCAGCGTCCTACGTGACCTTTGGAATATCCCGGCATTTCCTCTCACTTCACCTGCCCTCCCGGGAAGCGGTGAAGGCAGAGCTGAAAGTTCCCTCACACAAGATAATGAAGACAAGAAGCCTGTCCTCAGGCTGGGTCTTGGCCTCCGGGACCTGGGGAGTAAGTTTTCGAGGATTCTGGAGCCAGCTCCATGAGGCAATGGGTTCCGTGCCTCAGCCCAGCTGTGGGAAGACGGAGTGGGAAGGAAGGAGGGCGAGGCTCCCAACGTGCCCGGGCCTGTGGAATGGAGGGGATACAGAAAAGCAGATGGAGCTCATGACTTCAGCCCCTCTGCCTGCTGTTCTGCTGGGAGGGGGAGGGTGGGAAGCTCACCATCTTAGGGGCGAGGAAAGGGGTGAGTAGATGAGGGGCCGGCAGAAGGGAAGTTGGCGAGAGGTTTCAGAGATGCATGGGAGGAAGGGTGGGGAACCCCAGAGAAGACCGGCGATATTCTAGGGGCCAGCTGGGGCTGGGGACTTCACGATAAGACTTGAGTCATTTCTTTGTTTCTCCTCGGGAGCACCATTTGCAAGATGATGCATTATTGGCTCTTTCCAAATTTCTTCCCCACGGGCCTGATGTTGCTTGTCGGTTGACGCGGTCACCTTGGAGACTGTCTCTCCTCCTTCCACCTTCCCTCATTTCCCTGGAAGCTCTGGCCCTCTGCCTCCAGGGTTTGCAAAGAGTTGACATCTGTTTCTTGTATCAGCCCTTGTGCTTTGGGCCCCAGCCCTGTGCAGGGTAGCGATTCCCGGTGAAGGCCAGCCCAACCTTAGCAGCTCCCCCGCCCTGCAGAGAAAGCCTGGGGTGCGGGCGGAGGGAGCTGGTGGGGAGTACTCAGGGGAGACAGGCCCAGCTCCAGTGTGGCCCCTGGCTAAGGTGCACTGCCTTCTCTGGGGGGATTGGGCCTCATCGATCCTTTCTCGCCTAATATGCTCATTGCCTTCTATGCCCTGCATTCTTCCCAGGGGTGCAGGCTCGGGAGAAGCAGCCTGCAGAACCCCCAGCCCCTCTCCGGAGGCGGGCAGCCAGCGACGGACAGTATGAGAACCAGTCTCCAGAACCTGCGTCTCCCCGTAGCCCTGGGGTCCGTTCCCCTGTCCAGTGTGTCTCCCCCGAGCTGGCTCTCACCATCGCCCTCAATCCTGGAGGGCGGCCCAAAGAGGTGAGTCCTTGGGCTGTGTCCTGTGGCCAGAGAGGGTAGTGGAGCCCACCTGAACTATCCAGGGGCCCGATAGTCACCCGAGTGACACTCTCCTGTCAGTAAACTCAGTTCTCACCCTATGTCTCTTCTCTGGCATGTGGAAGCTGGCATTTCCCTCCCTAAATAACTTCTATGCTCCCACTTCTTACATCAACACTGAGGTTGAAGTTCCCCCTTTGACTCCTAAAGGGCGCCCCTTAGTAGGGTGGTAAGGATCCTGGGTATGACACAGATGACCCCAGTCTCTACACTCCGAACCCGATCATAGAGACTGACAAGAGTGTTGTTGAATTCTTTCTAGGTATAGAGTTTTCTTGGGATATCTAATTTCTATGTCAAAATGTTTGCACTTCTGAGCCATTTCAGTAGTTGGAGGCAGTAGATTCCAGTGTATTAAGGCTGGGACAGGGCTGAGGAATATGCATTGTAGACGTGCATCTTGGAAGATCCTGATACGAGTGGCCCATGTCGGATACAATCCAGGCTAGTGAGTTACTCTGGATATAAATGGCTCTTGGACATCTTTTCTCTCCTGACTGCCTTCTGGACCCGAGTCCCCCATCCCAGCCCCTTGTCTTTGGCTCCATTGTGGAGTATTTCCAAGGCAGGTGCCCCTCATTTCCACCCATGCTGGCCCACGGTTTTGCAAAGAGCCGATTTCCACGGTTTTGCAAAGAGCAGTGATGAAGAAATTGGTGGCCATCTCCCTTTGACCTTTGTGCTTGCCTGAGGAGGGGTGGGTGGTTGGGCTGGCGAGGGGACTAGTGGGCCGGTTACTTGGGAAGCCCCTGATTGCAGGGTATGGCCGCCAGTGGGCATCCCCTCTACCTGCCCTGTTCTTCTCTTGCAGCCCCATCTGCACAGCTACAAGGAGGCCTTTGAGGAGATGGAGGGAGCCTCCCCGACCAGCCCACCACCCGGCGGGGGTAAGAGCTCCTCACTGAGTCTGTCTTCCCTGGGTCCCCTCAAGCCCTTCTCTCAGCCCTGGCCTGAGTAAGCACCCCGGTGTGGGGGGAGGTGCTGGCAGTGCTGGGCGTGGCCAGGATCTGCCACTCATTTCACTTCACCATCCTGCCCCACGTCTCTTCCTTCCGTCGTCCATGTGCAGACATGTACGGATGCAGCAGCCACAGGCTTGGGATCCTGCTGACCTTCTGTGGGGTCCCCGGCCTCCCACCGTCTAGATTTTTCCTAACTGTTGAGAGTTTTTGCATCCTGCGTGCAACATCCCCCCCCCCGCCTCCCCCAATTCCTAAAGCGACTGTGACTTGCCGATGTGTCCCTGAGATACCCTTTGACCTACTTGCTCCTGACGCCCATTTCTGTCTACATCCAGGCACCTGTTCCGTTTCAGGCAGCCTACTTAGTTTCCATCAAGGAAAGAAAGGCCCAGAACACTCAGCCTGGCAGAGTCCCCATCTCATCCATCCTTGGTCTCCAGGCAGGAGCATTTAGTTTGTACCTCCTGATGCACTCACTGGAGAGGCAAAATCCCCCAAGGACACAGGCATTTCCAACCAAACAGAAGACCCGTCTGAGTGCAGGGGTGGAGTAGAAGAGGCAGGAGGAGCTGGAAGAGGGCAGCGTGGGACAGCAGTGATGGGACAATACTGAGAAGGACTCGGGGGGGGGTCTGTGGCAGGCCCGGGGCAGCAGAGGAGGGAGAGACCGGGGAGGGGAGGAGGGTGATAACAGAACTGGTGACATGTTCTCCTGGTGGCTGGCTGTCCTGAGGACGGGAGGAACGTGGCACCAGTCCCCGCCACGGTGCCAGCACAACTAGTGTTGGCTGTCATCTGGGACACGCAGGAGGCCCAAGTCGTGAGCAGCAGCTCACGTCCAAGGAAAACAGGACACGAGTCACGTTTGTGATGAGACATTTTCTAGCAGCCGCCTTGAAAGACATAATAGGAAACCGGAGAAGTACGTTTTAATATTTTTCTATTTAACCCCAAATATCTAAAATATTATCGTTTCAATAGGTAGATCAAGATAAAAATATTTTTTTTAAATTTTTTTTTAACGTTTATTTATTTTTGAGACAGAGAGAGACAGAGCATGAACAGGGGAGGGTCAGAGAGAGGGAGACACAGAATCTGAAACAGGCTCCAGGCTCTGAGCTGTCAGCGCAGAGCCCGACGCGGGGCTCGAACTCACGGACCGTGAGATCATGACCTGAGCCAAAGTCGGATGCTTAACCGACCGAGCCACCCAGGCGCCCCTCAAGATAAAAATATTAACGGGGTCTGTTACAATCTTTTTTAAAAAATGTGAAAAGAGGCCAATGAAATCCCTTTCAGTAACAGGTTTTATTTAACCCCAAAGACCTGTCATACAAAGAGATGTGTTGCCTTCTTATTTCACAGTAAGTGTTTGAAATCGGGCGTGTGTGTTACACGCGCAGCACATCTCGATTCAGATTGGCCACACCGCGCAGGTGCTCTAAAGCCACGTGTGTGCCTCAGGGCTCCCCTCGTGGACAGTGCGGGCCCAGGGCAGTCTGCTCAAGAGGCAGCTCTGTGGCCTTTTGTGACTCCGTGGAATCGCTCTCCCTGGTCTCAGCCCTCCGCCTTCACCCCTGCTCCAATTCGCGGTTGGTCCAATCAGCCAGGATCTTGGTCATCACCCTGTTTGGGATGGAAGCCATCTGGGCTGAGCTCGAGTTAGGTTTTGTCCCGTGTGCCTGTTCCCATTCTTCTCGCCCTGCCCTTGCCAGCCCTGGTGTCCCAGCGGGGAGAGTAAGTCCGAGGCTTCATCGGTGCACAGGGTTGGGAGAGAGGACAGAGGCAGAGAAATGCGAGGAATTTCTCTGTCGGGAAGCAAAAGCCTTGCCTGGCTTCAGGGCCACCCACTCGTCTGCCTCAGCAGAAGAGCCAGATGCCTGGGGACTGGGGCATGAGTGACGAGGCAGCTGGAGATGCTTGAGGTGGAGCCAGGAGAAACCTCCCCCTGCCTCTTGTCCTCTTCATCTTGGGTCACTGGGCCACCTGTGCCTCTGCTACGCCAGCTGGGCCCTCACATGCACACCTGTGGGCTGGAGATGCTTCGTGCCCATTCCATGGGCAGTGGTCTCTGAAGCTGGGCTCAATCCTCCATAATTAATCACGTTCAAATTCATTCGTTTGACAAACATTAATAAGTGCTTCATAAATATCTCTTGCAAGACACCATTTTCAGTAAGGGGGGGCTGGAGGGTGGTGGAAACCAAAAGTGTGTGTGTGTGTGTGTGTGTGTGTGTGTGTGTGAGTGTGTGTGCACGTAAGGAGAGAGACCTGCAAACCTGGATCTGCCTCACTACCCAGATGTGTACGTTTGTACACATTTGTCTCCCGTGCTGTATTTGTCCAATCGGCACCTAAGGATGGTGCGAGGATAGACTCTGCCCCCCACCTGGACCCCTGCGAGTTCCCACTGTTCCTGTGTGCACCCATGTACACAGCCACCTGTGCACCAGCAACTTATGTATGTCGCTTGCATTGAGAGCGTGTAGCTTTTGTTTCCTGTAGGTCTCTCTGCCTTTTGGGAAAAGGATTGTGGGGGGGGGGTCCCAGAGCTGCTGTGGGGGTGCTAGGCATCGGAGGGTGGCCGCTGGTCTGTTGAGGCCAACGGCGTGTGGCAGGCAGGCTTGGGTCCTGGCCGAGGCTGCGTGTCCTCAGGGCCCGTGGCCTCTGCACGCTCCCCGTGGCTGGGCTAGGAGACACAGAGCTTGCTTCTTTGCTTCTTCTCAGAGGTGTGTTAGGAGAGGCAGCTACTGCCACCGAGGAGAGATCTCGTGGCTGGGCATAACCACCGCCCTGCAGTTCAGCTCGGACGCTGGCCACGTCCTTGGCTGATAGGAAAACGGCTGACAGCCCTCTCTAACCTTGTGTGTTCCATGACACTTCTAACCCAGACAGGCAGCTGCGAAGGGCCTTGGGGTTTGCTCAGGGAGTCAGTGCTCTTGGCCAAGGATGGTGGCGATGGGGCTTCTCCCTCTTCCCGGACGCTGGGATTTGGGGGTACAGAGAGCCTCACACTGAGAAATTCTCTCTTCCTGGGGTTTGCAAGTGATGTGGTTGGCTGAGGGCTGCCCTGGGGTCTCAGGGTGGGCACGGCTCTGCCTGGGGTCCCTTTCCTCCCTCTGTCCTTTACAGGATGTGCCATCTTGATATCCCATTTCCTTTAGTTCTCTAAGTCCATTGAAATGCGTGGTATAGAAAGACTGTGCATCGGCGGGGAACAAGAGGATGAGGGAAGGGAGAGTATAGTATGGAGGAAGTCAGAGAAAGCCAGAGAAGCCTGTGTGTATGTCGTGAGCCGTGGCGATTCAAGGGGATCACGGCGATGCAACTGAGGTCAAGAAATTAACTTCCTTGAGGTTGAGGGCCAGGCTGAGGGGCAGCTCCATGTCTTGACTTTGTCTACCCTTGGAGCTGTGGAGGAACACAGAGACAGGAAAGGGCAGTGGCAGCAACTTCTGGGACTGGGGCTGGTTCTTCTGCACCCCCTCCTGTCGCCCACCCCTCACCGACATGCCCTCACTTATGGGTGTTTGCACTCCTGCCCCTTTTCCTCTCCCCACACCTCTCTCGCCCCGAGGCTCACTCGCCGTGTCTCCTTTCTTCTTTCTGGCACAGTGCGCTCCCCTCCAGGTCTGGCCAAGACACCCCTGTCGGCTCTTGGCCTGAAACCCCACAACCCAGCGGACATCCTGTTGCACCCTACCGGTGGTGAGTGACAGGGCATGGAAGGTGGGGGGGGGGAGGCCAAAGGAGTGAGTCAGCATCTGAGGACCCCTGTGGTCCTGGGCGGGGCCTCAGGATCTAATCAGAAAATGCCCCGAGGTGATGGGTTCTCAGGACCCTTCTGGAAACAAGATGGCAACCTGGCTTTGTGCCCACACTGTCAGGTCTGAGTGGGGGTTCTCTGTGCAGGGGTGGAGGCGGGTAGGTCCCTTTATAGTCTTCATGGGGTCAGTGCCACTCCCGGGGTCCTCTGACAGGGGGATTTGGAGGCTTGGCCTCAGTTTCCTTCTCTGCCAGAAGCCTGGCTCTGCCATCCCCCAGTGTTCAGGCACTGTGTACTTGGAAACACGTACACACACACACACACACACACACACACACAGGTGTACACACACTCCCAGTTCACACCTCCTACTTCCTTATCACGTGCCCCAGCTCCTTTCTTCCCTGTGGGGAAGGGGAGAGTGGAGGGCCCTGGTCCCTGAGTGGCCATTCTGCGCAGGCAGAGCCCAGAAGGTTGTTCCCTAGACTCTGGCTTTAGGGCTGGGCTGGGGCTCTTGGGGCCAACTTTGCTTTTTCTCCTTGTCACCAGAAGACTGATCCAGCCAGGTAGGAGGGCAATGACACGCATGTGTGACCCACACGGCCGGCACAGCCTCCCACTTGGAGGTGTCTGCATGGCCAGGGACACTGAGTCACCAGGGAGCAGAGGGGCTGGGGCTGCCTCTCACCGGCCAGCACACTTCTGCTCGAGATGTAAGCCGAGGGGGCAGGGGCCGTGAGAGGGGCCGGCTTTGTCCCTGGGAGCGAGGCTGTCCTTGAACTGTGCGCCCTGAGCCCTCAGGGTCCTGTCAGGGTGGATCTTACCCCTCACCCTGGGCTCTTCCGCCCTGGCCTCACCCCTGCTTTCCTACCACCTCTTTCTCAGTGAATTCTCTTTCAGGAAATAATCCCTGTTAATCGGTCTCTCTCTCTCTCCTTTCTGCTCTTCCTCACCTCCTCATCATCTGCCTCTCTTTCCTGCCTCTCCTTCCTGCTACCTCTCCTCTCATCTTCCCTCAGAGGAGGATGAGGGGAAGGTGGTGACAGAGCTTCCCAAAGGTAAGTGTGGCTTTGCTGGTGGCCGCTTCACTCTCTCTGAGTCTGGCAGTGGCTGTTCACGAGGGGCTTGGTTGGGCTGGCTCGGGGGCAGTTCTCTTTTCTGATGGGTCTCAGATGACCAGGTACATAGCTTTCTGGTCCCCACCCCCTGGTGATGAGCTGTCCCCCTGGATGCTGCCCCGAGTTCTGACCAGGGAGCTGGGCACAGGTTCAGGCGTAGCCAGCTCCAGGTGCCAGTGTGGTGCCCCCTCGTGATGATCCACCCCCCCTCCACCCCCGCCCCTTCCTCCCCCAGCGACACTTCCGCTAGCTTGCCTGCGGTGCGGCCAGCCCCCTCAGAGGGCGAAGGGACACACGTTATCCCACTTCCTGGGGCGTGCCCCACGTGCATAGCTCAGAGCAGGTTTCTCAGCAGACTTAGAGCCGAGAGTTGCCCCCTTGAAGCCCTTGCTACCACAGATGGTAGGTAGGGAGTCTGCTTTCTGGAATCTTGGATGCCTCTGGGGATTTCATGACAGCTATGGATCTCCTCCCACACAAATGCATCAGGACACCGTGCACATAACTTTGACAGTTTCAAGAGGTTAGCATGTCTGTGTCCCAGCTTAACCCTCAGTTTAGATGAATTCTGTGTTGTACATGAAGCAGAGCAGGGGACATAAGCAGAGGTGGGACACAATCTGGTTGGAGGCCTTTAACTTATTAGGAACAGGATTCAAGTGATGATTCAAGAGCATCAGGTGAAATGAAGGGGGTGCCGGCCGAGGCCGTCTGTGTGTGACTCTGGGCATCAGGGTCCCCGTCTCCATCAGGGGGGCTTGGATGAGGTGGGCACTGAGGTCCCTTCCAGCTCTGACATGTTAGATGTTCTGACTTCCTACTCGGGCCCTGGTTCCATGTGGCCTGCTTTCTTTAAAGGCTCTATCTGCTTTTCCGAATCCCACCTGCCTCGTTCCTTTGCACTCACCGCCTTGATTTCCCACCCCCAAAGTGGGCATGGGCTGTGCCCCTCTGAATCTGCGCACTGGACACCAGCCAGAGTTTGGGCAGCAGCCCCAGGCTGCCTGGGGGTTGCAGAACAAGGTGGCTGCCAGCAACAGGCCCCAAGCAGGGGGAGCCACAGCGTGCTCTTGGCTGCCCTTCTCCCCAGCCTCCTACAGGAGTCAGGGGTGGGGAAGGGCTTTCCCCCAGGCCGGCTGCTGGCTCCTAGCTCCTGACAGGGCAGTGGGGATGGGACAGGAGTCCAGAAATGCTGGGGCCCAGGAGCACCCACAAACCCTCTCCAGTGGGAGGCTCTGAGGGGGGATTATCCCACAGGCTGATAGGTGCTGGGTGTTGTGTTTCCCACTTTGGGGTGACACTTCAGAGAAGTGAGTCTCAGCAGAACTGAACTGCCCATTTTACCGCACGAATGACTCTCGGCCTTCAAGGCCCCGAGTCCTCCGACCCTCCTTTGTGTGTCCGGGAGCCACAGAGTTTGGAGGGGATGATTCTTGGGGATCACCTCTGCTGGACCCATCGTTTCCACAGATGTGGGACGGAGGCCTGTGTTGTGAGTGAGGGTCTGGGGCTTCAGTCCAAGGCCCCAGTTAGGAGGCAGCAGGGCCCAGACTGGACTTACAGGTCTCCTGTCTCCTAGTCAAGGGGCTATTTCAGAGCCCCCCTCCTGCCTCCAGACACTGAGCCCTGGGATTCCAGCGTGGGGGTCGGAATTTCTGTCATGGCCTGGGGTGCAGGGCGGGAGAGGGCCGGGGAGCGAGGCTCCTGGCCAGTTCCATTTTCCCTGACTCATGTACCACCTCCCTGGTCAGACCAAAGCACATTGTTTGCTGACCCTCCGAAGCTCTGCTTGATCTCCCTGCTGAAACTTTGGTGGGAAATTCAGAGAAAGATGCCTGTGAGGAAAAATGATCAGAGGCAGAATTACTCGGCTAGAGGAAGAGCAGATTTTAGGGGGATCTGCTCTCAAGGCACTGTGCTAAGTGCTTTACATATATTCTCTCATTCTTTGATTCATTGATTCCATATTTCACGTCCCTATTACATGCCAGTCACTGTGCCAGGCTCTGGGAATATACTGATACGCAGTACTGTGATTCCTAATCTCATGGAGCATATACTCCATGAGTGATCAGGAGCCAGAATTAGGTTACTTGGAGTTACGCATTGAGATGGCACTCCAAAGGGAAGGGATACAGTTTACGAGACCTTATAGCCAAGAACCTGATGTTGGTTGAAGAAGTAAGATGTGAGGGTGAGTGACATTAACCTGGTGAAACTGGGAGGTGAGAAAAGCATTTGATGTAGAGAAAAAGCATGTACAAAGGCCCTGGGGTGGGAGGGAACTGCATGTTGTTTCTAGGAACTGCAAAATCAGTGAGGCTGAGAGCAAGAGGGAGCTGGAGGCTGCAGTAAGGGGGAATGGCTTTCTTCCTCTCCTTCCTTCATGAAGAAGAGAACTCAGTCCCCAGCCCCACTGTTTCCATTTGGAGGTTGTACCCTGGGCGAGGGTACACTGTAGGCAAGGGGGTTGGGGGGCGCTGCAAGTGTAGATCAGCAAGGATCCCAGGGTGGCCAGGGAGCGGATGGACGTCCTTGTCTTCCAGTGAGAGAAAAAGGGGTGCTGAGGACTGTGGGCACCCGGGGTGAAGCCAGGAGCGTGGAAAGGTACAAGAGGAGTTTTCAGAGAGTGACCCAGAATGGCAAGGGATGGGAGGGGAGAGTGGACTCTGGCTTTGCGTCTCCATTGCCATTTCTGTGGGCTCCTTGTTGCATGGTTCCTCTGCCCTGATGGGTTACCCCAGGACACAGCTATCCCCCCCCGCCCCCCAAGACCAAAGACACATGAAACGACTGGCTTCCGGACTTTAGCTGGCCAGTGTGTGTGCAGTGGGCGGGAGGGCAGCTCCAGGTCAGACCGCCTGTTTTCCTAGGCCAGCTGTGTCCCTCGGTCCCCTGTGACGGGCTGAGGGACTTACATTCTCCTCCTTTGCTCATGTAATTGCCATTGTTATTATTATTAATAGTTCTGGCTGACATGCTGGAGTACTGGGTCACAGCCAGCTCTTGGTGTCCCCGTGGGGCTCTGGCCCTTCTCTAGGCTACCGGGAGCCAGCGTTGAGAATCAGGAGACCACAGTGCTAGTACCTATGGCCATTGATTGGCTGTGTGTTCTGGGGCAAATCACCCCACTTCTCTGGGCTGAGGAGACGGGTGAGATCAGGGGTCAGTAAACTATGGCCACATCTGGCCCATTGCCTATTTTTGTAAAGAAAGTTTTATTGCCATACGGCCATGCTGTTTTGTTCACGAATTGTCTATGACTTTGTGCTACAAATGCAGAATTGAGTAGTTGCCACAGAGACCATTTACTAAATGGTCTAAACGATTTACTATCGAACCTTTTACAGAAGCGCGTGCCTGCACTGGGCCAGAGGGTCTCTGTAGCGTCTCCTGGCTCCAGCAGGCCCTCGGGCATGGTCGGCCCAGAACCAATGCCTTTGGAGTGACAGAGGCCTGGGGCTTCTGTGACATGGCTGGGTGGCCTGGCTGGTGGAGGGGGGCTTTTGAGTAGGCCTTGCTTACCTCTGCCTGTATGGACTCCAGCTTCGGACACCGAGGTGGCTGGTTCTGTATCACCCTGTGCTCCGTACCTGGAATACAACACCCCATGCTTGACCCTCTGAAGACATCTTGCCCTCCCCCCATCTGCTGTCACACAGTCCTGGCCCTCGAAAGCTCCAGGGGCCTGGCCGGCCCAGGGCAGCACGGATTCTCTGGTTCTTCACTTTCTCAGGCTGATTTCAGCAGATGCCCCGATTGTGGGTAGTGTGTGAGCCTGTGTTCTGATCATGTCCCTCTTGGGGGAGACGGGATGGTGCCAGGTGTGGAGGTGGAAGGAACATCATCCGTCCCTGCTCATGTCCCTGGAGAGGCCGAGTGCCCTGCTTCTTCTCCCCGCGTAGCACGGAGTTAGTTTCAGGCCTGGCCTCAAAGGGCTGGGAGGAGGGTCAGACAAACGCCGGCTGGGGGTCAGGAGATCTGGCTCCGGGCCGCACCTCCGGACACATTGATCGCTCTCCCCAGGCCTCAGCGCCCTCACCTGTAGAACGGCCTTGCTGGCACTTGTCCCGCAACCCCCCCCGGATTCTGAGACTCTGCTAAACACCAGACAGGGATAGTCATGTCGGTCTCGGGAGGAATGCTAAGTGTGTCAGGCAAGGTGGGTGGGTGTGTCTTGGCAGGGAAGGGGCTGGGCGTGACTCACCAGCGCGGGCCTGTTGCTAGGCCAGCAAGCCTGTTTGTGGATTCTGGGCGTGGGTGGAGCCCATGTGAACCCTGGGTCTGTCCCGAATGTGGGCAAGGCTGGGCTGGAGCTCTGGGTTCACTGTAGAGCCCAGACTCCAGCGGTGCCAGGGGGACCTTGAAGGGCCTGGAGGTTGGGTAGAAGGGTCTTTGAAGGAAAGAAGCCACTAAAAGGGGTGCCAGCCATCGACAGGTGTCCTAGCTCTAGGAGGGAAGATTCTACGATGGCTGTGTTCAGCGGCAAAGCTGGGGTCCGTTTCTGGGAAGCTTCTGTGAGCGAGGCCCTGGTTAAAGGCTCTGTGGGGGCTCTTACAGCTTCTCCAAGACACTGGGAAGAGGGGGAGTGTGGGTAGGCCGGAGCCCGAGGAGTGCCCTTTGCATGCTTGGCTGTCCTTTGGGAGCTGTCCCCACAGGCTGGGGAAACGCTGTTGGGTTCCCTGACAGGTTGGGAGAGGTCTACACTGCACCCCCGTGGACCTCAGTGTCTCTTCTGGCCCTTTCCAGAGCCCCGGAGCTACGTGGAGTCGGTGGTGAGGACGGCAGTGGCTGGGCCCCGAACTCAGGACCCGGAGCCCAAGAGCTTTAGTGCCCCACCTACCCAGGCCTATAGCCACGAGATGCCCCTGAGGAATGGGACCCTAGGAAGCTCCTTTGTCTCCCCGAGCCCCCTCTCCACCAGCAGCCCCATCCTCAGTGCTGACAGGTAAGTGGGGAGGAGGGTCCAGGCCTAGATCTGCTTGGAGCGCGGGCGGGTAGAAATCACGTCCAGATGGCTGCACCTTGGACACCAGCCCCCCAGGGTGCATTGGGAGAGCATCCCAGGTGCCAAATCTCGTGGAGCATGAGGATGGGTGAACTATAATTCCCAGGCTGAATTCAATGCCACCATCCAGAAAACTGTGCCGGATGTAAACCACCATGCACCGTGGTAAACCAGTCCTTCCCCCCAACTTTAAAACCTAACGACAGCACCCACTATCTAGTGAGTCTTCCAGTGTGCCAGGCGCTTTGCTAAATGCTACTCTTAGGATCCTACTTTTCAGAAGGGGAAACTGAGGCACAGGGAGGCCAAGTAGCTTGCTCAAGGTCCTGCAGGCTAAACAGTAGCGGAAATACGATTCAGACCAAAGGCGTCTGGCTCTAGAGCCCATGTCTCTCCTGGACCTGCATTTAGGTGCCCACCTGTCACAGGATGACAGTCGGACGTGCCCAAAGCAGACATGTACGTGTCTGGAGCTCCCAGCAGGAGGCTACCGTTTCTGGGTAGGGGTGCAGAGAGGGTTTCTGGGGGCTGGAGGTATTTGTGGTGAGGCCAGGAGGGCGAGCAGGTGTTGAAAGGGGGAGGGGGAGGGAGAGGGCATTCTAGAAGGACAGCACAGCCGGGGCGAAGGACTGGGGTGCGGACGTGTTGGTGCGGGGGGCTGAGGGCACACAGCGGCAGGTGAGGAGGGCCATGTTGGTGGAGGGCGCCTGGCATTCAAGGTGGGTCAGACAGAGAGGAAAGCCTGGAATCAGGCAGGGGAGGGCTCTGAAGGGGAAGCCCCCTTGTGGGGGGTAAAGTGAGACGCTGCTCAGCTGGGGGAGTGGGTGTGGGCTTGGTGACAGGGAGAGCATGACCTGACACAGGACAGGGAGCCGGGGGTGAGCTCGGGCAGGGTGTAGGGTGCCGGGCACGGGGGTTACGGACTAGGCTAGGCTGCCCTGGGATGGGAGACAGCTGCTGGGCGTCCCTTTGCACGTCCACCCCCTTCCTTAGCCTGGGCTCCTAGGAGGCCTTGAAACTCTCCAACCATGTCACCGGCCAGGCCCCGGTGGCTGAGTTTGCCGCAGGCCCTCCGTCCTCTGTTGGTCCCGCACGGCGCGCCCCCTCCCAGGTCAGCGTGGGGGTGGCTGGGTGAGCAGAGGTTGCGTTCTTCTGCTCTTCTAAGAATTCTGGAACCTCAAGCCAAGCGTGCACCCTCAGTCCACCTTGCCCCCTCCCCAGCCTCTTGACAGGCAGACGGCTCCACTTCTTGGGAAATCTGCTCCGAGCCAGAAGGTGCATTCTTCCTTTCAAGGAAAGGACATTTCCTAACCTGGCCAGCCCCCCCCCCCCCCCCCCCCCGGCTCATGTCCAGGGAGCCCTGACATCAGGAAGTTTTCACTGTTTCTCACTCAAATTCCTCCTGCTGTAGAGTTGGCTCTTTTCAGGGCTCAGGAAGCTAGTGTTTCTCCTGTGGGGTTAATCTTCCAGAACTCCATGTCAGTCCCCCCGACCCCACCCTGCTCAGCCGGACACTCCCTCCGTTCCTCAGAGGCCATGTTATTCCGTACCAGGAATGGCATTCCACTCTAGCCACTTCTGGGATCTGAGGTAGACTTTTTCTTGGCCTGGCCCGTGACCTGCTTCTTGCCCTTGGCTCTTGCCTGGCCCCCCACCTCACCTCAGCCGGGGACCTGAGCTTATCCTGGCCTCAGCCTGGCCTCGAGACTCCCTCCAGTCTGTATTTCCAGGTTGGCCCATATTCTTGTGTAAGGACACCCTCCCAACCCCTACCTCACCCCCCACCCAGGGGCTCCTGGAGCAGAGCCTATCTGCCACCTCCCTGCAGCTGCAGCTGATGCAGGGTCCCTGTCAACCTTGGCCTCTCCCGCCATGTCAACAATGGATAGGAGTTTGGGTCTGGAAGGAATCAGGGTTATCTGATCCAGCCCCCTTGCTTCCCACATGAGGAAACTTTAACAAGCACGATCCAGGTTGCCCTTAACCTTGGAGGAGAGCCTGTGATTGTGGCTGTCTGCCAGGTACAGTCCCCTCTGAACTGAACTTTCCAGAGTCTTAGAATTGGGAGCAACCTTTGTGCTCATCTACTGTAACCTCCCGGTGGAGGAAATTCCCACCACAACATTCAAGAGGTTGGTCATCGTCTGCTTAAATGCTGCTAATGACGGGAACCTCATTACCACGCAAGGCAGCTTGCTGCATTAGTGGCCAGATCCAACAGCTGGAAAGCAGACCTTACAATAAGCTGAACTGTCCTGCTCTGAGACGTGGTGTCTTTGCCTTTTGCAAAGACAAAATAGGAATGAGAGCCCAGGTCTAGCGGGTCTAGGCAGTGTTCAAAGATGCTAGCAGCATCCTGGGAAAAGTGAGTCAAGGCAGGGATACTCCTGGTAGGAACAGGAGCCGGGTGGTTTGACCCCACCCTGGTGTTCAGTGTCTGTGGTGCTGGAGGTGACATGGGGACAGCCATCTTCAGTTTCCATAAGGGAGACCCCTTGCTTTGCCTTCTGGTTGAGGAGTCAACAAGGGGCAGTGGGGAAAACATGGGTTTCAGAATCAGATGCGACTGAGTTGGAAGCCTGGTCTTTTACAAGCTATGTGGTCGTGAGCTTATTGCCTAACCTCTCTGAGCCTCTCTCTCCTTCTGATGGTTCCATAGGGTGATGTGCAAAAGTGGTGACATTCTGGCTCATGCCAGTGGGGCTCCTAGTGTTGCCGCTAGCGGTGGGGGGGGGGGGAGGGCTGAGTGCTCACTGCAAGCCTGGCCTTCATGAAATGCCATCTTGACGTCTCAACCTGCCCCCTCTCTTTCCAGCACTTCAGTGGGGAGTTTCCCCTCAGGGGAAAGCAGCGACCAGGGCCCCCGGACACCTACCCAGCCTTTGCTGGGTTCCGGCTTCCGTTCCGGCAGCCTGGGACAGCCTAGCCCTTCGGCCCAGAGAAGCTCCCAGAGCTCTTCTCCTCTCCCGACCGTGGGCAGCAGCTACAGCAGCCCCGACTACTCACTACAGCAGTTCAGCTCCCCAGAAAGCCAGGCGCGGGCTCAGTTCACCGTGGCCGGCATCCACACGGTGCCTGGGAGCCCTCAGGCGCGCCACAGGACAGTGGGCACCAACACCCCCCCCAGTCCTGGCTTCGGCCGCCGGGCCATCAACCCCAGCATGGCTGCCCCCAGTAGCCCCAGTTTGAGCCACCGCCAGGTGATGGGTCCAGCGGGAACTGGTTACCATGGTAGTGCAGTCTCCAGCCCCCAGAGCAGTACAGCGACCACTCCAGGAAGCCCCAGCCTGGGCCGGCACCCCGGGGCCCACCAGGTTTCAGGCCTCCACGGCAGTGTGGCCACTACTCCGGGAAGCCCCAGTCTGGGCCGGCACCCCGGGGCCCACCAAGGCAACCTGGCCTCTGGCCTCCACGGCAATGCAGTAGCCAGCCCTGGAAGCCCCAGCCCGGGCCGGCACCTGGGAGGGCCTGGATCCGTGATTCCCGGCAGCCCCAGCTTGGACCGGCACGCGGCCTATGGCGGCTATTCCACCCCCGAGGACCGGAGACCCACGCTGTCCCGGCAGAGCAGTGCCTCTGGTTACCAGGCTCCCTCTACGCCCTCCTTCCCTGTGTCCCCTGCCTACTACCCGGGCCTCAGCAGCCCCGTCACCTCCCCGTCGCCGGATCCGGCAGCCTTCCGGCAAGGGAGCCCAACGCCAGCCCTGCCCGAGAAGCGGAGGATGTCCGTGGGAGACCGAGCAGGCAGCCTGCCCAACTATGCCACTGTCAACGGGAAGGTGTCCTCCTCGCCTGTGGCCAGCGGCATGTCCAGCCCCAGCGGGGGCAGCACCGTCTCCTTCTCCCACACTTTGCCCGACTTCTCCAAGTACTCCATGCCAGGTGAGCCCCTCCTTCCGCCCCCGCCTGGGTGGCACATGGCCCACTGGGTAGGATGTCTGTGTCCATCTCTGTGCTGATGGCTCTTTGGCACACAACCAGGGGCGGCTCATTGACTTCTTGGCCTCAGTTTCCTTGTCTGTAAAATGGGAGTTGGAGGTGGCCTCAAAGTAAGTGGGCTAGGTGCGGGGGCAGTGATGAGGATGTGGGTGCCCATGAGGAGGAGGAGGAGGAGGAGGAGGGGGAGGAGGAGGAGGAGGGGGAGGAGGATAATGATAGTGTTACTGTTATGATTATCATCACTATCAGCTTAGCTTCTGCCACTCACTGAGCACGTGCTGTGTGCCAGGCTCTGAGCCATGCGCTAGCTCTTTAATCCTCGTGGCCGCCTGGCAAAGTAGGTATTATTACCCCCATTTTATGCATGAACAAAGTGAGGCTTAGAGAGACTCCATCATTTGTCCAGGGTCACACAGTGAGTAAATGGCTTCCGATCTAGGCTCATTGGCCATAAAACTCACGCTCTCAAAGCATTATTGGAGTTGTCTTCTCCTGTTTCCACATTTATGATTTAGCAAAACTTTGAGAATCTGCCTTCCTAACCCGGACTGCCATCCCTTTGGCCTGCCCACATCACTCAGTCCCCACCTTTTGATCCCACTGTGTGCACATCACTGTTAACATATCTGGCGGCCACGTGCACTGGGGGCTGAGGCCGAGGGCTGAGCATTTTCACTGGAGTCTGGTTTCTGCCGACCCGGCTTTGCTGAAGCTCATGCACGTCCGCACACTGATCTCTTTGCTCGTCACCAGAACTCGGCATCTTTGGCCTCTGCGTAGGGGGCTCAGTGTCTAAACACAAAGGTCAGGGCCTCCGCCAGACCTCGAATGTGCCTGTTGCAGAATGGCCCCAGAACTCTGGGGCATTCGAGGAAGACTGAGAAGGTTTCAGGCAGCCCCGGGGTGGGCCCCTGCTGCCTAGATTCTCAGTGTGTCGCTCCCAGGTCCTGCCCCGAGCCTGCCAGGCAGGGGCAGCGACAGTGACCATACACGCCCCTGCTTCCTGCTGCCCACCGGAGACGATTGGTTCCCAGCCCCTCTTCTTGGAGGATGGAAAACTTCTAGTAGTTGGGACATTTCCTGTTTCCCACCATCTTCCCTGCTTAAAATAGTCACTGCAGCCGCCTCTGACAGCTCGTTAGGCCCCAGCAGCCGCGGGGCCTGGGGCTTCAGAGCAGAGCGACAGGCAGCTTGCCGCAATTGCTTGGCCCGGCTGCTTCGCCCGCCCCTGCCCCGTGCGCAGCTGCCAGGAAAGGGAGCCGGCCTACCCCCTTGCTGTCCTCCAGAGGCCGATCCCAGGGGTCTAGCCCAGGGTTACTGACAAGTCAAAATTGACTGAACGCTGGACCCACAGTCTAACCCGGATCTCACCTCTGCACCCTCAGCTTTATAGCGTCGTTAGCACAGGCGTCCTCTGTTCTGGCTTCTTTCTAAAGGGGAGGAAACCTGGGGAATTGGAATGTTCCTTTCTTCCTCTCCCCCCAACTCCACCACCCCCCCCTCTGCCTTTTTGTTTCTTGGGTGCCAAAAGATGAAGGAAGGGCTTGGAGAGCGAGGGCCGCACATCCTAATACCCAGACAAAGATCAGGCAAAGCTGGCACTAATGGGCACCTGTGTTTTCTTACCTGGGAAGATCTTACAGGAGCCTTTCTGTGAACCACCTGTGTGATTTGGGCGGGTCCCTCTCCCTCTCTCAACCTCATTTCCCTCATTTGTAAAGTTGAGTGGTTATCCTGGGTGCTCTCTCTGAGCATCTTCCAGAACCTAATGCTCTGTAAGGTATCTCTGGTCTGCAAAGGGTCTGGGTGGGGGTCATTTGCCAGGGAAGTGGGGTATGTGACTCACAGTAGATGGCCTCTAAGCCACCTCCTCCTCTGTTCCAGGGAAGGACTGATTTTTTTGTATGTGAATATGAGGGAGAACACGGGCTCTTCATATAGGGCATGAGGAGGAGCTTGGGGAGAAGTGATGGAAATGTAGCTTTCTTCCCTCAACTGCAAGGTTGCTATGACAAAGTCGGGAAATTCAGCCAGTGGAGAAAGAGGCTAGCAGGTGGGGTGCGTTAGCCTGTGGAAGGGAAGCTGCAGGAAGGGTTTGGTCCAGATCTTCTGGAGAGAGGAGAGGGTGGGGTGGAGGGAGGGCTTTCCTCAGCTCAGTGAGAATGCTGTGCCAGGCTTTTCCATCGGAGAGCAGCTCTGCGATGCACAGCGGCTGGCAGGAGACAGGGGAAGGATGGGCAAGCCACTCGAGGCCCCTTCCAGCAGGGCTCTGATGGTGTCGAGGACACTGCCTTTCTGTGTTAGTTTCCTATGGCTGCCGTAACAAAGTGCCACAGACTTGGTGGCTTAAGAGAACAATTTAGTCTGTCATGGGCTGGAGGCTAGGAGTCCAAAATCAAGGTGTTGGCAGGCTCCTTCTGGAGGCTCGTGGGAGAATGTGTTCTAGGCTTACCTCTTAGCTTCTCGTGGTTGCTGGCACATCCTTGGTGTCCCCTGGCTTGTGGATGTGTCCCCCCAGCCTCTGCCTTCATCTTCACAACTGTCCCCATGGTCTCTGTGTCTCTCCTCCTCTTCTGACATGAACACCGGTCATATTGGATTGGGGCCCACTCTGATCCAGCATGACCTCATCTTAACTTGAATCCACCTGCGGAGACCTATTTCCACATAAGGTCACATTCACAGGTACCTGGGGTTAGGGCTCCAACCTACCTTTTTAGGGGACACATTTCAACCCATAACACTGTTTTTCTGTCTCCGTCTCTCTTAGACAACAGCCCCGAGACACGGGCTAAAGTGAAGTTCGTCCAGGACACTTCCAAGTATTGGTACAAGCCTGAGATCTCCAGAGAGCAGGGTGAGTCCTAGGTGGCACCGAGGGTCCTGTGGTCCATCAGAGGTCACAGCTGGCTGCAGCCCACCATGTCTTCCTGGGCAGACTTACTCCTTTTTGCAGTACGGGGTGGACACAGAGGGGGGCTGGGATCAAGTTCAGACGGTAAGAGGCACCTCCTCGCGGTGAACTGTGGGGAGAGGAAGCATGGTTTGTAGACCTACGAAGGGTGCTTAAAAGTAGCAAAGTCTCAGAGTGCCTGGGTGGCTCAATTGGTTGAGCATCTGACTTCAGCTCAGGTCATGATCTCATGGCCCATGAGTTCGAGCCCTGCGTCGGGCTCTGTGCTGACAGCTCAGAGCCTGCAGCCTGCTTCAGATTCTGTGTCTCCCTCTCTCTCTGCCCCTTCTCCGCTCAAGCTCTGTCTCTCTCTGTCTCAAAAATAAAAATAAAACGTTAAAAAAAAAAGGTAGCAAAGTCATGATTTTCCAAGCAAGGTAAAAGGCCAGCCAAGGTCATAGAACAAATCTTAGCTATGTGATGTGGAGAGTTTTGCACATTTTACAGGCAAAACAAAGCTGTGGTTGTGGGGATGGAGTGAGGTCCACCGGGCTCCCAGGGAAGGTCTGTGTGGATGTTAGACAGGTTTTGGAGACTATGGCCCAGGGCCCGGACCTCTTTCTGTAAATGCAGTTTCGGTGGAACACACTGTATCTCTTTGCTTCTGTATTGTTTGTGGCTGCTTTTGTGCTGCAATGGTAGAGACGAGTAGTTTGCAATAGAGACAGCATGACCTATGAAGCCTGAAATAGTTACTACCTGGCTATTTATAGAAGATGTTCGCCAACTTTAGCATAGGAGGACCCTTAGGGGTGTTTAAATTCTAACTAAGGAGCGAGATTGGGTAGACCTGATGAGTCTTAAGCAAGGCCCGTGCCATCAATTTCTTATTTGCTCTGGTCCCCTCATCCCTTCCAATCCCAGCCATCGCTCTCCTTAAGGACCAGGAGCCAGGGGCCTTCATCATCCGCGACAGCCACTCCTTCCGAGGGGCCTACGGGCTGGCCATGAAGGTGTCATCTCCTCCTCCGACCGTCGTGCAGCAGAATAAAAAAGGTAACACCCTCCTCTCGAGCCAGGCTCTGGACCAGCACAGCCTCCTCCAAGCCTGAGGTGCCAGAAGGACTCAGGGCTGGACAGACCTATGGTTCTTGGGGGAGCTGGTGCCTGCTGAGTCAGACTCTTTGGAAGAATGAGTCTTGGGCCTGGTGATGGTTGGGGTCAGAGGACAGGGAAGCAGGATTATTGGAACTCTGGTTGTGTTTCCTTGAGCGGTGGTCTCTCCATTCCTGGGTTCTGGCTGTATTATCTTTCCAACCCTTTCTCCCGCCACAGAGCTGCATGTGGGGAAGGGATGAAGTGATGTTAGCAAGGGGTGGGAGGGCCCCATGAGAAGTGCTCAAACCTCATGTCTTTCTCTTTATTCCAGGGGACATGACCCACGAGCTGGTGAGACATTTCCTGATAGAGACTGGCCCCAGAGGAGTCAAGCTCAAGGGATGCCCCAATGAGCCAAACTTCGGTGAGCTGTTCCCCAACCCCGTCTCCACAGTCCACCTGCCTAGAGTATCTCAGGCTGTCCCAGGTCCCCCTTGTCATAGACGCAGCAGAGGAAATGAACAGTGGCCTCCCGTCCTCTGTACTGTGGCTGATTCACTCTGCCAAATTCCTTTCTGCATTTGTCTCACCCCACTGAAATGCATTATCATTAGAATTTGAATAACAGCTGTAACAACTGCCTTTATCGACCACCTACTATGTGAAAGTCACTGTCTGGGAACCTTACATTACTTCTGGTCTCATAACAATCCTGCATGGGAGGTGTTATGGTCCCATTTACACATGAGGAAACGGAGGTTTGTAGAAGTTAGACTTACCCAAGAACACATAGCTAATAAGTGACTGAGCTGGGATTTGATCCCACGATTTCTCTGATACTTCTGCTGCACTGTCCTGAGAGGGCCCCAGTAGCCAGAGGGACTTAGGAGAAATGTTGGGAGGAACTTTGTGGAAAGGACACCTTATGGCTGCTTAGAGCGAGCCGCTGGAACCTTCTCCCTTAGATATTGCTAACAAGGAGGGAGTGGATTTTCAGTTTCATTGTGGGATGAGGGAGAGGTGGGTAATAAAGAAGCTGAAGATGACGGATAGTGGTCTGGGTGGTTGGGCTCCTCGGTGCCCGGGCCTGCTCCCAGTGGCACTGCTCCTGACATGCTGTCTCCCCCTGCAGGGTCTCTCTCTGCCCTGGTCTACCAGCATTCCATCATCCCACTGGCTCTGCCCTGTAAGCTGGTCATTCCAAACCGAGGTAGGAACGTGAGACTCCTTGCTCTCCAAGTACATCTTTGAGCTGGGCTGCTGTTTGTGTCTGCTCTGCCAGCCGCTCCAGAACATGGGCCAGCATTGAGGACCTGGGTCATTTTGCCAATCTAGGGAAATTCAAAGCTACTCTCCTTTTTTTTTTTTTTTTTTTAAATCTCCTATTAAAAAAAAGAAGGAAAAGTTCTTAAAAAAAAACTTAACTCCAGGAACACACATAATTGACTTTCCAGATTGTTCTGGAAAATTCTCCGGTGCCTTTAAGAAATTTTTTTGCGAATCCCCAGAATAAGCCCAGGGGGGAGGCACTAGAGGTAGGAGTCAGTTATGGGGAGGACTGTGTCTGGAGGATGAGATGGGCATCGGTGGGCAGGGCTGAAGGAAGGGGGAGGGGAAGGCAGATTTAGGTCATGGGGGTGCCCACGTGTTGGAGGTTGGTGTGAATAAAGAGCAGGGAGCACACGCAGAGGAAGAGTGACTGGGTTCCTCATGGCGTGGGAAGAAAACAGGGCCAAGACGTCCTTGGAGTTTTAGTCTGCTTGGCTGACAGGGTGTTCTCTGACTGAGGGGACGTAGAGCTGATGGGAAGAGCAAGGCCTCTTGACTGTGGGAAGTACAAATGGAACCCACGAGCCTCAGGACATATAGGACATTGAGTGAGACACCAGGCCCAGCTTCTCTCAGAGAAGAGCTCCAGCTTTGGAGGCTGGCGGATGGACACCCAAGACTCGTCACCGCACAGGCTTCTGTTGCCCAGCCCCGTGAATCAGGGCCCACCCAAGGGAAATTATGCTCAGCCCTGACCTTGAGGTCTAGGAACTGGAAACTGGGTACCTGGTCCCCATCCTCTCTGTTTAGCAATAGGATATTCAGAAGTGTCTCTGGGACTTTCTTCTGGTTTCTCTTGGAGCTCTTGGGGTTGTGCCCATACACAAAACCCCTAATATTATTTCACAATTTCTGTGAATCCAACTCATTTCATTGAATTGCTACTAATAATTGGCCGACATTATTAATTTAAAAGTTCAAGTACAGCTTAAGTAGCATTATTAAGCACAAAGTTGAGACACCAACTAAATTATAGTTCTACGACATTTATGAAAGTAGTTTAGCAATTACAAAACTGTTTGACGTTTACATTATATAAACCAGTGCTTCTCAAAGTATGGTTCCCAGACCAGTGGCATCGGCACCCTGAGAACTTGTTAAAAATGCAGATATTCTCAAGCCCTCCAGTGGGGCTCAGCAACCTGTGTTTTAATCAGCCTGCACTCCAAAGCCTGAGAAACACTGGTACAGACAATACTCCGTTCTTAGTAATATCGAAATCACGACTGCGCTGTATTAGTGCTTTAGTGAATTGGGACATTCATCGATCTACACAAAGACACATCAATGCAAAATGACAACAGAGATGTCAGTTGCCACTTGAAGTCCTGCTTTATGCCAAGCACTGGGCTAACAGTGTATATGGAACATCTCAAAAACCCAGCACAATGGGTATTGTCATCACAATCCCCATTTTTAGGTACTTGGCAGGTGCCGGGGTGAGGGTCTGCACCCCACACTGTTGGATTCCAGAGCTCTCAACCCATGTGCTAACTATCGACAGTCCTCACTGAATGTTCAGACCGGACACACACGTGCCTACTGCCAGGGCCTGTTACGAAAAGCGGTATCCATTGCACGAAGTATTTGCAGAGCTTGCCTGAGGCCCAGCCGAACTTGTGCTTCTTTCCAGCTCTAGAGTTTTAATTACCAGCTGAATTAAATTTTTGTCTCAGACCCCACAGATGAATCGAAAGATAGCTCAGGCCCTGCCAACTCAACCACCGACCTGCTGAAGCAAGGGGCAGGTAAGTGGCCACCCCAGACAGGATGCCCACCCAGCCCTTTCCTTCTGCCTGCCCTGTCCCGTCCTGCAGACCCAGCTATCTCTGGGCAGTCCGTGATTCTCTGTGCGGATGCCTTGGCCTGAGGCTGGCCTAACATTCATCTACTCCTCCCCCGAAGAGCTGAGCTGGGAGGTAATCCCCACCCACTCCACTCCCCGTGACTTCTCTTTGGGTGGGTTTATTCCAGCCTGCAACGTGCTCTTCGTCAACTCCGTGGACATGGAATCACTCACTGGGCCACAGGCCATCTCCAAAGCCACTTCTGAGACACTGGCTGCTGACCCCACACCAGCTGCCACCATCGTTCACTTCAAAGTTTCTGCCCAGGGAATCACACTGACTGACAACCAGAGAAAGTAAGACTCTTCTACTTGCTTCCGTACTGGGCTCTCCCCGCTGTGCCCCATCTGTCAATCTACTTACCCACCCACTTACCATTTGTACCTTGTACTCATCTGTCCACCTGTCCACCCGTCCACCTACCAACCTGTGCCTCCATCTGTCCACCTGTCATCCACCCACCTGTCCAGTCTTCCACCCACCCACCAATCCATCCACCCTCCCACCCATCCATCTATCCATCCATCCATCCATCCATCCATCCATCCATCCACCCATCCATCCATCCATCCATCCACCCACCCATCCACCCATCCATCCATCCATCCATCCATCCATCCATCCATCCATCCATCCATCCATCTGTCTTCCCTCCTACAAATATGCCTGCATAGGGTATACAGCCAAAAACACAACTCATGAAAGTGCCTGATTTCTAGAGCAGAGCCCTTGCTCTTGTGCTCTTCCTCCAGCTTCTTTCCTTCCTCTGTCACATCCCCTCATTGATCATTCTTCAGTACCAGTTTCTTCCTTCTTTTCCTAGTCACTAGCATTGGGGACATGCTTCAGTGACACATTTATGTCCCTGTGCATTGCTAAGATGAGCAGCCCAGGCCACCTTGCTCATAAGGGAGAGGCTGGGTTAACCCATGACAGCTGCAGAGGGTAGCCTGACGCCTGCAAGTGGAAAGTGGCAAAGGGTGGTCACGTGGATACTCATTCTCTGTGTATCTGGTATCTGTGCCACAGGCTCTTCTTCAGACGACACTACCCCCTCAACACTGTCACCTTCTGTGACCTGGATCCACAGGAGAGAAAGTAAGTCTCTTGTAGTCGCCTTCTCTTGCACCCATCTTCACAGCACTGAAGTCTGTGTGGGGGCACGTGTGGGCGTGGGTGTGCGTGTGGGTGTGTATTCACAGTTCAACTGGAAGATCCGCCTGTGTCTGTGAGACTTTCAGTAATTGCATTGGGTACTTTTTTGAGTTTTTCCCACCACAAATTTGGAGCCCCTCCCAGGGACTCAAATGCTTGCTTCCATGCCCCGTGCCATATCCTTGACCTTGAATCCGCTTCTCCTCTTCACACTCGGGAGAGCTCTTTGGGAGGCAGGCCACAGTGTTCTCTCCACCCTGAATGCCTCCCCCCGCGTGGTCTTTGGAGGCTCCCACCCCCCTGGAACGGGGTTTCCCTTGCTTTCCCCCTGCAGGTCTGGGCATGCGCAGGGCTGCGTTCTCGGGGGAGGAGTTGTGGTGGTTTACACTGTGGTGTCTTTGTCTCCACAGGTGGATGAAGACAGAAGGAGGTGCCCCTGCTAAGTAAGTGTGGCTTCTCCCCCGACGCCAGCTGGCTGCTCCCTGGGCTGGGGGGGTGGGGGGTTGGTGGTTAGAATCTGGGACCAGGGGTAGGCAAAGGGCAACAAAGGCCTTTGTGCTCAGGTTACTCAGCTTTGGAGAAAAGCTTGGCCAGGCAGCCAGGTCTTTTGCCTTCTCTTGCCTCAAGGCCAGAGGCCCAGCCTCCAGTCTCCTCACCTTCCCTCTCCCAGGACCAGACCAGCAGAGATCTGAGAAAGTGGACAGAAAGCTGGGAGTTCTATTGGAGGCAGTGGTCATGGGGCAAGGCTTGTTTAAATGATCTTTCTGCCCCAGTCCTGGCTTCCTTGATTCCTACTCTTGCTCTTTTGGTGGGTTTCTGTGGATCC
Organism: Panthera tigris; assembly: GCF_018350195.1. Classification (NCBI taxonomy): domain Eukaryota; kingdom Metazoa; phylum Chordata; class Mammalia; order Carnivora; family Felidae; genus Panthera; species Panthera tigris. The sequence goes on along the minus strand of NC_056667.1, from coordinate 200,307,236 downwards.
TGTGGCTGGGCCTCACCTCTTCATCAGAAGTCGGGAGCCCAGAAAGTCCACATTTCTTCTGGGATGGACCTAGGACCTTTTGGCTGATTCTTCCACCCCTTCAGCATTTCCCACGTGTCTGCAGGGCACTCGGCCCCAGGATAATTCAGACGCACCAGGAGGCTGACTCTGCCCTCAGGAGGCCTGATATTGGCCCAGTGGATAAGACAAGTGCATAAACAGCCCTGACGTGCTGGAGTGGTTTTCAAACCATGTTCCCAGGAACCCTAGGGTCTTCCGGTTGCAACTGAGCCATTATGAAGGAAGGAGAAACCCTGGCCTGAGAGGCAGTTATTGACCAGTATGGATCAGGGTTTTCTCAGTTTCACAAAACCTAAATAGGGTATAGCAATAATCTGAGTACTGAAGCTGGCCTATGGTCTGCAATTCCACATTTGACTTTGTATGGTTCATGCAAGCAGCCCCAATTTTTCTCCCTCATTGACTTTATAATAGGTAAATGTTTTGCTGTTGAATCGATACATTCATGGCCATAAATCCTGCTGTCACCTTCATGTATTTGGACTTCATGTAAGATTGCTTTAGAAAAGGAAAACTTTCCCTGTTAAAAGAAAATTAAAACTGCTGTTGTAGCGACACATGAAGGGTACCAAGCACAAAGAAGAGCACATCTAGGCAGGGAGAGATTTGGGAAGGTTTGGGGAAAGAACTAATACTTTCAAATGGGTCTTAAAAGACAGCACATTTTGCACAGGTAGAAATGGGTGTGGGAGTAGGAGACAATTTCCAGGGGACAGGGAGGCAGGGCCACACCGATGGCAAGCTCCTGAGGGCAGGACTGCCTTCGTGGTATGGGAGGGGTGATAAATATTTGCCAAATGAAGAAATTCGAGGATGGAGGCAAGCAGGGGAGAGTGAGGAGGAAGCACAGTGAGCTCAGCCCCCTGGGTCAGGAATGAATGGAGCTGAGCGTAGGCAGTCAGCACCGTGAACGCCCTTGGGAGCATCCAGAGGGGGACGCAGGGCACCTCTCCTTGACCGAGGTTACATAAAGAATTAGCTGAAAGGAGCACGCAGGTGTCCAGCCTTCTTGAAGCTTGCCTTGTACCTACTTCAGCCTTCTTTGAGTTCCCAGGGTCGTTGGGTCTCTCAGTCTCGGACCCCAGCCAGGCAGGCCAGAACTTGGTGTTTAAGGGAGCTCGTGCTCATTCAGCACTGGGCCCCACCGTGGGGAGATGGGTCAGGGACAGAAGTGGGCTGGTCCCAGGCCTGGAAGTCATTCTCTTCATTCCGGAGCTGGTTTTGTGCTGAGCTTCCTACTGACACGGCCTTGCTGGGCCAGGCGGAGCCCCAGGGAGCCTGTCTCAGACGAAGGAGGGGTGCGCAAGGCGCCTCAGGCCCCACGTTTAAGGAGACACTTGTTCTCAGGTTCTTGCAAGTGCCCCTCCCTGCCTCGGGGCTGAGGTTTCCTGCCTGGATCCACTGCCCCAAGCAGAGAAAGGACTTGGCAGTTGTTGAACTGGCCCTGGGAGCCACGGAGCTGAAGTAAACAGTAGGGCAGGGCAGGCGGGCCGTGTTTAGGCTGGTGAGGTTGGCTGGCTCTCCACCCCGGCAGAACCAGGCAGCCGGGGCTGGCTCGCTGTCATGCGGCAGCTTGGAGCTGCTCCCTCTGTCCGCCCTTACTGCCTTCCACTGCACCAAGGAGACTGAGCCAGCCTGGAAAGGGGGTCCTAGGGATTGGTCCGTGGACCCAGGTTACCCCTTCACTTGGGCAGGCCATTACCCCGGGCTCTGGTCCAGCTGTTCCCAGACCCTGAAACAGAGTTGGGGAGAGCAAAGCTGTAGGACGCCCAGTGTGTGTGTGTGTGTGTGTGTGTGTGTGTGTGTGTGTGTGTGTGTGTGTACATACGTGCGGTCGGTGGCAAGCAGGACCCAACTTTGCTAATTTTAGCTGTTGTGGTCCAGTCCTGGGGAGAGGGGTTTCCATCGGAATCTCCAGCTGTCCCGATTTCCCCATCTCGCTCTAATTAGCAACGTGCCGACTGGGAGGGGACCTGGGCTCACATTCTGTTCTCTGCTCATATTTTTAACTCTGTTTTGCACAGAGAATGCCAGGTCATTCCAGCCCTGGTGCAGGGAGTGGGGGGTAGGGAGGAACAGGTGTGGGGTCCTCTGTCCCCTCCCGTTCTCTGGAGCCCAGGAGAAGTGTGTGTGTGTGTGGGGGGGGTGGTGGTGACCCCTTGTCCTTTTGTCTCCCTGACCCTCTCCTGGTGTCTGAGGCCAAGTGCTTTGACAGGCAGACAGCGTTTTATTCATGTGCTTCTGTGTTGTGTGAACAGTCAGGGAGGGGTGGGGCTGGGAAGGACCGAGAGAAGCTCGCCTAGGAATGTCCCCATTTTATTTTCGGTCTCCTCCCTGCCTTTTAGTGTCCAGTCTTGTCATTTGCCTCCAGCTCCGCCTCCCCCTGCCTCTCAAAGGGGAATCTCTGTCTACCTAAAACCAATGACCCTGTTATCTCCAGGACCTGGCTTTGGGGTGCGGGGTGGAAGGGAGAGAGGAACCCTCTCTCCTGTGCCCTGTGCCCCAGTCCTCATGTGCTGGGAGAGGCGGGAAGAGTGGCGAGAGACTTGAACCTGAGGAGAGCTCGCTCACGGGGGCAGCTCTCCAAGGCCTGGGGTCCGCTTCACGCCCGTCATCCCCTTCTCCTGCCCCTGCAGGCTCTTCGGCTTCGTGGCCCGGAAGCAGGGCAGCACCACCGACAACGCCTGCCACCTCTTCGCTGAGCTTGACCCCAACCAGCCCGCCTCCGCCATCGTCAACTTTGTCTCCAAGGTCATGCTGAGTGCAGGCCAGAAGAGATGAACGCCACCCCTCGCCCGGGGCCATGGCAGTGGGGACGGGGCATGTGGGGCGGGGACTCATGAATCCTGACCACCCTTGAATCCAGAAGGAGGACTTTGGGCCAATTTTGGAGAAGGAGAGAAGAAAGTGCAACGTGGGGAGGGGGAAGTGAATTGCAGAGGGGACGGGGGGAGAGAGAGAGAGAGCTAGAGAAAGAAAAAGATGGGGGAGGATAACTCGGATTCCCCTGGGTGGATGGATACCGCAGAGCCCCAAAGCCTCCACCGCTAACCAGGTCCACCTGACCCCCCTCCCCCTTCCAAGAGGCTCCTCAGAGGAGACAGACCAACTCCTTGAGGATCTATATTTTGGGAGTAAATGGAAAAGCTGTCTCCCTAACCCGACCGCTTTGCAAGGAGAAATCAAATTGAGAGAATCCTTTTCTGGCCACCTCTGGGGTAGATTGGCAAACCAAAAAGAGCCAGCATGGGCACCAAGTGGCAGAACTTTTGCCTGTGAGAGTACCGCAGACCTGAGGTCCCTGAGGTCTCTGGACTCTGCCTCCGATGTACAGTCTGTGTGGGTGTCTGTATGGGGTATATACTGTGTCCACACCCACATCTTCACGTATTGATTTCCATGTGCCTCTCAGCCAGAGTTATAAATATATAGACTTTTGCGTGCCCCGTGTATTTGCACATGCATGTGCATACTGTCCAAAGAAGGTGAGAGTTGGGCGCGACAGGGCAGCAGGAGTATCCAAGATCATGGGATCGCAGACTCTCTCTCGGTCTCCACGCTTGCTCTCTAGCGGCCCTGGGTGCTGCCAGCACCTTCCCAGCAAAGACCCCCGCAGGAGTGGGGCTGGCCGCCCTGCAGCCTTAGCCCTGATCTGCCCCCACAGGGAGGCTGGACACTTGGTTTGGGAGGTGCAGACGTACGTGTGCATAGTCTTGGGGAGGAGATCCCTCAAGAGGGTTGCTGGTTGAGCTCTGGGGGTCTTCTCAGAGGCGTGTGGCCCAGCAGCAGGTATGGGCAGGTGGCTCCGGCCAGCTCTGAGCCCTCAGCCCATTCTTGGGTTTTGTGCCCCAGACCAGCCTTTCTTCAGAATTGCTTATCTGTTTGATGCCTTTTTGGGTGTCGGGGATCAAGCCTTCCTGCCCTGGTTTGTCCTTCAGGGTCTCTATGTTGGAGCTCGTCCTGGGGAACCTGCTCCGTGAGGCCCCGGGGGAGACACCCGATGGCCTTTCGTCCCCCCCTCTGCAGGTGATTCTGGGTCTGATTTTTACTGGGCTGCCCGGGCTGTCCTTGGCAGAGCTCCTGGGGCCACTTCCTGTGCATCTACATGGCCTACCTACAATGCCAAAGCCTCGCTGTTCCCCCTCCTGCCATGGTTTCCCCAGCAGAGCCAAGCTGCCCGTGGAGCAGAGGGGCAAGGGAATGCATTTAGGTCAGAGGGCTGAGAGTCCATCTGGGCAATTCGAACCCCCCAGACCACCACCCAAGCACTCTAAGCCAGAGTAGAAAATTCACCGGGATTCCATTATTGAATGGCTTCTTAAGCCTATGGGGTTCCCTAGAGAGAGGCATTGTACTGATATATAAATATATATAATATATATGTGAGACATACTGACAGAATCTGTAAGCTAATAAAATATAAGAAAAGGTTAAAAAAAAGAATAGGTAAATTGACAAGAAGTATTTATTGTTTTCCCATATTGCTTTATTGCCTTCCCGGGCATCAACCAATTCCCGTCCCTTTTTTATGTATAAGTGAGGTCTGAACTGTAGGGGGCCTTTATCCTTGGGGCCATCAGGGGTCTCCTGGCCCTACTGTTGGCCTCCCCCAGACTCTGTCTGGGGCTCAGTGAGAAGGGGGTGCACACGTCCATTCCCTTCACCCCCTTGTTTTCTGGCAAGCCCGGGGCACAGCAGTCAGCTCCCAGAGATGAGGGGAGCTGCCCCCCTCACTGTGGGCCTGAACAAGTGGATGAGCCTGCGGGGGACAAGGGTGTGTGTGGCAGATGTGGGTGACAGGTGTGTCTTTTGCATTTTTTCTCCTCCAAGAAGCTGTACCTGTGTGGACGTTCTGTTTCAGGGAGTTGGAGAGTGTCTGAAGGTAGGGAGCAGGCCCTCGCTTCCTAAAGAATACAACCTTGCACTTGGTGGCCGAGGTTCCTCCCAAGTGCTCTTCCTTCTGAGGCATTCAAGCCAGATACCCAGATCTCCCCCCTCCTCATTCCCTACATACCCCAACTCTCTTCCCAGATAGGAGATATCCCTTGCCCACTTCCTTTGTAAATATCTCAATCTCCTGCTGGACCTGGCCCCGGGACTCTCCCCTCCTGGCCTGGATGTCCTCTCTCCGCTTGAGGCCAGGTGGAGTGTAGACCCTTCAGCAGCCAGCCCCGGGCCGTCACACGTGCGTTCCCACTGCCCACCAGCAGCTCCCACCTCCCAGGCATGGCCAGCCCGCCCCGCTCAGGCCTGAGCCTAGTGTGACCCTGGGAAGGACCGGGCATCCTGGGAAGCTGATCAGCTCACTCCCTCACGTCCCTCTGGAAGGAGTGGGTTTCCAGAAGAATGATAGGGAAGGGTACCCCCGTCTCCAGGCGGCCCTACCTTTGGGTCAGACACTACTTGGGAGCACACTGTGGCTCTCCCATGTCTCACAGGTTAGGTCTCTGTACCCATGCGTGCACGCACACACACACACACACACACACACACACACACACACACACCCCACACCCCACAGCGCTGCGGTATATTCTTGCCAAAGATTTCCTTTAAGAGAAAGCACTTTTAATAATTATTGTTATTATTGTGTGAATGTCTATCCTTTCCTCTCCTCCTTCCCCCTCAACCCTTTTTGCTGTTATTGTTGAATCTGTGTGCCAGCCAGGAGAATGCTGTCTGGTCTTGAAACAGGCTGGCAGGGCAAGGGTCTGGGGGAAGTTGGCAAGGAAGAACGGGAGAGGTGGTGAAACAGTGACACAGACGCCAGGCGGGCTCAGGCCCCGCCCCCCCCCGCTCCAGCCAGGCGTCTGAAGCCGGCCTGGGGCCTGGGGCTGGCCTGCACGGTGTCTGGAGGGAAGAGGGCAGGGAGTTGACATCTGTCCGATTCAGGGAGAGGTCCAGGTGGCTCCCCACCCGTGGAACAGGAGGACAGGGCAGGGCATGGGAACAATGGAGAGGTGACCCCAGAGGGGAAATAGGAAGGAAGTGAGCTGTCTGGTCAACCTCCAGGGGTGACTGCAATGCTCCTGCCCTGCAGTCTTGGCACCCTGGTCCCCTTATCTAGCCAGGTGTTTGGGGGCCAATACACTGTGTCCTAGGCTAGGGAAGGGCCTTTTGACCCCTATCTTTGTCGGAGTCTCTCCCTAGCAACTCTAAAAACATGTGGATTCCTTCTCCTGTGGGTTTCGAGGACTCCCTGGGTGTGTCAGAGGCTGGCAGGATAGGGGTGGCGGGGCCTGGTGGCCGTGTGATCTGTAGGAGGCAGCAGCCAGCTGGACAAGCGTGATCCTTATAAAGGGCACTCAGGAGGGGGGGGGGTACTCTGATGTGCCACAGCCGAGGTCAGGGAGGCTCCCCCGCCATCCAGGGGGTGTGGAGGTGTCTGTAAGCAGAACAGGGATAGGCCTGGGGCATTTGCTCACCGTCCCTGCCTCCTGGCTCTCCCTCGCTTCTTCGGACTGTCTCAACTTCAGGATTGGGGGAGGTCAAGTGGGTCCATGCCCCATCCAAGGGCTGCCTCCCGCCCCTACATCTCCCCACACTTGGGTTCCTTGGAGAGGTTGGGGGCAGAGTCCCAGAGCCACTCTTCACCCAGGCCCAGGCCCCAGGGTCCTGAGACTGGAGCTCCTGGCTGGTGTTACACGGGGCGGGTGCATACACGTGCGTGTGCAAGTGTGGGTGTATATGTGTACATATTTTGCTGGTCTCTAGGGAACACGGGGTTAGGGTCAAAGGCAGCGAATGAGCTATGGGATGTCAAGGTCAGTATCACCCAGCAGTGAAAGGAATCAGGAGGGCCCCGATCGCTAGATTATCAGTATTGTTGGTGAGGATTGGCTACACGGGGTGCTCCCTCCCGACTCCTCTATCCTCAGACGCCCAGCATGTTTGAGGACTTCCGTTTATGTCCCACACCTGGGCTCTTCTCAGCAGCGAGGTAATTGCAGAGGAATGTCCCCAGTTTGTTTTCTAATCAGTGTTAAACAGTTTGAGACTCTCCTGTGTGTCCATGTTCGGTTTGTGCGTGAGACTGAGCACATGTGTGTGTGTGCACGCCATGTTTCCCCATTTTCTCTCTTCCCGCCGACACGCCATTCGAAACAAATGTAAGAAATTCCTTGCCACCCCCTCCCCGCCTCCCAGGCCCTCTGCAGGAGAAACAATAACTTGGCATCCTCCCCGTCCCCTGGCTGTGTATTTATATAGATGGAAATATCCTTTCTATTTTGTATCATCGTGCCTATAACCTCCGCCACCTTGTATAAACCCTGGCCTGTGCTCCTTGCCCTGGATATGAATGTATTTTACACCAATGCTGGCCCGCTCCTGTACAGCTGCTTTGTTTCTTTGCGACCCATTGTATGGCTTTATAAATGGTAAAGCGAAAGAAAAAGTCTGTGCCTTTATCTAACTGTGTTTTTCGGGAAGGGGTCTGCTGCGTCTTGGTGAGCATGAAGGGGCCCTCACCCAGGCTCCGGGTATGGGGTGGGCTTCAGGGATGCCTCTGGCATACGGCTCACCTGTAATTCTCCCAGCAGCATCCCCACCATCTAGGTCTTGGTTCTGATTGCCACTGAGTTTTTCATCTGGGTTCTTTCAGTTAGGAGAGAAACTCAAACTGTTTTTTTTTAATTTTTTAACGTTTATTCATTTTTGATAGATGGAGAGAGACAGAGCAAGAGTGGGGCAGGGGCAGACAGAGAGGGAGACACAGAATTCAAAGCAGGCTCCAGGCTCTGAGCTGTCAGCACAGAGCCCGGACGCGGGGCTCGAACTCATGAATGGTGAGATCACGACCTGAGCGGAAGTCGGACACTTAACCCACGGAGCCACCCGGGCGCCCCTCAAACTGGTTTAAGAAAAAAAAAAAAAAGAATGTATTGGCCCACGTGACCAAGAAGTGAGGCACCACTGGTCCAGCAGCTCAAACGGTGGAATGGGGAATTCAGCTCCATCACTTGGTTCTGAGTTGGCTTAATTTTTGGACAGCCTCTATCCCTGGGGTGGCCCCACGGATGCTCCAGGATACGGCCACTCGGTGCTACCAGTTTGCATCCTTCCAGTGCAGCAGCCCCTGTAGAGAGCTCTTTTCTCCCAATATTTCAAGCAAGTATTAGATGCTGGGATGAATGCTCTTAGGCTCTGATAGACCCTGCTTGGGTCATAATGACTAACTCCGAACCAACCAGTTTATCTGGAGCTGGTTCACAGGACTGCTTCTGGAACATTCTGGTCCACGGGGACAGCAGGGAGGTGTCGTGACGTCAAAGTGACAAGGAGAGCAAGGCTGTGAGAGGTCATGTAGCTTCTGACAGGCAGATCACGTAACAAACCTGCTAAGTGCCAGAGACGACATTGAGCACGTATGCGTATTTTCTCATGCACCTGCACCCAGTGAGATAAGGGCCGTCCTTGTCCTCAGTTTACAGAGAAAGAAACCGAGCTTCAAAAACGTTGAGAGATTGCACAAAATCACAAAGCTGATAATTGGCGGAGCTGGGCTGTGAACCCTGAAGCGTCCATGCGTTTCTTAGCTCGCATCTCTCTTCCTCTGCTGTTGGGGTTTTGTTTAGGAGGGAAAGACAGACTCTGATGAGTGATGGGCAGGCAGGAGACCAAACTGCTGGCATCGGTCCGACGGGGAGCTCGGGAGGCTGGGTGGTCTGGCTGGCTTCCCACGGAGGGGACCAGGGCTCCACATGTGTGAGCAGGGAGGGCACCCTCCGATGCCACCCCGCTCTGGAGGGATGTGGATACTTTAGGCTGGGCCTGGGGCAGGGGATGAGAGACACAGAGGAGAGGGACAGGCTGAGGCTGCCTGGCTTTGAGGGGACCAAACAGGGGGGCAGGGTGGGGGCCGGCCCTGGGGAGGAGGAACTGGACTGGGGCTGCAGCAGGAGGGTCTGGGGTAGGGAGGTGAGCGCTCCTCATACCCCTTATTACACTGACGACTCTTCATTCCTCATGCGAGTGTGGCCCCTGCACTGTCAGCATCGGCATCACCCGGGAGCTTGTTAGAAAGGCAGAACCTTGGTCACCACCCCAGACCTGCAGATCAGAATCTGCATGCTAACAAGACCCTCAAGAAATCCACACATGCACCGAAGTCTGAGCAGCCCGGCCGAGTGTCACACAGCTGGGACTCAAACCCAGGGGCCGAGATGCTCCGTGCACGGCTTGCCTCAGCACCACCCGAGCCGTTAGGATGGTGACTGCTCTTGTCTGGGTCTCTGGTGGAGACCAGCGGTCCTAGGCGTCACCTCACAGTCCCGTCCTGCTGACCGGAGTGTGGAGTCTCTGCAGCCCGGCGCTGGCCAGGGCTAGGAAGGGGCGGCGCCCGGGCCTGGAACTCAGTACCCTGGTTGTTCCAGGTGTTCTGAGCGTTGGCAGAGTCCAGCCGTGGAAGAGGCAGGAACATCAGCGGAAGGGCAGGAGGGGCAGAGGGATGGGGTTGGGGGCCAGAGAAGAGGAGTCTCTCACTTGGCCTCAAACTTGGCTGAAAAGTCCCGAAGCCTGGGCCACACCCTGAGATCCCAAGTGAATCTGTCTGAGGTCCAGCGGGGGCACTGGAATTTTTCACCTCTCTCCAGAACCACTGTGGAAGACCTTTCTTCGTGCGGAATCCTCTGTGGCAGGTGTGTGTGCCCACGGGCAGAAAGACAGACAGAGGCACCTGCCCTGGAGAACGGCCCAGAGGAGGGCCAGAGTAGGAAGAAGTCCTCTCTGGATTGGCTTGGATGTCCCCATGGCCCCCTTCCCCATGTGCCCCTTGTCCCCTTGGGAGCTGAGCCCAAATGTCCCTCCTCCTGCCCCAGCCCCCAACCAGCCTGAGGCAGAACTCGTTGAAGGAGAAGCTGTCTTAGTCTCTCCGGGGCCATGCCCAGGCCCTCTGGATGTGAGTGGGAAGGGAAGGGCCTGGGAAATCCGGTCCAGCGGCTCTGAAATGTCTCCTCATGGGCATAAAATTCTGCCTTCCTCTTTTAAAGAGCTGGATTGTCCTCATTCGTTGGCGAAAATGACTATTCGTCTCAGGAGTTTCTAAGCAACTCAAAGTATGGAAAGGATCTAGCTGGTTCTAAACAACGGACAGTAGGTGTGGGACCAAATGCACCTGTGTGTGGGGGTGGGGTGGGGTGCATGCACACACCCACATACACGCACACACACACACACACACACACACAGAAACCTAGCCTGTTGGGCTGCACAGTGTCTCCTTTGCGACCTCCTTCCCGCCCACCTTCTGGTGTGGAGACTCCGTCCCAGGGGTATCAGGCCAGCAAGGGGGCAGGGCTGCTCCCACAGCGAGCTGACCCCTGGCTGTGCTAATCAGCAGAGTGGCACAGTCAGAGGACAGGGACAGCACCCATACCCCCCTGAGTTCCACAGGTCAGGCCAGGGGCCCGGTGCACAGTGGACGCAGGACGTGGGCAAGCAGGAGTGGGTGGAAAGGGCCAGTGGGCTGCAGCCTCGAGGAGCCTCGAGGAGCCTCGGGACTGGCACAGCTTGGCTTGGAGCAGTGGAGACACGGGGAGGCCGGGATGCTGGCTGGCTGTGTCCTGTGGCCTCCCGGGGACAAGGGAGCCCGCACCGTCACAGGTGGGGGCTGCTGGGAGCCCAGAAGGGGGAGGAGCTACTGGCAAGTGTGCTCTGGGACCAGTGAGCTCCCGTCTCTGCAAGTGCTGGAGTGTGGACTGCCTCCATCCCGGATGTGGCCGCGGGCACAGCCTAGGAAAGGCCTCTCTTCCAGCCCGATCTGGGCATCTGGGAAGACCAGGCCAGGCCTTGGGACTAGAGATGAGCCTCGTCCAGTGTAACCTGTCAAGGGAGCGCGGGTCTCCGAAGCAGGCATGGCTGGGCGTGGTTCTGGTTTTGCTAGGACTTTGGGAAAGTTTTTTTTTCCCTCTCTGGGCCCCAGTTTCCTCATCTGTAAAATGGGAGAGCGCCTACCCCGAGGGGCGGGTGTGCAGATGAACTAGAGTCTGCTGCCAGGCTGTAGGGCCTTAAGGAATATGCATCTGCATTCCTCTTCCTGTGCCTCTGGCCTCCTCCACACCATTCCTCAGGCCTCGGGAGACGCTTGGCTGCAGAAAGGACTCGTAGCTGAGAGCCTCCCCAACGATATTGATCTAGCTGGCTCCTGACTCCAGACCACATGCCTGCGGTGGGGGTGGTACGGCCGCCTCCACGTCTCTGGCTTTTATGGGGTTTAAAGATCATCTCTGGCCATCGAGACACGATGTCCGGGCTCTGGACCCCTCCTCTCAGCCCCCGTTCCATTCCCTGACTCCTGGGTTGGTCCTGAAAAACCAGGGGTTGCTTGCAAGGTCATCGGCCCCTGGCCTCCCCCAGCCTCGTATCCTGCATGAGTAGAATCTGACCTGGAGCACCATCACCCCTCCCTCAGGGGACTCGGGCTGGTTGGGGACATCAGGAGCAGAGCTGCATGGGGCAGGGGTCCTCGAGGAAGGCAGGAGACCACCAGGGAGAGAAGGAGAAAATCTCACAGACACGGAGCTCTAGAGCTGGTGGAGACCTCAGGGTAAGTCAATCAGTCAATGAATTCACCAGATATTTATTGAGTACCTACTATGTGCAGGCATTGTGCTTGGCATTGAGCAATACTGGTGTGTTTGCTTCTCTTGCAGCACCTGGGTCTAATGACAGCACGGAAGGGAGAGTGGGGGGAACATAAAGAAGCAGCTAATATATAATTACAGCGTGACAAGTGCCCCAGAGGACAGGCACATCATGCAGTAAGAGTTTGTGAACAGATTCTGATGGTCTGGGGAGAGCACAGAAGGGGTCCCCCAGGAAGTGACGTTAGGGTCCACAGAGTGAGCAGGAGTCGATTGGGTAAAAAGGAGAGAAAAGATATTTCAGGCAGAGGGAACAGCACATGCCAAGGTCCAGGGGCAGGAGGGACATAGTCTGCCCGAACCTCACGTGCCTCCTCTGGGCAGCGCGTTTTGCAGTTTTAATTTCATATTCAGTGGAAGGCCAGATAGAAAAGGGGTTAAGCGCACAGGCTGTGGTGTCACGGTTCAGATTCTGCTCCATTCCTACTAGCTGTGTGACCCTGAGCACGTGGCTTGACCTCGCTATGCCTCTGTTTCCACATCTGCCAGGGCGGGATGATAGTGGTGTTATCTGACTTCGGGGGTTGGTGTAGGAGTTGAGAGTCTCCACCTGTACAAACATTTTAGGACAGCACTCGGCAAACAGTAAATACTCAATAATGTCGGCTCTGTTTATTATCTACTTGATTCCCTCCCCGCTGCCCCCCTCACTAGACTATGAAGTCCTTAAGAGCAAGGACCCAGCTCTGTACCTGGAGCCCCGGCACAGTGTCGGGCATGTGGGAGGCCGTCTCCTCATGTTTGTGGAAAGAGTGAGGCAACTGCAAGGTCAGCGTAGCCCAAGGGAGCTGATGGGGGGTGGGGAGGGTCAGGAGGTTGGACTAGAAGAGGGTGGGTGAGTTTGGCAGGGCGCATTTGGTCACGTGAAGGGTTTGGTGTTTGTTGTAAGAACAGTAGACGGTTTTGAAAATTCTCCATCATGAGAGTGGTGGGAACAGATCAGCGTCTTGCAAAGATGACTGGGCTGTCTGTTCCAACATCTGTTGAATGCCAGTTATATGTTAGATAATATAGTCGATGTTATCTAACTTATTTATAAAACGACCCCAGGAAACACTAAAGCTTGGGAGATTAGTTTGCCCAAGATCTCAAAGCTGGAAAATGCTACAGAAATGGATTCAAGATCCCTTAGGACATTGACTCAGCTTCTATAACAGATTCCACATTACCAAACACTTAAATGTGCTAGGAGTCCCCCCACCCCGCCCCGAGGTAAAGGCTCCAACTCATACTGAAGCTCTACTGATGAAGTTGTCGAGGAAATACAGGTCCTTCAGTTTTGTTATACGTGGTCCAGAAAGGTGGCTCCAGCTCCTGCCATTGCAGCTGCATTCCAGTTAGTGGAAAGCAGAGACAGAGGAAGAGCAGATCATGTCCTTCTCTTTAAGGACACAGTCCATTGTTTGCATCGTATACATTGTTTCTGCTCAGATTGCCACCGCCCAGACCATCACCTGACCTCAAGGAGCTGCTGGGAGATATTACTTTGATGCTGTGCCACCAAGAGCCCAATGAGTTCTGGGGACTCATTAGTAAAGGAAGAAGAGGAGAGTGGGTGTTGGGCGTAGCCGCTGGTTTCTGGCTCACACTCCAGGGCCAGTGGGAAGGAGATCCCCTCTGTGGCTCCAGAAGCAGGAGGTGAGGGCCTACACTATGCCTCTTTCTGGGGCCACACTGGGCATGCTCAGTGGCTAGACTTGGAAAACAAACACTGATCCAATGCAGGGGCGGTGAAGTATGGTTAGAAGGATAACACAGAGTTGAGGGACAGGTGAGGAGTTTGGGGCTGGATGCATTGAGGGAAGTAGCCAAGGGACTTCCGGGTGGAAATGTTCACTGAGCACTTAGAAGTGAAGGGTCAAGGTCCTGAATTTACAGTGATATCATGTGGGGTAGCTGCACGGCTCAGTGGTCCTCTTTCCTGGGAAGGCCATGACATACGGGGGTGACCCCCAGTAGTCATGTCTGTGCATTGGGGTACCCTGACTGCTTCCTCCCAGTTATACAGCAGGCTGGTCCAGGGGCGAGTATGTGACTTAAGGTGGGGCAGTGCAAGCTCCTCCTTGAACCAGAGAAAGGAGAAAAGAAAGGGCCCGGGTCTGGGGTGGGTGACGATGAACTTCTAGACAGTACCTCCAGCGAGGTGACAAGATGCAAGAGGAGGACGGTCCTGCGTCTCAGTACAGAGGACAGGGACCAGGGCAGCAGGACAGAGGTCCCTGTGTCTCAGGTGTGGTTCAGAAACTGCAGAGAGCAGCCTCACTGGGGCCACGCAGCCCAGATGATGCCGCGGCCTTACCTAAGGTTCAAGTACTGGGCGCCCCGAAGTTCCTCGCTACTTTAGCGGACAGGGTTATGTGATGGAGAAAATAATCTGAGTCGTGAAAATCTTGTCATGCATTTGTGGGGTGAGATTCATGCTGATCTAAAGGCATCGTAGAGAGAGGAGGGTCATGAGTGGGACCGGGGCACATGGGTGTGTGGGGAGGAAGCAGAGGAAGAGGGTCCTGTGAAGAGGACGGAGGTCTCAGAACGGGAGGAAGATCTCATGTGTTAGTAGGCAAAGGGGCGAGAGTTTCTAGGGAGAAATGGCTGATCAACAGTCCAGCCATCCCCCTTCGGATCAAGTCGCATGAGCCCTGGAAGGTCATTGAATTAGACCGTGAGGCCTTGTTTCTTCCTTTGGGGAAAGAGTGACCGCAGAGTGTGGGGGCACAGGGTTGAGCAAGTGGCTTAGCACGGTGTCTAACTCAAAAGGGCACAGGATAATCCCAGAACTGGTGACTCCATGAGTGACCAGTAGGTGGAGAGAGACAGCAGGTGCGGGCAACTCTTTCAAAAACCCTGACTGCTACCCACCGTAATTCGCCTCTTGTCCTGGGCTTTGCTCTCTGCTCTCAGGTGGTCCACCCGCTTTCAGGTTGGCCTAGCTTCCACCTGCTTAGCACAGGGCAGAGGCCGGGAAAGGAGGTGATTTGTCCTGGAAATCCGAAGCCTCCTTGGGGTGGCCTTGCAGAAGGAGCTGACACCTAATCTCGATCTTTCCCGCAGCACTATCAGCAGGTCTCAGCTGGGGAGGGAGAAGGCTTCTCTGAATGACGCTCCTTCAGAGGACTAGAACCAGCCGGACTCTATCCCAAGTGGAGATAAGGGAGGTGAAAATCAGGTGAGAGCCGGCTGCCTTTGTGTCTTGGCTTCGCATTACAGCCTCTCCCCGCACTTCTTCCTCTCCACTCCCTGCTCCAGGAGCGCTGATAACCCAAAGCCTGGATTGGTATTGAGGAGGCTGGCAGCAGGTGCACGAGGCGGACGCCAGAGCAGGGTGTCCGGGCTCTGCAGGGCCAGGCGGGAGGAGGTCCAGGGAGATGTCACGTCTCAAGTTTCCCCCTCAGGGCCCTCTCTCCCTTCCTTCTTTTCTCGTTCATCCCCTTCCTAGCTGCTCTTTCCCGCTGCCTTCCCGGTTCCCTTCGGTTCAGTCCCCCTCACTGCCCATCTCATTGCTCTTTCTCTGTCCCCCAGGGAGCCTCCCCTCGCCCCCCGCCCCTCAAGGGGGCGGGTAGACCGGCTGCAACTACCGGCTGTGGTCTTTCCCGGTGGATGGACCAGGGACCTCAGAAAACAGGAGGGGCCTAGGCATGCGTGGGGGACGAAGGGGGGCTCTGGAAGTCCAGAAGGGGCTGCGATTCTGTGATCTGAACTTTTCTCCTCCAGCCTTAGGGTCTGACCGTGGCCGGCTTCCCAGTGGAGTCCCTGGCCTAAGGCTCCCTCCAGCGGCCAATAGGGGTACTGCAGGCACTCTTGGCCGCGGTCACTGAGGCCTCAGGCTGAGCCAGCTTCCAAGGGCCTGAGAGGCCCAGTTAACTGAGAGCTGGAAGCCGAGAGTAGTTGGGCACTTAGACGCAGACTGTTTATTAAAAGCTCCAGGGCAGTGGCAGGGACATAGATCTGGAGGCCCCTGGAGGTTTCATCATTAATCACCCTTCCTGGCAGAACAGAACTGGTCTCGATCTTCTTTTTATTGATTTATTTATTAAAAATTTTTTAAAAAAATATTTATGTTTGACAGAGAGAGAGAGACAGCTCTGTGAGCAGGGGAGGAGCAGAGAGAGAGGGAGACACAGAATCCGAAGCAGGCTCCAGGCTGTCAGCACAGAGCCTGATGTGGGGCTCGAACTCACCGACTGAGATCATGACCTGAGTTGAAGTCGGACGCTTACCCGACTGAGCCACCCAGCTGCCCCTGAGCCATTCAGGTGCCCCCCAGATCTTCTTAAGGGCCTGCTTGGGGATGGGGCCCGAGGTCCTGCAGGTGGCCCGTGGTGGCAGGAACTGAGGCCCTGAGGCTACTGAGGCCACAGTGTGTAGCTCGGTGGAGGGGCACTGAACTAGCAGCCAGGAGATCTGGGTACACTGGGGCTGGCCAGGAGAATTCCCCTCTGAAATCTCTGTGTCCTTTTCTCTAACATGGGTCTCTGGGCCAGACGATGTCTCTGGGTACCTTATCACAGCCCTGCATGACCCGACTCTCTGGGTCTGCAAGGCTGGTCAGCCCATCGCCCTGCTGCCGGCCTGCTGTTCACCCTCGCCAAGCTGGCAGGCCGGGCCGGGTTCTCTCCTAGGTAAGCAATGAAGAGTTTGGTTCCACTTGTCCTTAGGAATGACCTGACACTCTGTAGCTTCTTTTCTGCTCACGCTTGTGCCTCGGCCTTCAGTGTGAGCAGGTTTCTGCAGGGTCCGGCTCCTACGGAGGTGGAAAACAGCTGCTTCCTGTTCTCAGGGCCCTGGGTCTAGGAACCAGGAATGCAGGTGCCTGCATTCCCTGGACTTGGTAATTCACTTCCCCCCTCTTCAAAGTCAGGGACCCCCCCATGAGACTGAGTGTGAACATCCACCTTTCCCTCGAAGACTCCCAGGCCACCGGTCTCACCCACCTGTCCCAGGTCTTTATGAAAGAGAAGCTGAATCTGACAAAAAATAAAAATGAAGAAGTTGAATAGACCTCTTTCCCCCCCGAAAAGGAGTGATGGGGGCAACCTGGCAGAGGCAGGACTGAAGCTGATACCCCAGCTGAAAAACAAAGATGAGACAACAATTTCGACAACCTGCATGTGGAACAGGGAGGCAAAGCACATGGTGGGGTAAGGGGGGAGAGGGAGCCCGAAAGTCCTTCTGGTCTGCTCTGCTCCTGCCCAGCCCCCGATTCCAGGCCAGTTATTTGACCAGTCTGTGCTTCAGTTTCCTTGTTTGTAACACAGGACAGTAATGATAAAGCTACATACATATCAGTGGTCCTTTATGTAGGATGTCTAGTTTGATGTTGACATGGAATATTGGGAGGGAAGTTTATTTATTGACTGCCTGCAATGTGTGAGGTACATAGGATCTCATTTATAGTAAATTCAGCCAGGTGGCCATTATCGCCCCCATTTCACAGATAAACAAACCAAGGCTCAGAGAAGTGATAATTCAATTAAGAGCCGATCTAAGGATTTGAACTCACATCTGTCTGTTTCCAAAGACTTATCCAGGAAGGTATAGATGGGGTGGAGGCAGGAGCCTACTGAGGGTAGGGTCCGGAGAAGGCAGAAGTCCTTGTGAGACCAGAGAAGAACAAGACAGGAGAGATGGAGGTAGTGAGGGAAGCAGCAAGGGACAGGCCTAGAGAGAAGAGGGCTCAGGGCTCATGAGAGCTGGTGATGCCTCATTTGAATATGCCCTTTGTAAGCAAGACAGCTGAGGTCAGAGAGGGGAAGGGACTTTCCGTAGGTCACTTGACCTCTTAGAGCATGGCTGGTCCAAAGGTCCAATGATTGAGAACCTAGAACCATCGCCAAGAGTCTGAGAAGGCCAGACGTAGTCTGCAGGATGCGTTTGGGGGATAATCCAGGGCCTGGCCATGGGTGGCACAGGGAAACAGGACCGCAGAGGGCAGCAGTGACACCCTGGGAGAGGAGGTGGGTGTGGTGAGAAGACTGAGGGTCAATGTGGGGCCTTCCTTTCCAGCCAGAGCTGGGAAGGCCCCGAGACAGGACTGGAGGGGTCACTTGCCCTGACTCTGGAGGGGCTGGGCATGCTCCTAGGCTTAACAGGAGAAAGTCTCAGGGCAATCCAGGGACGGAGGGAGAGAGAAGCCACAGAGAAGTAGCTCACGGCCAAGGACATCATGGTTAGAATCTGAGTCCGTTGGACATCCAGCTGTGGCCACGAGGCCAGTCATCTGGTCCAGAATCCCCTCCCTCCTTTAGGAGGGGAAGTGGGCATTCTGTCTCTTCCTGCCTCCCCTGGTCCTGGGGAAAGGGTTGATTTTAGGCTGTAGAGGCATTGGAAGGGGGATGTTGCCCCCTTGTGGCCATGGTGGTGGTATTATGAGGCCAAGGCTGGAGGAAGGGCTCCAGGCAGCCAGCTGGATGTCAAGGTTGAAACACTTTTGAGTTCCTCCTATGTGGCAGGCTCCCTTTGTGAGAGATGTCCAGGAGTAGGGCTCATGCGAGACGGTGGTGGCTTTCAGGCTTCAGTGCTGTGAGTGGTTTTCTCAAGAGCGAATTTGGGGCTCTAAGGGGCCCAGGCACGTTACAACAGCAGGAGTGGCAAGGATTAGAAGGACAACGGGGCACGTGGTGAGCTGTCCGCATAAACCAGGCCCTGTGTTAGGCGCCGAGGACGCAGACCTGGACCATGGCCTCCATCTATGCAGGACCCAGGCGAGAGACCAGCTGACCATCGTGCAGCCTTCTCCGGGATGGGGGGACACGGGGTTGGGGCATAACCATTTCTCTATGGGGCGGTTTCCGAGTGATATCCTGGCCTCTCTCCTTACCCCTCTGTCTTTTTCATGTCAGGAGGAGGGACTCATCAGGTCGGGGGGTCTGGGAGGAGAAAGGGAGCTCGTCTACCTGTCTCTGCCCCCTCAGGGCTGGCACACTGCTAGGATGTTGACATGTCCCATGTGGCTGGGCATCTGTGTGCGGGGGCCCCGTGGTTGTCCAACACAGCTCAGCTCTGGGATGGGGGGGGGGTCTCATTTCGAGTGACATATGAGCAAGTTACGGCGGCCACGGGCCTGAAGTCACATTCTCCAATCAGCTCTGTCAGTAACGTTTTGATCTTCGTCTTCCTGACTTCGGGTCAGTCAATTGTTTCTGAATTCGGGTGTGGGAAGAGGAGGTTATTTATTATTTCTCTAAAGCCCACGACCAGTGGTTCTCAGCCAGCGGTGACTGCCCAGGTGACTGCTGTCACAGTCGAGGGTGGACCCCTTCTCCTGGTATCCAGTGGGGAGAGGCGAGGGACGCTTAAAAGGAAAAAAATCCTAACACACTCAAGACGGACCCTCAGGACAAAACGTATTCAGCCCAAATGTCAATAGTGTGGGGGTTGATAAGCCCCGACCGAAGGCATAGAAGGTTATGAGAAAGTACAGTAGAGGTGCCCAATGCGGCCTTTTGCAGGGGGAGGCTGTGTGCAGTGGGAGTTGAAAGAAGGCTTCTGGAAGGAGGTACTATCTGACTTGGGTTTGAAATATAAGTTGGAGATTTCCGTGCAGATGAGGGGTGTGCGAGTCAGACATGTGGAGGAATGTCCAGGCAGCGGGAACAGAGTGGACGAAGGCATGGAGGCAGACAGGCCGTGGCGCATCTGTACGGGGAATCAGTGCTTGGTGCATGAGCACAGCTGGGGCAGGCAGATCAGCCTGCGGAGGCGGGTGGGGTGGAGCACGGAAGGCTTTGCACGCCTTGCGGTGGACCGCCTTCTCATAAAGTATAGAGAAACACGAAATACACTTAGAAAAGTGTACAACACACAAGTGTGTGTCAATGTGGAGCTCAATAAATTATCAGTCATAGGGTGCTTTCCCCACCTTTGGCTACTATAAATAAAGCCCTATAAGCATTTCTGTACTTGTCTCTTGGGGTTCATTCTTATGAATCTCTTTTTGGGTAGAAGCCTATTAACAGAACGGCATGGTCACGGTGTATGCCTATGTTCAGGTTCAGTTGGTATCGTCAGACAATTTCCCTAAGTTCTTGCAGGAATCCACACTCCTAACCAATAGTGCCAGAGAGTTCCCACTGCTCTCCTTCACCAGCATTTCATACAGACAGCTTCTTAAATGTCAGCTCCCCTGGGATACCTGTAATGGCAGATGTGTGTGTGTGTGTGTGTGCGTGTGTTTAAAATAATGTTTATTGGGGCACCTGGGTGGCTCAGTCGGTTAAGCGGCCGACTTTGGCTCAGGTCATGATCTCGCGCTCCGTGAGTTCAAGCCCCGCATCGGGCTCTGTGCTGACAGCTCGGAGCCTGGAGCCTGTTTCAGATTCTGTGTCTCCCTCTCTCTGACCCTCCCCCATTCATGCTCTGTCTCTCTCTTTCTCAAAAAATAAATAAACGTTAAAAAAAATTAAAATAATGTTTATTGACACATAATTTGTATATAGCAAAATTCACTATTGTAAGTCTACAGGTCTATGAGTTTTTACTAACCTATACACTTTTGTAAGAAAAACACACACTATTTCCATCACCCCCCACACCCCCCAAAGATCCCTGCTCCTCTTTGCGGTTAATGCCTCTATTACCCCCAGTACCTGGGAATCATGGATCTATTTTCTGTCTTTATAGTTTTGCCTCTTCCAGAATGCTGTGTCAATGGAAGTGTAAGGCAAGTGGCCTTTTGAGTTTGGCTACTGTCACTTAGCAATATGTTTCTGAGATTCATCCAAACTTGTTGCATGGACGAACAGATGGGTAATTTCAAAAGTGAGATGGAAACTATAGGAAAAAATCTAATGGAAATGCCAGGAATAGAAGACACAGTGACAGAAATGAAGAATGCTCTCAATGGTCTCATCTCTCTTTTCTTCTCTATCATAATTTTTCAGCATGAATGGTTGGCTTATACAGGAGAGTAACAGGAATGAGAGAGAAATGTGGTCGGTTCCTTGGTTGTGTGTGTTTCTTAGAACACTATTTCTTTTTTTCTGGGTTGAAAGCAAGGTCTGGTTCAAATGGAAGGTGTGGCCTCTCAGGGCTATCAGTGCCCGGCTTACCCAGTGGTACCTACAACAAGCTCGCCTTGTACTCACGTGGAATCCTGCTGAAATCCCGGGCAGAGTGCAGCCACTGGAATCTGGGCCTACTGGGCGTTGCCCACAGCTGTGTGTGTATGGGCAACAAAGGCTAGTGGACAAGTTTATTGCTGCCTCTTCTCTGCTCAAGGGCACGCTCCCTAGGCCCGTTGGACTCCACTTACAAAACACAAGTTCAAAGACAAACTCATCAAGAGTTGAGAATTCATGACATTGACGGCAGAACGTGGAACAAGCATGGGCTCTGCCCCCACTCTGGTTCACACCCCCACGAAGCTGGCCCCGGAGCCCCGCTCCATTCGTCCTAATCCCAAGTCCATTTTCCAGATGGAGCTTTACATTTCTGTTTTATTCTTTATTTTGTTTAAGTTTTTATTTTTAAATTTTACTTTTTTTTGAGAGGGGGGCAGCAGAGAGAGAGAGGGAGAGAGAGAATCCCAAGTAGGCTCTGCAATGTTAGCACGGAGCCCCACATGGGGCTTGATCCCACGAACCCTGAGATCATGATCTGAGCTGAAATCAAGGGTCGGATGCTTAACCAATGGGGCCACCCAGGTGCCCCTACGTTTCTGTCTTAAAATTTTGCTTGTGGTTCCCTCTTCTGTAATATATTCTTGTTTCTTGATTATTGTTTTAGAGATTATCCAGTCATTTTCTGCAGCTGAGAACTAACTCATATAATCCCCTCCCTTTGCCTTGCACCTCTTACCAATATCATTACCTTTAGTCCTTCCTTGGTCTTTTTTGGAAATTTATATAAGATGCCTCTTTACTTCTTGCTCTGTAACTTGTAAACATGTATCTTGATTCCCTCGTTTTGTAAGTTGAGGACTGTCAGGCCCATTTCCTTCGACAAGTTTTCCCCTTTCGCGTTCATCTTTTCTCACGTGTGCTTTTACTTACCACACGTGTTAGGGAAATACTAGATGCTGAGACAAACATGTCTTGAACTCGGTAAAGGTGTACTTACCGCTCACAGAGCAGCGGCGGGGAGATGACTAGGTTGGCAGGCAATTCATTGATCTGGTCTGATGGAAGCTTTATGGATCCAACGACATGTCACGGGGACTTCCATGGTAATCATCTGCTTCTCAACCGGCTGGACAGAATAACGAGCGAACCCGGGCAATGCCTAGGGGCCAGGCCCGGAGTTTGCGCACGTCAAGTCACACATGCCATCGGCTGGAACGCAGACCCGGGGACACCCTTTACTGCGGGGAGGAGGGGGGTAGCTGCCCAGGAAGAAGAGGAAAACAAAACAGTGAATCTTGGTCAATAACTTTGTCCCTTGTATATCACCAAGTTTGTAGTCTTCCCATTCTCTCCAGCGGCTTCTTCATTAGCTGGTTCTACAGCTACAAGTCTATGGCCAGGGTTGACATGGACACAACTACACGGTCAGGGTTCCGATGCAGGACCAAAGCCACCCTAGGTAGTTTGAGTGGGGAAGAATTTACTACATGAATTCAACATTTATGAGGAGGGCTGGAAAAACAGATTCTAACTTAAAATTTCAGGAACCGCTTTAGAAATCATCCTCGGGGGTTCTGTGACTGTCACAGTCAAGGAGCTATCACCCCCAGAACCACACGGGCCAATTCCCGTTGCCAGGAGGAGGAAGATGTCTCGGGGAAGCCCCGGCTGCCGGTGGTTCTAGAAGCACGCAGACCAGCTCTTGAACCCACCGGCGGCAGGAGGGCGGCTCCCAGCCCCGCCTGGGCGCCCCTGAAGCTGGTCGCTGGGCACCTGGCTTCTGCTGATGCTGCGCACAGATATTCCGGCCCTTCCGCTGCCGTGTGCACCAGCCCGAAGCAGCACCAGCGGTAACAACCCCACGTCTGCTTGGAAAAACCTCGAGTGCACCCGGTTGGCAGAGTGTAAGTCGCATGGAAGGCGCTAGCTGCAAGGGACATTGGGAAACACAGCTGTCAGTCTTCCAGCCTCTTCCATCCGGAAATAGTTAACAATATTCAAGCTATATGTGTGCGTATATATATACATGTATATATTCAAACATTATATCTGTAGCGAAACACACACACATTTACACGGTATCCACTTTTGTATCTCCTTACATTGAAAGCTGAGCTCATGCCAATATATCTACTTCCCCAGTGTTTATTCCCATTTTCTCCTTTTCCATATTTCCTAGTGAGAAACGTGGCTCCCATTATTCTCAGTGTATTCCCTATTTGTCCCCTCTCGCTGCATAACCAATCTGCTTCGCTCCTGCCCTTAACCCGCACCCCTCTTGC
The DNA here is from genome assembly GCF_018350195.1 of Panthera tigris. Classification (NCBI taxonomy): domain Eukaryota; kingdom Metazoa; phylum Chordata; class Mammalia; order Carnivora; family Felidae; genus Panthera; species Panthera tigris. Next base: position 200,284,172 of record NC_056667.1, on the reverse strand, counting down.
CCAGACACCCTCTGCATGGGGCACTAGCTTAAAAATTATTCACCATTTATCTGAAATTCCAGTTTAGCTGAGCAGCCTATATTTTTATTTGCTAAATCTGGTAAATCTGGATGAGGGACCATTCCAGCTTCAGTGCTCCTGTGGGGTCCGCTCCTACGGGCTCACCCGCCTGCTGGTACCCTCTCCAGTCCAGACGCTGGTCCCTAGAATGCTCCCCCATAAACTTCCTGCGTGCCCCTCTCCACCTCAGAGTCAGCCTCCTGGGCACCTGACCTGCAGCACCAAGTCTCTGCTTTATTCTTTCTCTGGCCCTGAGACCCCGGACCACACTGGTGTGAGTCCAGTTCTCAGAGCAAACTGGGGCTTTCTTTAGAAGGAGGACCTAAAATGAGCTCAGGATGCCAGCCTGCAGGTTGTGAAATGACTCCGATGCCCACCAGGGGGCAGTCTTTACCCACATGTCAGCAGAACAGCGGCCCTGGGAGGGTGAGGGGTGGGCTCGAGGAGCGGGCCCTGCGTGTGTACGTGCGGGAGGGCACGTGCGTGCTGGGCAGGCCTGCGTGTGTGTGCGCGCGCGCGTGTGGCCAGATGTGTGCTCAAGTGCCCGACCCCAGGCAGGTAGTTCCTGTCACCTGGACCTCAGTTTTTTCATTTGGACAATGAGGGGCCTTTCCATTTTGACAGTCTGGTCCTTTGTGTCTCAGCACTGTTGGGTCATCTCTTTAGATATTTCTCTGCTCATTTAAAAGAATTAAAAAGTCTAGGCCACGGGGGGCCCAGGTGGCTCAGTCAGGTGAGCGTAAAACTCTACATCTGGGTTCAGGAGCTCTTGATCTTGAACTCGGTCCTGAGATGAGCCAGGGTCAGGCTCTGTGCTGACGGTGCAGAGCCTGCTTGGGATTCTCTCTCTCCCTCTCTCTCTGCCCCTCCCTGGCTCGCTCACGTTCCCTGTCTCAAAAATAAATAAAACTAAACAAACAATCAAAAAGATCCAGGCCAGTGATTTGAGGTGGGGGCCAGGTGGGGCAAAATGGAGAGGTTTTATTTTCTGCTACCAACAGCAATGCTTTAATTGCATTTTTAAAAATCTGAATTTTCATTTCAGCGAAGGTTTCTCTCCAAATAATCTGAGTTTGTGAGTCCTGTGCAAAGGCACCAGGGACCCTGGATGGTGCTTCTCTGCTCACCTGTGGGAATCTGGCCCCATCACTACTTCTCAGAGCCTCTGGGACTTCCCAAGAGGGTGCCCCTGACGCAGTAGAGAAAAATGAAATGGGAAAGAGTGACATCAGGGTCAGCCTTCCTGATCCTCGCTGGTCATTTGATTGCTGTGCCTCAGCATCTCGTCTGTAAAACGGGAGTAGGAACATTCACACAAGTCACACTATTAGTATTATTGCTGTTAAATCCTGGTTGAGTGTTCCAGTCTCAGCTGCGTCATACAAACTCTGTGACCTTGACTCTTCTCCCTGTGGGACCTTTGTTTCCTTCTCATCACCAGGCAGGGATAGCACTCATTTTGTGCAGTTGTATTGAATAGGGAGGATGTTTGTGAGACCACCCGGTACATAGTAGATCCTAAATAAATTCCAAATTCCTTTCCCGGATCCGCGCGGCTTCCCAAACACTTAGTCTGCTGTCACCCTGATGTCCGCGAGGTCACAGCGATAAGCCAACGATCCCACCTGGCAGATCTTTCCAGGACACCTGTGCGTAGGGGACAGCGAGAGTGCAGGCATCAGGAAAGCTCAGGGGAGCACGATTTAGCTTCCTGGAGCGCTCCTTTTGCCCCTGAGGTATCACCACTGTGGCTTGCCTGGGGTAAAGGGGCGGGGCTTGCAGGGGTGCAGAGGGCGTGTCCCCTGGAAGCCACCACTTTGCAGGTGGGGCCATGCCATCTATCTGTGTGAGGAAGGGGGGGTTTGTTTTCTGTTCTTGTATTTTTCCCTGCACTGTCCCCAGCTCCCATGTCAGACAGCCTGCTCCTGTGGGAGCCTCTATTGCAGGGCGAGTGTCGGGAGGGCTTACACATACCAGTCTTTTCCGGCACTTTTTAACTTAATTTAATTTAACTTTATTCTATTCTATTCTATTCTATTCTATTCTATTCTATTCATTCTATTCTATTATTTTTTTCTGGAGGCTAGAGTTCTTTGGGAGGTGATCCCTCTGAGGGCAGAGTCCCTGTGGACCTATGCCCTCTCACCTGGCTGTGCCCAGGGTGGACAGGACCTCGGGTGGACTGCCTGATGTGTTTGGGATTGGGTTTCCCTGGCACTCGGTGGCTCAGAAACCTCAGAGCCCTGGGATCCTGGGGGCAGTGTGGCCCTGGAACGGGGTCTCAGCAGTAACCGTTGGGGACAAGTGGCCAGTGACCCCTCGTGCTTCCCTTCTCATGATGGTGGTGAGAGAGAGGCTGGGCAGGTGTCTCACTGAGACTGAATTCCCTGCCTCCAGGTGGGATGGGAGCTCAGAGACAGCTCGGCCTCGATTCAAAGACATTTTTAAAAATGACATATTTTGCATCCCTCAAATTGTAGAAACGATTTATAATTGCTAGTTCTGAGTCTCCCGGATCCCCTACACAACTTGTCCACAGCGAATGCGCACTGAGCCCTTCTCCTTAGCTGCCAGCCTACCTATCGACACCTCCCCATTGCCCGAGGCCCAATCCCACGGTCATGGCGTCAAGAGGCCAAGGCGAGGTCTCCAGACTGCAGGTGCCTGGAGAAGGTACTGCTCAGTCCAGCACTGGCACATCGGTCTTCTTGGGAAAGGTGCAGGAATGAAAGACAACACGAATAGCCACCAGTCACTGAGTACTTACAATCTGCTGGGCATGCTTCTAAGCCCTCCGAGCATATTATCTCATTAATCTGTGCAACGGCCACTGCTGTGTTGTCTCATTTCAGAGATGAGGCTGGGAGAGGTGAAGTCCCTTACCCAAAGTAAAAAAGCTAGCAAGTGGCAGGGCCCGGACACCAGCCTGGGTGGCTGGAGCCCAGAGCCCCTCCCTTGAATCACCTGGAACTCAATAAATAACGAAGTGCAGAAAGAATCAATTAGGTGAGGAATGCGAGGCAGGATGAGTTCAGTTCCTGCTTTCCACACTTCTCTGCTGCGAGCCCGTCCCACCCTGTGGGACAGCCCACCCAGCCTGTGGGGGAAGCGAGGGTCACTCGTCTGTCTCTGCCGGACCCTCTGGGGGCTTCTGGTCCTAACTCTGGGCTGGGCAGTGGGAGCTCTGGTGCCTTCTCTATCAAGGATGGACAGAGACGTTCTTTTTCTTTCCCCAGTGCCATTTTGTTAGAGCAGAAAATCCTTGAGGGGTGAAGTCACATTTTCCATGTCCCTGAAAGCTCCAGAGAGCCGACGAGTATTATTGTAACTAGAGGAGGCTGGGGACAAAAGAAGCTTATAATTTTGTGAACAGAGGCTTGGGAGAGGCCTGCCTGAGATGGCTTTCCAGGGGGAGGGAGAGGGGAGAGGCAGAATTTGGAAAAACCCGAAGCCGGGGGAATCACGGGACTGGTCAGCGTGGAGGCCTGGCACCCAGGCAGAGACTTGCTGGGGATCAGGTGAGTGGAGGGGGTGTTCCCCGACCCCTCCTGATTCCTTCTGCAGTCACCATTCCCCAGCGCCCCCCTCTGAGGGATTTATGCTAAACTCGCAAGTTGTTCTGAGGAGGTGGCCAGGTCACTGGGCTTGGGGCTCAGAGCCCAGCTGGTGAAAAGCCTTGGTTCTTTTCCCCAGCTTCTTCATCTGTAAAATGGGGTAGTGAGGGATCCGCCCCGACGTGTATCCCGTCAGCCTGGTGACAGGGCCGCGCTCCCCTCTCCTGCCTGAAGTTCCCACCATTCCTCACTGTCTTTGCCAGACCACAAAGGCGGGGGGTGTCTGCCCGTGGTACTGCCATTTTTCTAGGGAGCCTGGAGGCCTCCGCTTGCCTCGAATCAGAAGGACATTAAGAGCTAATAGTGAGTGCTCCACGGTAAGTGACTTTCTACGCATCTCACTTAATGTACACGACAGACTTGCAACGTCCATTTCACAAGACTAACAACATTAAGGCGCAGAGCAGGGACGTCAGGAGCCTGGGGCCGCACAGCCTTCTGTCTGCAGAGCCCTCGTGCACGACCACTGAGTGTCTCTGCTCAGCTCCTCTTGGCCCAGAGCCTCCCAAACACCAGGCTGGGACCTGGGACACTTGTCACGAAACACTTATTAACATCCTGGAGCACAGCTTTAGCACCATGGACAAGAAGACCTCTTAGATGCTCGCCTCACTGTGAGAAGGGCGCACTGAATTAAAGGGAGAGAGAGAGAGAGAGAGAGACACTGAGAGACGGAGAGGGAGAGAGAAAGGGGGAGTGCCACCGTTACCAAGGAGACAAGCATCATCACATAAAGTAGTGTTCTGGGAAAGGAAGAGGAAGGTGACAGGAAGGAGGGCTCTCCCACCTGGCGGGGGCAGGCCAGAAACGCCCCTGCATGTATATTTTGATCCATAAACTGAGGACGGCAGGGGCCCTTGCCTCGCGAAGGAGGAAACAGGTACACCATCATCTCCCTCTTGATTCATGTGAGCGGCTTGGCCTGGGTGAGGACGACGCTGGGACGGGAGCCTGGGAAGTTTCTGCCACCTGCCTGGTGGGGGGCGGGGCAGGCTTCTGGACTTGGAGGCTTCGAAAAGGTTGAATGAGGCCAGAATTGGAGGAGGGAGGGGAGTCCACGCTGCTCACCAAGGAGACCCAGCCTGACCATATATATGCTCATTGACCTCAAGAAACCTTTTCCGCCAAACAGGCACCTGCCGCTTCTGGCCTCTGAGCCCCGCCCCTGGCTGTAGCCCAGACACCTGCCACCGAGACCTATATCGCAGGTGCAGGCAGTCGGGAGTCCCTGAAGGTGAACTCTTTTTTCTCCATCTTTGGATTTGCACCTCCACCCTTGTCTGGGGCATTTGTCTTCGAGGGGGCTTTTTGTGTATTGTCTCCGTTATCTGTGCAGCCTTAGTGAGGGTCCCGTGGTGAGCAGGAGGAGGTCACAGTCACCTGCATGAGCCTCATTTGATGGGGATCTTCAAAGCTTCGTGTGCCTGCGAGGGGAAGTGGGAGGCTCCAAGAGAGTTGATACAGTGGGAGCACTTCTGAGGATTATTTGCCCAGAAAAACCTCTTTCCCTGGGGTATCTAATGGGATTAGAGTGCCTGCTAACCAAGCCCCTCACTTTGACAGTCCAAACAGAAATGGAAGCTGTCCTCCCCCAGTCACTGGGGACTGGCTGGGGCTCGTGATCAGGGGCATCTGCTGCTGGAGCTTGGCTCCAGGATTGTGTCAAGGGCATCCAGTTGTGCTCCCAAGAGCCTCAGCGGCCAGCGTCTCTCCCGGGTGTCTTGAAAGGCCCTCCTGGCTGGCGGGCACTCCCCTTGTAGGAATGCCCCCAGCTGCCGACACGAGGGACTGGCACCCACACTCACAGATGACGAATGCGTAAGGGAGGGCTAGCCGGCTGACCTTGGAGGAGCTTGGCTCATCAACTTTTGCTTCCAAGACCTGGGGATGCTCAGGAGGGGGCAGCAGAGGGGAGATGGCACACATCAGAGCTGGAAGGGTCTTTGGGCATCACTGGGTCCAGAGATTCGCATTAGCTGTGTTATGTTTTCTTTAAATGAAAGTTGAAATGGAACCCCACTAGAAGAAACAACAAATAGAGCATCCTAGATGAAATACGCGAGGGGAGGCCAGAAGAATGTGATCTCGGTCCACCCCTCACTGTTACGGATGAGGGAGGTCATCCTGAGACATGTCCCCAGATCCTTTCCACTTGCCTCTGCTCTTTATGTAATGGCTCTTATTCTGGGAGGTACCATGGGGGTACCTGTCTCCTGGGCGTTGAGGGCTGCTGAGGCTTAAGACCTGTACTGTATGGGCGAAAGCAGAGGGGCTGGCTGGGTCCTCTCTTCTCCTAAGCTAGTCTTCACCCCTTCCTGGCATTTCCATGGTGGAACCTTCTCTGTTCTGGGCAGAATAGGACTCTACCATCCCTGTGCTCTGTCTGCAATCTGGGCGCTGGAGTCACTCTGTCCTCTGTGTGGGTGGTGCTCTCTTTGGCACTGATCTCCAGGAAAGATGATGCGTGCCCGCCTGCTCCTCTTAAATCCTGCTCTGTCTCCTTGGGAAACACCTCCCATGCTCTAGCCATCATCATTTACTTGTGATTTCTGCCCCCATAGCTTCGACTCAGAGGCTTCTGGGGTTCCCAAGTTCAATGCAACGTCCCTACTTATCGCTCCCTTTCTCCTCTCAGTGTGACTGGTCTCCTAAAGCCACTGTTCTCGACTCGGCTTCCATTTCTGGATCACCCTGGGCTGGAGCTCAGAGCTGGTTTGCACCGGAGCTAACCCATGTTCCCTTGTTAAAAACTGATCTAACTGGGGAAGGAGATGCTTGGGAAGGATGTTAAAAACTGATCTAACTGGGGAGGGAAGATGCATCCTTCACAGCCTCGCTTGCAAGGGGTCAGGTTTGTTGCCCCAGCATCAGAGGCCCACTGAGATCTTCTTCACCTTGTCCTAATTTGTTCGCTTGCAGGGCGTTCTTGTGACTGACCCAGAGAACCTCTCTTCTCTGCCCAGCCTGTCCTCTCTACCCAAATGGGGTCTCAGCCTCTGCAGAGGGTGGCTAGATGCTGGTGATGGTCCAAAACTAGGTCTGGACGGCCCTGAGCATAGTGCAGAGGACCAAGAAAGTCCAGACTCAGGTGAAGCTGGTCCCAGCTGTCCATTCACCTGGACGGTGGCATCTGCCTGGTTGCTGGCCCATGAGGGTAGATGACTCTTTTTGAGTGTGTATAAGAGGGAGGGGGATGCTGCACGATATCTTCCTGTCCGTGCTGGGCCCATGTGATCCTGACGGGTCAGGCCTTACGGGACAGTCCCCTGCTGGGCAGGGAAGAATCAATGGCACATGTCATCATGATATGTGACATTGTAGCTGCCCTGGGAGTCAGGGGTCCCAAAGGCCGTACATCGGCCCAGGTCAGGCGCGCACCGTGTTCGTACGGCAAGCAGAGGTAAAACGAGTGTACAGGTCCACTCCTACGGGAAGGGCCAGGCCGTACCCTGTGGTCCCCTGTGGAGCCTGCAGGCTGTGGGGACATACACAGTCCTGTTTACCATCCCATATGTCCTTCCAGAAGGTATGCCAGCGGCTTGTGGAGATTGTGGGCTCTCGCTGGAAAGCCAGGGGCTGGGTCCAGGAAAGTTGATTTTTGTCTCCTGAGATGCTTGCACAGGCCCCAGGCCAAGGTCTGCTGAGGGCTGGCAGCAGACTGGGAAAGGCTCTGCTCCCCTGTCATTGCGGATTCCAGAAGCAGCCTCTAGGGAGGAGAAAAGCCTCGTGGAGGGCAGCACAGGCGAGCCATGCCGATGAGACAAAACAAAAGGGGGGGTGGGTTACTGGAGAGGAAACGGACAGCTGTTCCTCTGGGGTAAAAGGGTAGAAGTGCTGACTAGTGAATCTGACCTAGGAAGAGGGGGAGGGGCCGGGAAGGGGGGAAAGAAAAACAATGGAGATATTAGAAAAGCCCAAGGGGGCACAGTTCCCTGGAGGGAAGCCGTGGGGAACGATAGCTAGAACAGGAACTGAACTTGAGACAATAATGGTCAAGATGCTTTGGGATTCACGATGGAAACAAGTGCTCCTGTCTGTTTCCTTCATTGCTTCGACATCATTATATAAAATAGAGGCAACTGCAGATTAGGGTCTCAAAAAAAAAAAAAAAGTTTGTTGAATGAATAAGTAATTTGAGCACAGGGATATAAGGAAAGGAACATTGCATCCTAGGGAAAGAGCTAAAAATCTCTTCCAAATCTCCTCTGGGGTCCTAGAAATGCTTGCAAGGGGCATTTCAGGGGAGATGTTGGGTCATCCCACCAGAGGGAACACATTGAGGCCTATAACTAGAGAAAGCAGAGAGAATAGTGAAGGTTGATCCCAACTTTAGGGAAGCCTGGGGGTTGGGGCACCAGGAGCTCTAACCTTGAGCAAGCCAGGCAAATATATGCCTTTCCCAGGCACCCGGGGAAGCCAGGGGTGAAAGGCATCATCACTTTCTCAGAGGTGGGGAGATCCGCAGTCCACCCTAGAGTGAGGCGGCCGGGCCCCCTCCTGGTGCTCCCACAAGGGATCCAGTATCTGTTTACGCTTACACAGGCTGCAGGCTGTGAGGGGTGGTCCACCCAAGGAGGCAACTCGATGAGTCGGCACCTTCAGGGTGGCCGAGGAAGGATGAAGCAAGCTGTGGAGGGCAGACCCTTTTCTGTCAGCTAGTTGCTGGATCACGGAACCCTCGCTGCGAGTACCTGAGAGAACATTTCAGGTATTGGTTCTAAGAACACTGAAAACCACCCCTGTGCCAGGCACTGGCTCGGGAGTCGTGCGAACAGCGGCGAGTCAAGGCAGGGGTGGTCTCTGCTCGAATGGAGCTTAGCGTCCAGCGGGAGAGAGAAGGATGGATGAAGTAATCAGACTGAGAGGTGTGTTCTAAGGGAGCATCAATCTCCACCTCTTGAAGAGAGGAATATGAGAGAATCTGCGGACCAATTTAAAACCACTACACTGTCCAAGAACAGACTTGTGCACTCCTCCCCCAAACCCGGTCCACTGGCCTGGTTCCTTGTAGAGCAACTGGTGCCCACGGAGCGAACCAGGAGCACACGCCCCCCCCCCCATTGTGGGCCAGATTCAGTAACCTGCTTCTTCTAAACAGACTATAGTGATGGTGGTGTTCTGGGACTTCCAAGGCCAGGTCATAACAAGCATTGTGGCTTCCATGTTGTTACTTTCCCTTGGGTCACTCACTGTGGGGGAAGTTGCTGCCATGTCATGAAGGTCTATGTGGCAAGGAACCGAGGCCTCCAGCCAACAGCCGTGTGAGTGCGCCATATTGGAAGTGGATCTCCCAGCTCCAGTCAGTCTTGAGAGGACTGCAGGCCCCACTGACATCTTGACTGCCACTTCACGAGAGACCCCGAGCCAGAACCTCCCAGCTATGCTGCTCTTGGATTCCTGCCTTGCAGAAACTGTGTGAGATAACATAGCAATAGACAATTAATACCGACACCAAGGGTAGGTGTTGGGTAGGCATTTATTGTGGCTTGAAATTAAAATTTGAGAGTTGAGCGGCCCCTGGGTGGCTCAATTGGTTGGGCATCAGACTCTCGATTTTTGGCTCAGGTCATGATCCCGGGGTCCTGGGATCAAGCCTCGTGTTGGGCTCCTTGCTGAGTGTGGAGCCTGCTTGAGATTCTTTCTCTCTCTCCCTCTGCCCCTCTCCCCTGCTCACACACGTGCACGTGCGCTCTCTCTCTAAAATAAAAATAAAAAGAAAAATAATAAAAATAAAAAGAAAAATAAAAATAAATTTTGGGAATTGACTGCCATTTGATGGTGGGTGAGCCATTTAGGAAAACATAAGACGAGAGAAGAGATCCAGATTGAGCTTCAAGAAATTCTGTCCCTTAGTGGCTCTGTGGAGAAGGACAAAGTGGGTTTCCAATTGTGCTCTGCATTGTTTTTGGTCCAGTGGAGGGACTCAGTGGATGGATGGGGGTTGATAAGCAGCTAGCCCTGCCAAGGCCTCTGGTCTGACTCATGGTCCTGCCTTTTCTGTTTTTAGGTTGGGGTTTAGAGTAAGATTCATGTGGGGAGAAGCCAAGATCTGACTCTAGAGTATCGCAAACTGCTAACCGGGTGCAATTTCTTTTTTTGTCGATGAGGAAACCGAGGCTCAGGCTGGCGAAATGACTTGCCCACGGGCAGGACGCCTTGGAGATAGGTTTCTGGGCCCCAGTCAGGTGTTCTTGCCACAGAGTCTCCCATCTCCAGCACCTTCCAGGGGGCCCTGGGGAAGAGTTGGGAGATCCGCAGAGGATACGATGGATCTCTGCCCATGGCATCACACCCCTTGCCACTGTACGATTTGGGACAATGATACCGCCCCCCCCCCCCCAGGCCACCTTTTCTGGGAAGGGGGCAGGAGCCATGGGCCCATTCCTGGCTCTGCTAGGCATGTGGCTGCTCTGAGCCTCAGTTTCCTCATATGCCAAATGGGAATGAGGATTCATCCCTGTGAGGGCCCACTGAGGTAGGAGAGGCAGGGGGCTTGTCATCCATGAAGTGCTTCATAAATGGAGCAGGCAGGTCGCTGCTGGCCGGGGACGCACAAACGTTGAGGCTGCCCCTGGGCGGGATGGAGACCTGGAAACCCCGACACAGTATGACTCCTCTGCTAGACCAAATGCAGGCCGGCCGCTCAGAAGGCTGGAGCCATCAAACTGTCAATAACCCGGACCCCCATCAATCAGCAGGATCCCTCTGGGTCTGACTTGTGGTGCAAATGGACTGTTAGCCGTTCCAAGTTCTCTTGGCTCTCAAGTACCCATCCTCTGGGTCCCCGGTTCTGTAAATCTTGCCCCACTAACTGTCTCCCTGTCAAATTTGGAATTGTACGGAAGGGATGTGAGAAATCGGAGTGTACCCATTGTCTTACTGGGGAGACGGAACGAGGCCCGGGAAAGCGGAGTGACTGTCCGCAGTCAGACTGTCCTCTACCCACCCGTGTCCACCTTCACGGTTTCCACGGAGTGAGGCTTGGCATCTCAGCCCCTCACGTAGCTGCCCTTCCTTGGCCCCCCCTGCCCTCCTGAGCCTCCTCTTCCCTGACCATCCAGTCTGTGGCCCCGTGATCCAGCTTTCACCCTAACCCTGCTGCACCTCTGTCGGCGCTCACTGCACTGGACCCCTGGCCCTGGCCCGAAGATTATGCTGTTTGTGGCTCCACGATCCCCCTCTAGCTGCCATGCCCCCTTCCGTGTGGGACACATGGCTCTTGAGTCCTCTGAGGGGAGGCAAGGAGGTCTTAGGAGAGGAGCCAGCAGGCCTCTGGGTCTGGGCGCCTCACCCCCATGTTGGCTGTCCTGTCCCCTTAGCCCTCACGTTCCTCTCCTTCCTTCCCCTTCCTTCCCCAGCCCTCCTCACCCCCATCACCTCCCAGCCCTCCTCACCCCTACCACACCCCAGCCCTCCTCACCCCCACCCCTCCCCACTCCTCCTCATCCCTCCAGCCCCTTCAAGCCTCCGGGCTGTTTCTGAGGTTTGGAACCAGCAGAGCATTTCCCCTGACCCTATATTTTCTCCTGCCACTTCTTCTTGCTTGAAACCATGTGTAAGCAAAAAACCATTTGGGGTGTTGTGTTTATTTTTTCCTAGTTCCACGGGAAATTACTCAGAATGTGTAAGTATGTGTTTTCCTTAGAAAATAGATTCCTTTACATTTGGGCTTTGTGGTTCCCGAGGCAAGGGGGGCCCACGGAAACCCGGGCTGCCAAGAAGGCTCTGCTTCCAGGAGTCCCGCTGGCCTCAGAATTACACCCTTTCTCCTCTGGGGGCTAGCCACCCCCTGTGGCCCCCTCGTGGGCCCCTCATCTTCTTGAGTCCAAGACTCCAGCCCGGCGGGCCAGACACCTCTCCACCACATTCTCCCAAATGCTTCGGCTCCAGTCCTTCCTCCTCTCTGTTTGGGGAAGATGTTGAGGCAGATCAAGGCATGAGAACATTTTGCCCTGCCTTCCCCCCACACCCGGGGCGGAAGAGCTCCCTGTCGGGGTCTCCAGCACAGACCCAAAGCCAGGATTCCGGGTTCTGATCCTGGCTCTGTCTCTTGCTAGCTGGTGATGCCGGTACACCTCTTAACCACCCTCCCCCCGCCCCCCCCCCCCCCCCCCGGCCTTGTTCTCTTTTCCCGTAAATGGGCACGTTAACAGTATTTGTGCGGAAGGCGACCTTGAGGATGCGGGGAGGGCACGTGCGGCTCTGGCAGGAAGCCACACGACATGTTTTCTCCTGTGCCTATGCACGTGTCTGACATGTGAGCCTTCCCAGCCCCCTCCTCCCGCCTGGCAAAGGGAGACCGAGGCAGCAGGGGGCAGCTGCGGCTTCTCCCCCGCCCCTCCGGGGCCCCTTCCTTAGGCTTGACCCTTGAACCCACAGTCCTTTCTCATCCCCCTCAAAAATCGCCTTTCTAGGGGCGCCTGGGTGGCTCAGTCGGTTGAGCGTCCGACTTAGGCTTGGGTCATGATCTCGCGGTCCATGAGTTCGAGCCCCGCGGCGGGCTCTCTGCTGACAGCTCGGAGCCTGGAGCCTGTTTCAGATTCTGCATCTCCCTCTTTCTCATGCTCTGTCTCTCTCTTCTCAAACATAAATAAATGTTAAAAAAAAAAAAATAAATCGCCTTTCTATTTGCATGCCCGTGTTCACAGCGACCATCTGTGCTCACCGTGGCAGGAGGCGGGAGCAAGTGTCATCGGCGGATGAACGAAATGTATCATATTGATAAATATTGTCGGGAGCAATCTTCCTGCAATTTTCCATACAAATCGAAGTTATTCAGCCTTAAGAAGAGTGAAATTCTGACACGGGCCACAATGTGGACGACCCTTGAAGGTGCTTTATTTCATGAAACAAGCCAGACACCAAAGGACATACCGTGGGGTCCCATTTAGATGAGGTCCCCAGGGTAGTCAGATTCAGAGACAGAAAGGAGAAGAGTGGTTACCAGGGGCTCAGCGGGGGCAGGGTGAGGGGTTTATTGTTGGAGGCGCAGGGTGTTTTAGTTTGGGATGACGAGAAAGTTCTGGAGACGCATAGTGGTGACAGTTGCACAATATTGTGAATGGACTTGATTCCAAAGAACGCTACACTTACAAGTAGTCAAAATGATAAATTTTATGTTTTCTGTATTTTACCACGGTCAAAAAGGCAGACATAAAAATACATACATCACTAATAATAATAGCAGATTTGCCTTTCCAGACCCTCTGAGGGGCATGAGGGTGGCTTAGTCTTCCTGGAGGGACTTTGGGGCAGGGGATAGATACGTAAATGATAACTGTAGTGCGTCCCATTAAGGACTTGTTCTTGTCCTGAGAACCGAGTTTGGGGGGTGGGGGAGCCCAGGGGAATTTAGAAAGTCTACCTGAAGCTGGATGGTGACATTTGAGCTGGGCTTTGCAGGATGTGTACGACTTTTCAACTCAGGCTGATGGGATAGATGGGCGAGGTCAAGGGCTCATGGAGTTGAGGCACATGCGTTCACCCTTACTTGGGTGGTTGGTCCATGGGAAATTGGGGGAGGCGACGACCATAATGCAGGACAAGCAAGTCGGGGCCCGAGTGCGAGGACTTGGGGGGCCCGGCCGGGGCAGCAGACACTTCTGAAAGTCTGTGGACCAGACTGATGGCTAAGTGCGACCCTCTCCTCTCTTCTCAGATCCCAGGGTACTGGTAAAGGAACGCAAGTTTCTTTTTGCGTTTGTTTTTAAAAGGGATGATTCTAGGCACCAGGACACGCTTGTGAGTAATATTTGGGGGACGTCCTGGTGTTTGTTACCTCTCACCCCAAAGGTGCTCACGGGCTGCCTGATCCCCACTTGGCCACTGTCTCTGAGGGTCCTGGTCTGGGAAGCCCGTTCCTTCCTGAATTGCTTAGTGCCCCTGCCTCTGCTTTCTCAGGACTCATCAGGGCCTGCCTCCTCCAGGACGCCCTCCTGGGCTAAGGCAGTGGCAGACAACTGAATCCATTTAACTCCCAGAGCTAAACTCTCTACCTCTTAGGGCAGAAGAGTGTGGTAATGAGGGTCCTAAACTCTGGGGCCAGAGAGGTGGGGTGGGCTCAAATCCAAACTGCTACCCAGCAGCCATGGGAACTTGGGTAAGTGACTGAACTTGTGTGCCTCAGTTTCCTTGTATGTAAAACGGAGACCGTACTTGTATCCGCGAGCCATACTGATGACAACAACCTCCGCCCACTGTGTTCTGCCTCGTGCACACACACATCACTTCCTGGCCACAGGACGGGTTGTACCCGCAGTGGCCCCAGAGTCTCTCCCACTGGGGTCTTTATTTCTAAGCTTCTCCTCGTGATGCAAATCAGAGTGTGCCTAGAAGAGAGGCTTCTGACTTCAGCCTGGCTTCTGGAACTGGGCTTGACAGTGAACTCTTAACTGGCACACCTTATTGCTTTTAACCCTCTGCCCTGGCCAGCCTCCCTGGGGGACCCCTCAGTTCACTGGGCTCTCCAGCATTGGTAGGAAGCAGCTTCCGTGTCACAGAGATGCAGTATCTCTCCCACCTTTCAGGAACCAGGGGCCTGGCTGCTGGTGACGCGCGTGTGCGTGTGTGTGTGGCCCTCCTGGGTCCTGCAGCACTCCACTCGGTCCCAGTGTGTGACTGGCCATCCATCTAGTATTAATTAGGCACCACTGTATGCTTGGTAGAGTGCCGGGCACTGGGGGTGCAGAGCCAGATGGTGCCCTGCTTCAAGGGCTTTCGTTCTGGCAGTCAGTGGTCAATTGGCGGTGTCAGGACCCAGCTGAGAGCTTCACGTGCATTCTTCCCCTTAGCTCTGCCAGCGGCCCTGGCAGGTGGTGTGGGGCCCCCACCTTCAGAGAAGCATTTTGCGACAGGGAGGTGCCTAAGTCTATTCGGAGACATTGCCATCCTGTCTCCACCTTCCCCACTTAGACAGGGGCTTCTTGCCTTGGTCATTTGAGTGCCTCCTCTGGGGCCAGAAGGAGGCCCTGTAGACCCCATGGCACCCTCTCCTGCAGCCTCCGATGACCTCCATGTTAGGTCAGGCGTGGTTAGTCCCCAGAGCAAGTCCCCAGCTCAGAGCTCTCAGGGGTATCTCTGAAAGTAGGGTGCAAGGTGAGGATGCGTTGGCCAGGTACAGGGGACAAAGACCAGAGATCGCCTCCAGTATATTGGCCCCAGGGATAGGAGGCCAGCACCTACCTGCCAAGGCACCATTCCCACGGCAGCTGGATGCCTCACTTGGTGGGGAAATTGCAGGTCGGGCCAGGCGTGGTGCCGGGCCTTGTGGGCTGCATGTGCAGAGGCGGTGATGCCTCTCTCATTACCTCCTCCTTCTGCCCTTCTGTTTTCACTTGCTCTGCTTCCTGCTAAATTCCCTTCCCAGGCTAAAAGTTTCCATCTCTGGGCTTGGCCCCAAAGTGAAATTCTTTGGAAACTTTCAGCTGAGTTCATTTAGCGATTGTGGGGTGGGAGAGGGTGGGTGGGGGAGCCAGTGCGGTTCTGCTGATTTCTGATATTTCACATGGAAGCATGGTGAGCGAGACCCAGAACTTTCCCCTTGGTTGCTTGGGGGTCTCAGCTGAGTGATGGAAGAAAGTAGTGGGGGGGGGGCTGGACCCCTCAATTCCAGCCCTGGCTAGGGGGAGACTTGCCCTGTTGATCTGCTGGTCAAGGGGCTTTAAGTCTTCAAAATGATTTGCTGATTTCTAAGGCTGGGATCTTTTGATACATGATTTGAAGGTTCTTTACACACAGCCCCGATGCTGGCTGATGGAGGCTTTAATAACCTCATGGCATGATTTTTCTTTGAAATGATTCGGGGCAGCCATCAGAGATTTCTAGCTTCTGCAGATGCCTGTGCTCCCTTGTCAGCCTCCAATTCATAATCAACCATGGCTGGACCACAAAAGTCTCAGGCTTGGCCTGATGGAAATCAGGCAGCTGGCCCGGAAGGAATGAGCCTTGTTCTGCCCACCCTTCTCTCCTGTTTGTTTGGTTTTACTTGTGTTCTGCGTCAGGGATGAGCTGGTTGGGAAGAAGGGTATGAAACGTAGATCCTAGATCTGCACATGTTGTTTGGTTTGGGAAATTAAAAACAAAGCATTTGGTTGATTTTAGTCCAATAAAGTTTTTTTTTTTTTTTTTTTTTTTAGAAAGACAGGTTGTTGGTCTGGATGTAGCTGGTTTTTGTTTTTACCCTAACATAAAAAGGTAAAAAAAAATCAGCCTTTATTAAAAAAAAAAGGTTTGAAAAATGGTCTCTCTGAATTAATTTCCTGCTAAGAGGGTCTTCGGTAGATAGCAGCCTTGCAGTGCAAGTCAGATGAATGAAGAATGGTAGGAAAGGACAGAGGCCAATGTGGGATTTTCAGATCTCCAGAAAGTTCTGTGGCTTCGGCACCATTTCTGGGACATATTTGTAAATTGCTTTAATAGTTCAGGGAGAGAGGAAGGGGCGGCCAAGTCCCCTTTCCCTAGAAACCATAAAAGCAAGAAGGTCTCCGGGGGTCCCTGGGGTTTCTCACTAGTCTCACCTGGAGATAGGGGGCTCGCAAGCAGGGAGAGGAGCCAACCCATCTGGCCGAATGCACGGAATTACAACCCCCAGGTTGCTAGAAGGGAGACCTTCACAGGCTCTCTCCGAGTGGGGTCTCAACTGTTTCCTTCTCTTTCCTCTTCAATCCTGGGGTGGAAGCTGTCCAGACGAGTCCAGAGACCCTGACTCCGTGTGTTTTTAAGAAACTGGGATAGAAGTGACATACAGCAATGTGTAGCTTAAGGCGTACAATGTATTGATTTGCTATACCTCACTGTGTGCTTTTCAGACCTCGTAGATACTGAGCTGATGTTGTTGTTACTGTCCTTACACCACTTCCCCCTAAGCCCGCTGTCTTACTTTGCCCTTGAGATTCTTGTCTACCTTTTCACAAACAAGAATTTGAATGGCTGATTGAAGATAGGAGGGAGAGACTTGGTGGGGCGCAGGGAGATATTTCGCTTACTCTCTGGGGACCTGCGTCTCATCAGACCCCGAAAATATCAGCGTCCATCCTTAGCGCTCGCTGAGCAGCTATTATGTGTGGGGCTCTGTAGTCCCCTCCGAAGGTAGTATTCACGTTTGACAGTTTGGGAAACTGAGGTTCTTGCCCAAAGTCACACCTTGGGTGAGATACAAAGCAGGGATTGGCATCTGGACTTGTCATTTCAAGCCTATGATCTTAACCAGCCCAGTCAGCTATCTCTTGGGCGCCAGTGGACGTGAACGGTGGCCAGTAATTCCCAGTAGTTGCTGATTCTTGCTGTGTGCCCGTCTGCTGGCCAAGTATTTTGTGCCCCTTCATTCTACCCTCCACGGCTCTGCTCCCAGCTCTGGTGCTGTTGGCCAATGCCGAAGAGGTCCTCAGACCTGAGCCATGTCTCCCCAGGGGCAGCAGCCCCCTCGAGGCCTTTGCTGTCGGGAGCCCCGCTTTGATTTCTAAGGGGCCTGAAGCACCTTGCCCTTGTGGGCTCCTTCCTGTGTAGAAAAACATTACAAATTATATGACCACATTGGTATAAAGACAAATATAATTCAGGCTGAATTCACGATTGCATACTCACTCTTACTATACTGATTTTTGTGTTATGAGTTTTAAGGAAAGGAAAATAAAAGCACTTCTGAGGGGTCCCCCAAACAGCATGGGCCCCAGGCACAGTGCCCCCTGGAGAAGCCGGCTCCGTGTGTTGTAAGTGCCCTGTCTCCTTGTCTTTCTCTACGGCTCTGAGAACTCCTCTGGACCCAGACACCCCTGCCGTTACCTGACGTAGAGCCAAACTCCACTCCTTTGCGCACTGGCTCTAAGGTTCAGGAAAACCCAGATCATCTCTGCTTCTTCCTTCCCCAGCTCTCAAAAGTCTTATGAGCCTTGCAGGGAATCACACTCCAAAGAGCGTAACCTCTCGGGGCCTTTCTAAAGTCCCTACGGTCGTCCTCCCTTCTCCCCACCCAAATTCTCTGATCTAGCCTTCTTCTTTTCCCACTTTGGGAATGGCTGACTTAAGCCCGGTGACCTTGGCAGCTCACCATATTCCCTAGGAAACTCTTTTTCCTTCTGACAGTGGGATGCCGGAAGCTCGAATTCGGGGAAGCCTCTGCTGGGGTGAATCCTGTGGCAATGGGGTTGCTTGTTTGGGATTTGGGCACTGCAATCCCACCCCCAGCCTTTGCAGGCTTTGTACTTCAAAGCTGTGGCCTCAAGAACTCGATGGAGAGAAGTGGCTTCTGATCCAAGCCCAGTCCTAATATCACTGGGGCTTGAAGGAGGAGTCCATCTAGTGTATTCAAAACACTAGTGTATAAAAAACAAACCAACCAACAAAACCCCAAAAAACCAAGTTACAGTGTGTGTTCTTTCCTCCTTCCTCGACCAAAACACACACACACACAAAAACCCAAAAAACAAAAAAAAAACAACCCTTTATAACAACCTGGAAGATCAGCTTTTGACTTAGAACTTTAATTTTTTTTTTAATTTTATATTTGAGAGAGAGAGAGACAGAGCACGAGCAAAGGCAGGGTAGAGAGACGGAGACAGAATCTGGAGCAGGTCCCAGGCTCTGAGCTGTCAGCACAGAGCCTGACGCGGGGCTTGAACTCATGAGCAGTGAGATCAT
This sequence comes from Panthera tigris, assembly GCF_018350195.1. NCBI lineage: Eukaryota > Metazoa > Chordata > Mammalia > Carnivora > Felidae > Panthera > Panthera tigris. The sequence goes on along the minus strand of NC_056667.1, from coordinate 200,265,864 downwards.
GACCTGAGCCCAAGTCAGATGCCTAACCGACCGAGCCACCCAGGTGCCCCTTAACTTAGAACTTCAGACTCTTCGGAGTTCTGTGCCAGAATATACTGGAATGGGGAAAACTCCATGGTTCCTGCCTCCCATACCCACCCCTCTGTTCTCCCGGCTCCCATCTCCAGCCTGAGCCTGGAGCCTCTGTGTGTGTTCATGGGGCCGCCCCACCTCCTAAAGCCAAGTCTGGCTACCCCTCAAGTCTAGGTGTGTGCATGCCAGTAAAGTGGTTTGGGCCGGTCTTGGGAGAAGGACCCCTGGGCAGAGGCCCGCACAGGTGACCAGAGTGTGGTTCGGAGAGGATTGCTGGGCTTTAGGCTGGCATATTCCCTTTGCGTCTCAAGTCCTTGCCCTGTGGAGAACATTAAGGCCGGAGGAAGAGCAGATTAGAACCTTCAGGAATGGCCCAGGAAGGAGGTCTGTCTGGCCTGTGGGTGGTGCCGTCCTCAGTTTCCACTGGGCTATTCACTGTCTGGGTCTATATTTAGATTTGCTGCCTCCGCTTGTAGGAAGTTTGTTCATGTCCTAGAAGAAGTGAACTGCTCTTAGGGCGTGTGGAAATGGTGGTCCTTTGTTACACATGACCGACGCCCACATGCTGGAAGTGAACGGAACTCTTTATTGAAACCATTTATAAGTAAACTGAAGTCTTAAGAAGCAAGTTTAGAAAGAGGCAAACTCTTAAGAACAAGGTAGCTTTCTCGCTAATATTGATGGCAGTTGGAAAATGTCGATAATTTCGTAATTGAAGATTTCGTAGGCCAATTCTTGTGGCAGACCCGCTTGGGTCGAACTCTACCAGGGTATGAATAATTCCCAGGTTTCGCACCAGCAATTCTTACGCTCTAAATCGAGACAAACATCGTGAGCGCTGAGTGGTGAAGTTGTGTTTTAATCCATCGCCGAAGTTTTGGAGCTGGGGACATCCCTTGGTTTCTCATCCTAACGCTGCCATGGCCAGTCTGAGATTCCTCCCTGCATCTTCCCCACATATGGACGCAAAATGGAGAAAATGCCCAGCCCTCTTCCTGCAGAGCAATGACTTTCCAGTCTTCCTAACCAATTAAGTGAACCCTAATGACTGTGTCCTCACCATGTGCCAGGCGCCCGGAAAGCAATGTGAATCACACAAGTGTGGTCCCAACCCTCATGATATTTGCAAAACCTATTTTTTAAAAAGAGGTAGAAAATCCTCTGTCTCCTGACAAATCAGGAGGTTTGCCTTAAATTTAAATATGACAAGGCTTCTTTAATGGCCGCGTTTCCTCTCAGCAGCAGTTGGTGTGAAAGGTTTTCAGTCTTCGTCAGAAAGGAGGCGTGTCCGTAGGACCGAATCCTTCAAGCGACTGAGAGGCCAAGAGGGTCTAAAAATCTGTCACAATGGGCTCGGCCACCAACTTACTTCATCATAAGGAAAAAAAAGTCATTTGCTCTCCCTGAGACTCAGTTTCCTAGGCTCTGCGGCAGGAGAGCTGACCCGGCTGATGCCCAGTCTCCCCTTCTCCCTGACGTTCTGTGACAAGCATTGTTAAGACAGAAATAGGCAATTTTCAGCATAGGCCCCGAGCGGCTTCACTGTGTTTATCCTGACGCCCACCTTGCACTGTCCTGCACCAGAGGTAGTCTGGCCTCTGTCGGGCAGCCTTCTTTGTCTCTGATCACAGTCTTCTATCATCCTTGAACTGTTTTGGAAACGGCGGGCCGGATGTATCCTAGCTGCTGATGGCCTCTGGGACTTCCCAGACCACTCTGGCTGCAGCACCCTGCCCCAGGCCTTCCTGATGGTCACTTGTTTGTCTCTTGTGCCCTCCTCACGCACTCATCTATCCCCCACCAGACTGATCCATTCATCACGCAAATATGTATGGAGAACCTATAGTTCCAGGCACGGTTTTTAGCTATGGCAGGAAATATGACAAGCCCCTAAGTGTGTGGGTTGTACATTCCAATGGGGAAGGAGAAGAGATGCGTGCACAGACACACACACACACACACACACACACACGCTGTGATGTCAGAGAGTGGTAAGTGCGTGAGGCACAGAGAAGAACAAGGGGATGTAGCTTGGGTGATTGGGTGGGGGTACTTTCTGGGAGGGTGACTCAGTGCAGAGACCCAAAAGAGGCGAGGGCACGGGCCACGATGATACCCAGGTGAGGAACGGTTCATGGAGAGAGAACAGCAGGAGCGAAGGCCCTGAGGTTGGGAACACGCAGGCTGGGCTCCAGTATCAGGAAAATGGCCAGGGTGGCTGAGACGGGTAAGTGAGGGGAGACTGAGAGGTAGGAAGCCAGAGGTTTAAAGGCCCGATCCTGTAGGAGCATAGGAGGGTGGCTTTTGTCTGAAATGTGATGGGAAAATTTTGAGGGGGGTGGTTTGGAGAAGGGGACAGAACAAACAAGAGCTGATCTGGGTTTTATTAGGTCCATCTGGCGGCCGTGTATAGTAGAGCCTGATGCAAAGAAGTCTAGAAAAGCGGGGAGGGGGGACTAGTTAGGGAGCCCAGGGCCGGGAGGAAGATGGCTGGCCAGCATGGAGGCCACGGGAAGTGCTTGCATTCAGGGCACGTGAGTGTGGGCACAGACCGTGTAACAGTCACCTGAAACGGCATGTGGCCAGAGCAGGTGCTCAGAGAAAGGAAGGAAGAAGAGAGAGAACACAGGCGTGGTGCCAGAAAGCCCAGCTCTGAGCCTCTCTTGGCATTCCCCACATTTCTCTTATGTGCCCCTGCTGTGTGTATAATGGGGAGACCCTGTGTCGCTCCATCCTTATGTCGTTCGGCCTGGCACTGCTTATCCCCTAAAGCTCTTGTTTTGTCCTCATAGGACCCCATCCTTCTGGGACGGCGCTTCCGTCGTTTGCCGCCCTTCCCCCTCACCCCTGTCTCAACAACGTCTTCGTCACCTCAAATTTGCTTGGCCTTTCCTCTCTCCTGGGTGCTCACCACCTGCTCGTGGAGATCCTCGCCTGCCACAGCCGCAGCCGCAGCCACAGCTCCTCCTAGGGCCTCCCTCCCCTGGGAAGCATCTGGGCGCCACCATGGCTTCCATCGCTCCTGCCACGGGGGCTCCTGCCCGACCTGGTCCCCAGAGTCCCTCATTTCTCCCCACCCTGGTCTCTGATGGAGTGCCGTACAGGAGGCACCTGACTTCACAGGTGCTCCCTTGAGGTGCCAGCAGCGTGGGGGAGCTAATTCCTCGTGTGGACCATTTTGACGTAAGATAGACAGCCGACGGGGGGGTCCAGCAGGTCAATGTTTCTCCCTTCCTCCGTATGACAGGATGGTCTCGGGTGCAGTGATAGTGCCCACGGCTGGCTGTGGCCTCTTGGGAAACTGTGCACCACGCCGTAATGCACTGATTGCACCTGTGCCCTTTTCTTCCCATCCAGCTACCCTTGCTCGCACCCTTTCTGCCTTGGGATTGCACCTCCCGACAAGCCCAATCACTTAAGCTGTGACTCTGGCCTCATTTTCTTAGGTGCCCCCCCCCAAGTCACGTGATTCCAGTGGACTCTGTCAACCAATTCCCAGTTTCTTGGCCATGGAGGTGGGCACATATCCCCAGCTAGTCCTCGCCTGGGGTCTTTTTAATCAGAACTGAAGGAATACCCGTTGTTGCCTTTTGGCATTGAACCTGCACACGTGCCTGAGAGCTGCTAGGGGCCACACGGAGGACCGCGGAGGAAACCTATCTGGGGGCAGGAAGCTGGCCTGCAGAGAGAAGCAGAGATGAGCAGTGAGAGAATTCTGGATCCAGTTGCTCCTAAGACCCAGCTGCTTCCCTGTCTTGCCCGCAGCTTCCTTCTGTGAGGCAACACATTCCTCCTCTTTCCTGGCGGGTTTGAATTGGATTTCTGTCATTCGCGGTATTAGTCGGGGCCCAGACAGAAAACAGAAACCACTGGGAGGATTTTACATGCGGAGAGTTGAACGCTAGGGATGCCAGAGCAGAGAAAGCAAAGGGTGCGGGAAGATTCCAGCACCTCTGGGGCTGGAGGGCTAAGGAAGGGGGTGGCATGACTGGCCACCAGGATGGGGGCCGCCTGGCAGAGGCTGAGACCATGGGCAACCCGTGTGGTGGGGGCCAGAGCCACGGGGCGGAAGCAGCCACTGGTAGAGATGCTGCCCGAAGCAGAAAGGGCGGGGCAGAAATAGCGTAGTCTTTCTTCTGCCCCTCGGCCTCCCATCGTGCCCCCATGTCAACGCTGCCCCCGAGTCAGAGGGCAAGACGACCTGGGAACTGCAGTTCTCCCCAGTGTAGCACAGGGAAGAGAGGAGACACAGAGGGTGGAGCGACCACACACGGGTGGTCGATGAGTCCATTTATTCTACTGTGTCTGCCTTTGGCCGCGAAGCTTGGAGAGTCCCGGTGTGCAGGTCGAGCACTGTGCCGTCCCCCAGAAGCTCCTCACAAAGGGCTGGTGGTGACAGCAATGATGTGGGCTGTCCCCGAGAAGTCCTGCTCCCTTGGCGAAATGGATGAATTCTCCCCGTGCATGTTTTAGTGCCTTTACACTCACATGGGGGGACCCACAGGAGGCTGAGTTCATTATTTCGGGACACAGCTGAGCCACAGGGAACCAGGGGCAGCCTCAGACTAAATCCCCCAGCACGGCCTCAGCCAGGGTCTACTGAGCTCCCCCTCAGAGGCTGACCAGAGCTCCCCCTCAGAGGCTGTCTGAGCACATCGGGAAGTTCTCCTCAGGGTCCAATCTAAATCCCTTTCCCTGGACGGTCAGATCAGCCTTGGGAGACATGGGGCGTGATTGCCCCATGTCATCTAGAAGGTAATTTGAGATATTGGAGGCGAGGAAAAGCATGCTTTTTGAGTATGGACTTGGTGAATTCTGATGATGTGGCAAAGGCAAGGAAGAGGGGACGGGGTCACGTGAGGGATTTTCAGACTCCAGAGTGACCGGAATGACTAGCTACAGCTTGTCCAGGCAGTGGGGTTTGAGGTCCGGCTAGGCTCACAGAGAGGTTCCTGGGAACCCAATGGGGACAATTTGGGGTTTTGCAGATCATCGGAACAGAGGTTGTTTCCCATATGTTGGAGCGCATGCAGTTCTCTATACGTCTGTATTTTAAAGTAAATAAAAGACTCTCTGAGCAAACCACACGATATTGGATGGACTCGGATTCCAGTTCTGAGGCCTCTGCTTTCTGGCTTTACAGGAGCCTGTGGTGACCACTCCAGGCTGGGCGTCCGGGTTGCTGGGTCAGCTTCTGGCTCCTGACACCGATTCCCTGCAGTTCCAATGGACAGGCAGCCTGCTTGTGCCTGTACCTCAGTTTTGCCTTTCTGTGAAACAGGCAGACGGGCTGGAGTCATCGGGTATTGCGACAACAGATTGTATTGTATTGTATTGTATTGTATTGTATTGTATTGTATTGTACTGTATTGTAATTTATTGTATTTAATATTATTATTTTATTTTATTTTATTTTATTTTATTTTATTTTATTTTATTTTATTTTTACCACTATAAAGTAAGATTTAATTTAGAGACACAAGGGTGGTTAGATATTCAGAAATCAGTCTGATATATGATCATCTCGATAGATACAGATAAAGCCTTTTACAATGGATAATCTTTGTTTATTCCAAAAACTCTGAGAAGAAATGTACCTCAGTCTATAAAGGCCGTATATAACAAACCCATGCTGTCCCTGTATTGACCATACATTTGCATCCCTTACTTTGTAATTGACGGTTTGTATCTCTTGGTCCACTTCGACAACAGATGAGATTTTAGGTCAGTCTTCCGGGTTGAATTGTGTCTCCCCCCAGATTAATGTGCTGAAGTCTTAACTCCCAGAACCTCAGAGTATGACTTTATTTGGGGACAGGGTCTTTGCAGAGGTGATGAAGTTAAAGTGAGATCATTAGGGTGAGTCCTAACCACATATGAGTGGTGTCCTTGTAAACATTTGGGCATAGATACGCCAAGAAAAGACGACGTGAAGACAGCTGTCTGCAAGCTGAGAGGAGAGGAAGAATGGATTCTTCCCTCACGGCTCTCAGAAGGAAGTGGCCAGGACAACCTCTTGATTTTAGACTCATGGCCTCCAGCCCAAGCAGATGAATGCCTCCCGTGTCTTCTCAGTGTGGACGTGTCAGGAGAATCCCTTTTCCTCTTCTTCCTACACTCACTCCTATATCACCCTGACACATTCCCTTCAAAGCTTTGTATTACTTCCATCTAAAAAATTTATTGCCGGGGCGCCTGGGTGGCTCAGTTAAGCATCGGACTCTTGGTTTCCGCTCAGATCGTGATCTCATAGTTGGCAAGTTTGATCCCCGCGTCTGACTTCATGCTGACAGTGCGGGTTCTCTCTCCATCTCTCTGCCCCTCCCCCACTCACACTCTCTGTTTCTTTCTAGATAAAGTTAAAACAAAGTATTGTCTCACTTAATATCTTGAACTCTGCAAGCTTCTGTCCCCCTTGAGTGCAAAAGGAAAATGTCTCTTTGTTGGAGTCAAGTCCGAGGGATGCATCCGTAGGGATGCAGGTGTGGTCGGTGGGATGGAGGTGTGCCACTGGGAGGGCCATCTGTTGGGGGGTGGGCAACAGGTGAGACAAGGGGGAAGGATGGGAAGGAGGCTGTCACCACTTCTTTCCCAGAGACCTGGGTGGGAAGGCTTGACTAAAAGGGACTTCTGCTTGAAGACAGAGCTGACCAGTGAAATGACTCCCAGGGGCATCGAAGACTCATTCCCCAATCTGGGTATGTCAGGTTACTCGGAGAGCTTTAAATGTTTTTCATCCCCCTTTTGTGTTAACGAAAATGCGAAATACCACCTCGAATATCCTGGGACCTACAGGCATGGCTGAGATTAAACTGTACAGATAGACTTAAATACACCCCTGTATGCTTCTCATTTTTAGCTTGGGAACTTTAAAGAAGTCATGTAGATTTCCCAGCCCGACCACAGACCCTGAACCAGAATCAGCTGAGGTGGGGCCCAGGACTCCATGTTTCTCCGGCTCTTCAGGCCGTTCTGTGCGGCCGGAGGGACAGGGTGCCCCTGTGGATGGAGCCAACGAGGCTAAAGGGATTGCGTCTAGGAGTCCCCAGATTTTCTCTTCAGGAGTCAGCTCCACACGCCTCGCTGACCAGCTCGCGGGTGCTGCCTGGGGGACACCGGGTGGGGCCAGAGGCACAACCGGAGTTGAGGGGGCTCAGAAATCAGGGGCTGCTGGTGGCCAGATGCTGGGTGAGCATTTGTGGAGAAGAGAGAAGGCAGAGGTCGGAGAGCGTTATCTCCCAGTGGGAAGAAGATGGACGCCCTTGTGTCAGGATCCGGGGAAATGAGAGCCAGCCCTCTCGCACATCGATTTCTAAGACAAGCTTCTCTTCCTGTTACATAGAAACTAACGTCTCACCTCTTTCCCCATCTGTTCTATTTTCAGCCCTGTTCTTCCTCTCCTCCTTACGTGATCACGGGAAAGTCACCTCGACCCCTAATTTCCACCTCTTGTAAGTGGAGCTAACACTATCTTTCTTGTTCTATTCGATAGCGTGGTTAATACAATCAAATCAACGGATGCTCAGGCAAGTACTTTGAATCCATAAAACATTCGGATTCTACTCATTCTTCAGTGTCAGGATTGAGTATCATCTCCTCAGCCACACCACCCTAGACCCCACCCTTCCCTTCTAGGCCAGAAATAATCCTGTTATGTTTCCTTCTTCTCTCCAGGAACACATCACAGTCTCCTTTATTATATATATATATATATATTTATATATATATATATATATATACACACACACACATATATATATACATATATATACATATATATACATATATATACATATATATATATATGTTTTATTTATTTTTGACACAGAGAGAGAGAGAGACAGAGCATGAGTGGGGGAGGGGCAGAGAAAGAAGGAGACACAGAATCCCAAGCAGGCTCCAGGCTCTGAGCTGTCAGCACAGAGCCCGATGCAGGGCTCGAACTCACGGACCTCGAGATCATGACCTGAGCCGGACGCTCAACCGACTGAGCCACCCAGGCGCCCCACAGTCTCCTTTAAATTAGAATTATTTGTTTCTACCTCTATTTCGCTCACCAGACTGTGAGGCCCGTAAGCACAGGATAAACGTTTTATTCAGGTTTGCGTCTTCAATGCCTGCCAAGTGTGTTTTACGTCAATGAATGAAGACTTTAGACAGAGTGGGGCACTGATCAGCCCTCTCAGAGTGGGGCACTGCCCAGTGGCCCAAGCGGCAGAGCAATACTCCGGGGGTGGGGGTGTCCAGGCACGGGCTGCAGGGCAGTACCCCGACGGGGGCGGGGAGGTTCAGGCATGCATAGCAATGGCACAAATGCAGGCTTCTGCATTGCAGCTGAATCTGTAGGAGGCCCTGCTTCCGGTTGGGGCTTCACCGGGTACTACGGCTTCTTGTGTATCAGCCAGCGCCCGCCAGAGCCTCCTGCATCCCCATCTGCTGGGACTCCAGGGCAGCGGGCTTGCCTTGTGTGTCCATTTCAGAAGGCAAACATGTAATTTCAGGTCATGCCCGGTGCCATTTGGAAGGAAGCTCAGGTTTCCCTAAGTGGAAACAGCATGTTCTGAAAGCAATTATGGGTCGGGAGGCATGTTCTGGAGCGAGACCCAGCATTTATAGGCAAAGGTTACCCTTCCTGCCTGGTGACAGGACAATCCAGGGAGGGACACAGTCCAGTTAACCCCCATTTTATCCCAGGAGAGCCTGCATCATCCCTGGGACAGGGATCTGCTTGGTTTTCGATGGTCTCTCTGGGACCACTCTTTTTCACGGGAAGACCTTGGAAACCGAATAAGACAGGCCTCTCCTCAGGAATGGTGGGACCTTGACCAATCACATCCCCCTCGCTTTTGGTGCCCTGAGGAGGTCGAGCCAGATAGTTTCTGACCAGTCATGTGCTGGTGAGAGTTTAACAGTAGCTGTCTGGAAAAAAAGGCCTGGTCCGTAGTGCCTGCTAATTTCTGCAGTGTAAATACCCCCACCATGCCAGATTGCAAGTTATGATGTTATGTTATCAAATGCAGACTTGGGGCGAGATGCTTGCTGAATGTTGGGAGCTGGCATGAGCCATAAGAACCAGCCCAGCACGTCGCTGCTCCTGAATCTGGGGCCTGCAGAGCTCTGCCACCGTCACCCAGCTGAATGTTGTCTAAGATTCCTCTGCTGTGCACCTGAACAGGTGCACACAGAGCTGGCTACCTAATTTGCGGACCCCCGTACAAAATGAAAATGCAGGTGCCTTGTTCAAGTGTCAGGGGAAAAAGTGCCATCAAAGCTACTAAAACATGAAGCTCTTTCTTTTTCTGCATGGTCTTTCAAGGTGTTTTCATTCTGCTGTTTAATGTAGTTCCAAGTAAATGAAAATCTAGAAATTAAATTATTAGCATGAGTTTTACTGTTACCTTGTGCAATGCTGGCCTTGGATGAAAATATAAGAGCATTTACCTAGAAGAACCACCAGAACGACACAATCGTACGTCACAGTTCACACGTGAATAGTAGGGGCTCTCACAAAACGGATCGCTCTACCGTTTTCATGGCACCTCTTTTTAAAAAAAAATTTTTTTTTAACGTTTATTTATTTTTGAGACAGAGAGAGACAGAGCATGAACGGGGGAGGGTCAGAGAGAGAGGGAGACACAGAATCTGAAACAGGCTCCAGGCTCTGAGCGGTCGGCGCAGAGCCGGACGCGCGGCTCGAACTCACGGACCGCGAGATCCTGACCTGAGCCGAAGTCGGACGCCCAACCGACTGAGCCACCCAGGCGCCCCCTTCATGGAACCTCGATGCGCACACATCCTACAGCTCTCGCCGCCTTGGCTTACTGGCGAGGAATCAAAGATCGAAAGGAATGAGATCCGTGCATGGCTCCCTTCTCCCCTTCCCTTGGTTGGATATGTTTCCCTAGAAGCCATTTCCTCCTTGCCGTGTTCAAAGAAAGTTCTGGTCTGAATGGAAAACACAGCTTCCTGAGATCGTCAGCTCCCATGTTACTTTCGTCACAGACATAACGTGCTTATCGTGTACCGGATTTGAGTCTTGCTGAGCGGGCGTGCATGGCGAGCCCGCCAGAACTCTGTGCTCAGAGGAATTGCAAATGCTGTCTGCAGATGGGGACGCGCAGCACCGCAGACAAGCTAATAATGCTCGTTTCTGCCCTGCTCATGCGCATGCCGGGTCCCGCTGGACTTCACTGATAAGACACAAACAGGAAATGACTAAGAGCTTCAAGATGGTGACAGCAGAGCCTCACACCCAATATGGGGTGCTTTTGAGCTCAGAGACCCCACGTGCCTGCACAGGCTGCGCGCACAGGAGCTGGCCTTGGAGGAGCCATTACTTGTGTCTGGGGTCCCGGATTTACTGCTGAGATTCTGCTGCCCTATGCGGTGGGAGTGACAGGAATCCTTGGAAGTCCTTGGCTTACAACCGCCTCGTGTCCCTTGTGAACCCACCTCAATTTGAGGAGCGCTGTGGTAAGACAGCAAACTTCGAAAGGAGGGAGAGACCATGGGCTCAATAAATATTGGTTAAGTACATGGATGTGTGAATGAGGTAAGGAATGAAAGGGGATTAGAGAAGCCTGGGGATGTTAAGGACAGGTGACTGTGAGTTTCCCGTCTAGTCCTGTGTGGTCCAACCCTTCTCACCTTTTGGATGGGTTCCCAGCGCTTATCCCAGGGCTGGGAGTAGGGGGTGCAGTTCCTGCTTGTTGAGTGGCTGAGGTCCACCAGGGGCCCCTCGGAACCCAGGGTGAGTTGAGGGCAGAGGAGACGAGATGTCAGAGCTCTCTCTGAAGTCACCCACAGGCCCTGAGCGAGCCCCTTTCTGCATGCAGTTGCAGATACAGCCAGGCTCTTTGGGGAGCCTCAGGTGTGCGTGTGGGGAGGCACGGGAAGTCCGAGGCTGAGGCTGGAGCGGTGTTGGAGGAGTGTGGGGGGGACCTTTTGGCTCTGGCCCCCCTTCAAGGTCTTCAGAGAAGCGCTCCCAGCCACCTCCATCACCTGTTCCGTCTCACCAGGGTAAGTCAGGAGCTAAATCCCCATGGATTTGGTTGTCTGGGGCATAGAAATGCCACCTGGGTCAAATGCCTGCTCCCTGCCCTCCAGCTGGAAGGCTCGACTCCCTTCTTGGAACTCCCAGAGCCTTTTATCTGTGCCTGTGCCTCTAAGACACTTGTCGCAGCCAACCTTGTGACTTGGTCGGTGCTTGTTCTCCCGGGAAGCAGGGCCTGGTGATTTAGCTGTGTGCCCCTTTCTGCACTCCCCGCCCCAAGTGCTGATTTAGCACCGAGCCGCCTGGGCCCGGCTTGCAACACAGTAGGTGGAATGAAGGCCGGAAGGTCTGTGTCCTGTGCTCCTAATGCTGGGCAGGTGGGCCGCCGGGCCGGGGGGCTCTCGCTATGGCAGAGTGGGACTCATCAGAGTGTCACGGTGCACCACCCACGCGTGTCCACAGGTGCCACGGCAGGGAGGCAGGACGGCCCTGAGCAGGTCCGCTGTTCTTTGCGCTGTGCTGGAAGAGGCACATCCTGTCCCCGGTGGCTCTCCAGATGGGAAGGGACCCCGTCCCGACAAAGAGTGGAGGACAGACCACAGGAACGGGGCCCGGCGGTGGAACTGGAGCTGCTGGTGGGAGGGGTCCTGCCGCGCAGCCGGCGGAGTCTCATTTCATCACCTGTCAAGTGAGAACAATATTAGATGACGGAAGAAGGACGCGGAGGATCTGGCGGCCTCCCATGTCCACTTGGAGCATAAGCGGGCTCTGTCTTGGTTCTCTTTGCCCCGTTTTGCCCCCCTCCTCCACGGATACCCATCTGGCAAACCTTGAACAGGCCAGACGGTCCCCTTCCTTTCCTCTGTGTCTAATCAGAACTATAATAATAACAGTAACTAATATTTAGTGGGTGCTTCCTGTGTCCCCTGCACTTTACTAGACTCTTTCTGTGTACGAACCCATTTAATCCACATGTCAACCCAATGACATAGGCACTTCCCTCATCCCCGTCCTCTAAATGAAGAAACCCAGGCTCAGAGAGGCAAAGTAACGTGACTGAGGTTGCACAGCTAAGAATTGAAGAGCTGGGGCTGAAAGCAGGTCTGTCTGACATCACAGTTGGTGATCTTCCCCACCAGCTTCCTGGATTGTTTCTCCATCTCAGGCTGCAGCTCCCTGCTTCTGTTTCGATGGTTGATTTTAAAGCCATTTGGATCCACATAAGAGTGAAAACATATGGTATGTCTTTCTCCGTATGACTTATTTCACTTAGCATAACATTCTCCAGTTCCATCCACGTTGCTACAAAAGGCCAGATTTCATTCTTTCTCATTGCCAAGTAGTATTCCATTGTGTATATAAACCACAATTTCTTTATCCATTCATCAGTTGATGGACATTTAGGCTCTTTCCATCATTTGGCTATTGTTGAAAGTGCTGCTATAGAAGTTGGGGTACAAGTGCCCTTATGCATCGGCACTCCTGTATCCCTTGGGTAAATTCCTAGCAGTGCTATTGGTGGGTCATAGGGTAGATCTATTTTTAATTTTTTGAGGAACCTCCACACTGTTTTCCAGAGTGGCTGCACCAGTTTGCATTCCCACCAACACTGCAAGAGGGTTTCTGAGAAACTTAACAGAAGACCATGAGGGAGGGGAGGAAAACAAAAAAAAGTTAGAGAGGGAGGGAGCCAAACCATAAGAGACTTTTAAAAACTGAGGATAAACTGAAGGTTGATGGGGGGTGGGAGGGAGTGGAAAGTGGGTGATGGGCATTGAGGAGGGCACCTGTTGGGATGAGCACTGGGTGATGTATGGAAACCAATTTGATGATAAATTTCATTAAAAAAAAAAGCCATTTGGAGATAGGGGCTTGGCACTTAATGTGTTGGCCTTTGGCATTTTAACTGGCCTCTTAGTCTTGTGGCATTATGGCAGAGGAGAGAGCTTGTAATGCCAGGCGGGTAATGCAGTTTCCAGGGCTTGGGCTGGAAGTCCAGCCCTCCATTCTCCCACTTTTCTCCTTGGAGAAGCCCGGCCCCTCCTACTTTCTGTCTCTGAGACCCCAGACCCACGCAGTGGGCCTTGTGGTGGAATGTAGGAGGTATGTGTTCTGTGACCTTGGGTTCTTAGCATGGTTGCTGTCTGAGATCTATTTAAACTGCCTGTGGGCTCTAGGGACAGAGCTGAATTGGATAAAAGGCATCCACGCCCATGGAATCTTCTGGCCCCTTCAGTAATCAGATTCATATCCTCTCCCAGCTGATGAGTGAGTAAAGGCAGGAAGGTCCGTCTTTGCAGCAGATAGGACTTGGGACACCTAGGGCCCTGGGGCTCCCATAGATGACCTCACAGAACAGCTCCCTCTGACCCCAGAGAACTGGTGAAGGTCACAGCCTTTGAGAGGCATGGGCTGGTGACAGTGCTTTCTTCTCCCCACTTTGCTGGGAGGCCACGTGAGCAGCCATGTGGCCTGTCAGGCTGCAGGTTCATTGCTGTGGCATATTGAGCACATCTCCCCACATTCGTGCCTGGGTTTTCTCATCCATGGAGAGAGGATAATGTGTCCACTCTACTTACTCCCACAGGATGCTGTGAAAATCCTTGTAAGATAAGAAACAATTGTCGATGGGGCACCTGGATGGCTCAGTTGGTTGAGCGTCGACTTTGGCTCAGGTCACGATCTCACGGTTCGTGAGTTCGAGCCCCGCGTCGAGCTCTGTGCTGACAGCTCGGAGCCTGGAGCCTGCTTCGGATTCTGTATCTCCCTCTCTCTGCCCCTCCTCTGCTCGCACTGTGTCTCTCTCTCTCTCAAAAATAAACATTAAAAAAAAAAAAAAAGAAACATATGTCAACGAGTGGGAAATGCTTAAAATATAAATGAACATAAATGAAGCAGCCATTGGCTACAGGGTCATCAGTTAGACCCTTCCGTGGTCATTTGAGGGTTCCTAGCTGGAGGAAAAGGCAGTTTAATACAAATGTATTGAAACCTCATTATTACGTTTGTAGTAAACACTGGTGAGGGCATGGTGCACGGCAGTTAAAAACAAATGGCCCATTCATATATCATATTCGGCCCATTGTAAAGGGTAAGCACTTTTATTTTAGCCTAAGTAAGGTATTACGCCTTGATAAAAGGCAAACTTTTATATGGATTACATAAAATAAAGAACCAACGCAGCTCTGGCCTTCGGTGGAAATTCACATAGATTCTCATTTCCACATGGATATTAATTAAACGACCTTGGAGGAAATGTACTGTCGACTTGATGCTTGTGGAGGCATGTGGAGAGGGCGTGAATGAACCCTGGGACCACCGTGGAGCTGACGTAAGGGTTGTGGTGCCCCCACCCCCCTCCCCCACCAAGATGTCCAGGTGGGGAACAGTGTACTCTTTGTACCGATTGCTTTTATTTTTAGTTTTAATTTGACAAATGTTTATTGAGTGCTCATTACCTGTTAGACCCTGGTTTTAAAAAGAGTGTTATTGAAGTATAATTGGCATATCACGGATCGCAATATCAAGCTGTACAATCTGGCGAGTTTCAACATCGGTATACACCTGTGAAACCATCACCACAAGCAAGGTATGGACGTGTCCATAATCCCCAAAAGTTTCTTTGTGGCCCTTTGTAGTCCTCTCTCACTCCTCTCCCCCATGAGATCATTGATCTGCTTTATGTCTCCATAGGTTCATTTTAATTTCCTAGAATTTTATACAAATGGAAAAATAAGTTTTATATCACCTTGTCTGGCCTCCCATAGTGGACCATAGCTTGGATATATGACAGTTTATTCGTTCACCTGTTGAAGGGTTGTTTTCAAGTTTTTGGCTGTCATGAGTAAAGCTACTGTGAAAATCCATGTATAAGTCTTTGTATGAACATGGGCTTTTGTTTCTCTAGGGTAGATAGCCAAGAGTGGGTCATATGGTAGGTGTATATTTAATTTTTTAAGAATTTGCCAAAGGGGGTGCCTGGGTGGCTCAGTTGGTTGAGCGTCCAAGTCTTGATCTCGGCTCAGATCACGATCCTAGGGTCGTGGGATCAAGCCCCGTGTTGGGCTCTGTGCTGAGCATGAAGTCTGCTTGGGACTCTCTCTCTCGCTCTCTCTTCTTCTGCCCCTTCTACTTTGCTTGTTCTTTCTCTCTCTCGAATTAAAAAAAAAATTGCCAAACTGCTTTCCCAAGTGTTTGTCTTATTTTAAAACCCCACTGTCAGTACATGGAAGTTCCAGGTCCTCCACATCTTCACCAACACATGATACGATCTCTTAAATTTTAGCCATTCTAATAGTTGCTTAGTGCGTCAAAAGATACACTGAGACATATCACAATTTCCTTGTCTGCTAATTCGAATCTGTGCCAGTTCCAGACTGATTTTCAGAGTGGCCGATTTTCTCATTATGGGTAATATGTTCCTGCTTTTTTGAGTGCTGGTGATTTTTGATGGGACAGCACGTTAGTTGGATGTAGAAGTCACTCCCAACCATTTCTTCCCTGGAGTCTTTGAACCAGCAGATCAGATATTGGAATCTCGTTGCCAGCATGTTGAATGCCGCCTGTGCTTTTGTTGTGTTTGTGCACAGTGTTTTAAAAATGCTCTCAGATATTCCTCACCCTTAAAAAGCAAGAGATCTCATGAAAGCCATGAATTCCTTTAAAGACTAAAAAAAAAAAAATCGGGATATGTTGCAGCAACATGGCTTCCATTTCCTCCAGGAACAAACAGCTGGAGAGTGGCCACCCTCTCAAGATGGTTGGGAGGTGTCTACGGCTCCTTGTGTTTACACACCCTCATCAGAGGTGTTTGCGTTTGAGTACTTGTTGTCAGAGATCAGTTTTCTGGAAGCAGCCCTGAGATGAGTATTGGGTGCGTCAGCGATTTGTTGATGAAGGACTTCGGGGAGAACCTTGAGAGGGAGCAGGGCATATGCAGGACAGAGGAGGGGAGGGGGTCCTGCATGCACGGAGTTTCAGGCAAAGACGCATGGAGGAGACTTCAGTTTGTTCCCACCAAGGGATGAGGGAGTGAGAGTAACATCCCAACTAGAGGTAAGGGGCCCAAGCTTTCATCCTTCCTCACCAGCTAGTCAGATGGTGTCCCCCACACCTGGCGAGGTGGGCAAAATGGGGAGGGCAAGAGGGTGGCGCATCTGCACATCTGGTTCCATGTCTTTCCAGCTGTGCTGAGGGGTCTGTGTAGGGGTCCCCTGGGAGCCTCCAGGGGTCCTGGCTGGGATGGGGTCCAGAGAGGGTGCTGGGGGCCTGGGATCAAAACCATGAAAGAGTCTGGAACTCCTTTCTCCTGATGCCACAGCTTTCTCATCTCCAGGACTTGACTGATGAGAAGATCATTGAGACCCTTAGGGGAGGTTCATTTCATAGACAAGGAAACTTGAGTGCAGCCTGGGGACAGGACTGCCCCAAGGGCTGCTTTCTCCTCGTGTCGGAAAGCCTTGTTGATGCTGCTCGCCCATTCCTGTACTTTGTGGAGAGATCTAGATTTGGTATTATTGTGGTCTCCAGGAGTCTCTGGGGAGGGGAACCTAGTAATCTCTCATTCATTCATTCATTCATTCATTCACTGGCTCATAAACATATATTGAGCCAAGAAAAATGTTCTGAAGAACTGTTTGAATGAGGGTACTTTGAGCCCTTTGTAAAATAGAGCTTTGGGGCGCCTGGGTGGCTCAGTCGGTTAAGCGTCTGACTTTGGCTCAGGTCACGATCTCAAGGCTGGTGAGTTTGAGCCCCTGCGTCGGGCTCTGTGTTGACCGCTCAGAGCCTGGAGCCTGCTTGGGATTGTGTGTCTCCCTCTCTCTCTGCCCCTCCCCTGCTCATGCTCTGTCTCTGTCTCTCTCTCTCTCTCAAAAATAAACAAACACTAAAAAACCCTCTTAAGACAGAGCCCTCTTCCCTGACCCCCTTCACCCAGGTCTCAGGAGGAAATCAGGTCTGCTGTCATCGCTCCAAAATCCTTCAAATCTCCCTCCAATCTGCACCCAGGGGGGAGAAGTTTTGCGCCTTAAGTTATGGACCTGGGAGCACCTGTGGCCTTTCCTCTGACTTGCTGGTTCTCTCTGCATCTTCTCTCTGTGTCTGGATCTTCACTTCCCCCCGTGGGAGTGAAAGCTACCAAAGGAGGAATCAAGGGGCTGGGCATTGGCTATCTTCGGCACCAAGGAGGGGGGTGACCAGATGGAAACATGGGAACAAGACAGCCCTTTGCTAAGGCACCCGGCCTCCCCAAAGCCTTGGAAATGAGTATAAATAACAACCCCCCACCGCAGGACCCAGAGCTCTGAAGGAATGGGCTGGGTGAGGACCACGGGGAGGTCCTGGGGGTGGGGGCAGGCCGGTTGGGGGGCAGATTCTCTGGTCATTGTCCAGCTTTAAGTGTGCTGCTGTGAACTAAGGACTGGCAGAGAGGCCCAGAGAGAGGACGGGAAAAGAAGAGAGAGAGAGGAACTGAGAAAAGGCGTGGGGAGAGACGCAGAGAAGGAAACTGGAGGAGAGAACAAGAGAGGGAAAGAAAGAGAAAGGGAAAAGAGAGACAGAGAGAAAGGGAAAGAGAAAGCGGGTGTAAGGGGGCGGGGGAGGATGCAGCCGTGGGGGTGTCCCGGTCTGGAGATTCTAGGGGTGTTGCAGTTGGAGAGTGTGGTGAAATGGCCTCAGGATCTCAAGAAGCTACCAGTGGGCCCGTGCCAGGCCGTAATAACAGCCTCTCGGTGCCTCCAACCCGCTTTGGCCTCTCAGTTCCCGGGAACACTCAATTCACACAGGCGCAAAATGCAGCCTTCTTCGGCTCGGCTGCCTGCTAGCTACCGTGGTGTTTGCCCTGTGCCCGCAAGCATCACGGGCAATTAAGAAAGTCGTCCGTTGCAATCGTGGGCTGCCTTTTAAGGGCTGGAGCCCAGAGCCCTCTCATGAGACACCAATGAGCAGGGGGAGGAGGGTTGTTTCCCAGGAGAGGGATTCCTGCCATTAGCTGGCAGATCCCAGAGGGAGGCCAACAAAGGCTGCTGTGGGCTCGTGGGAAGGGAGAAGGAGATGGGGCCGGCAAGCGGTCCTGCGTGTGCAAAGGCCACGTGCACGCACGGGCACGCCTCTCAGAGGCCGGCGTGCACTTGCATGCACCGGGGTGCAAACCCACCTCGAGCACAGTCCTGCAGACATGTTGGGGGGAAAATGTGTGCAAAGCACACACACGCTTGCACGCGCACACACACACACACATACGCACACATGCACAACTTTGTGCACATACCGGTGATCAAGTGCACAAACTCACGGGCTCACACAGACATCTGCACCATGTTTCAGTGTTAGGGGGATATGTATTTACATAAACCTGCACTCACACATTGGCAGGCACTCTCACAAGCACAAATGTATGTCCATACGCACATGGATAAAAGAGTGGATAAACTCAGGCACACACACACACACACACACACTCACATATTCGAATCTTGCAATCTAAAATCCATAAGCAAGACGGCTCCAAGATCTTTAAAACACGCATACTCTAGACTTCAAACCGCTCTCACGGCCACGAGTAAGAAGAGATTTGGGGACTGGTGCATTTGTCTGGTGGAAGAGAGAAAAGAGCTGGAAGAGAGTCGCCCTTTCTTTCTTCTACTTTGAGCCACCGTCAGGGTCAGTTACGTGGTTAAAAAATAATTGCTGGTGGCCGGCATCTTTCCAGAAGCCTGCCACTTGACCTTGTTGCCATTGATGTCACGCTGATGATTTTTAGGCTCTCAGAGAAGGACATTTCAAAATATTCTTTCTAAAATGAAGCATAATCAACACACAATGTCATGTTAATTTCAGGTGTGGAACATGGTGAATCAACAGTTCTGTGTATCACTCAGGGCTCACCACGGTAGGTGTGGTGACCGTACCACGTTATTACAATGTTATTGATTGTTCCCTAGGCTGCACCTTTCATCTCCGTGACCTACTCACACAACATGCCATGAAAGCAGGGTTCACCCTCCTCACTTCCCCCAAGTGTCTCATGGCCCAGGGCAGGGGGCTGGATTGAATGAGTACAGGGTTGTGTACTGTGACTTTCTCATTTTTGAAATAGAATTTAGAAGCGTTTTCATCCTTTTCTGAGGTTGGGGGTTTCTCTCTCTCTCTCTCCCTCTGCCTCCCTCACCCCTATTTCCCGCACTGTTATTAGGGAAAGAAAATTGGAGACCATGTCCATTCTGAGACCGTCTCCCAGAATAATTGTGTTGTGACACACGGGGAGTGCAAACGAAAAACAGGAAGCCAAGCTGCAAGGGCTCGTTTGGAACTGGCAACCCTTGCAGTGAAGTTTTCAGCCAGAAAATCCACAGATGGCAACCATTTCCCCACAACTCCGCTTCCCGCCGTGTCTGGTTAAGCATGGGGGCTGCCATTGGCCTGATCCGTCTCCTGCGGTGGGATGGTGACCTTCCACATCAGACCCCAAGATCAAGTTCAGTGCGTTTTGTTGTTGGCTCCATGTGGCAAATTCTGGAAGCCAGCAGACTCTGACCGCCCTGCCCCCCACTGTTGAGGCCCACGGAGCCAAGGCTCTGTTGCAAACCTGCCAAGGACATTGGTTTGGAGGCTTTGGGGCAGTTTAGATTTGGGTCAGAAGTGGCTTCAAGGAGCCTAATTGACTTAAGTGTTTTCATTGTATTTTTAGCACCCGCCTCACCTCCATCTTTCAATTTCTTTTAATTGACAATAGAATGTACTGAAAAGGCCAGGATATTTGAGCGTTGGGGCTCTCAGAGCTCCTGAGTGGACATAATGCTACTAAAGGGTACAGAGGCAGACACCGATGGCAGAGGAGTTTCCACTGCAGCTCCTGGGGCCGGTACTGGGTGGGAGAGATGTCGGGGGTGTGGTTTTCCTCTAAGGCCGAGGCTGGTGGGTGGGACCTCCCCCAGGAGCCGTTTCGGTGTGTAGAGGCAATGATAATTAGCTATTTCAATATTTACAGGGCTGTCCCCCTAGACAAGGAATCACGATTATTCTGTATCTATGGGGGTGCATCAGGTTCCATTTTCTGCATAGCAAAACATCCCAAATCTCAGTGACCTCAAATAATAACTGTTTACTCAGCTCCTAATTCTGAGGGCGTGCAAGTTGGGCTGGGCTCAGCAGGGCAGTTCTGCCGATCTGGGCCAGCTGGGTGGCTCTCAGTTGGGGCTCACTGGTGCATCTGTGGTCAGCTGGCAGGCTGGCTGTGGCCTGGCTGGCCTAGGATTGTTCAAGCTGGCATGACTCAGCTTTCCTCCATGTGTTTGTTCATCCTCCACCAGGCTACCCTGACCTTGTTCTAATGGCAGTGACAGGGTTCCTGTGGAAGTATGCAAGACCCCTCGGAGCCTAGACTCCAAGATGGCCTGGTATCACTTTTGCTGCATTCTAGCGGTCATGAGTTCTATCCTGCAAAGTCACGTGCAAACGACGTAGAAATAAAGGGCAGTGGAGAATGGTTGTCTTTTTTATAGCCTATTGCATGGGGGACTTGATATTTAAAACCACCACCTAACGAGTTGGGGCGACTTAGAAGTGGGACAGACAGACTAGCCTGCCAGGGGCCTGCTCTAGAGGAAGGACCACATCCCTGTGATCACAATGGAATCGTGTGGCCTCCAAAAGCCCTTCCAATTTCAAATACAGTAAAACCATGTATTGCGAATAACTTGTTCTGTGAGTGTTCCACAAGACAAGCAAACATTTCTTTTTCTTTCTTTATTTTTAACATTTATTCATTTTTGAGAGAGAGAGAGAGAGAGAGAGCAAGTGAGCAGGGGAGGGTCAGAGAGAGAGGGAGACACAGAATCCGAAGCAGGCTCCAGGCTCCGACTCCGAGCTGTCAGCGCAGAGCCCCACACGGGGCTCGAGCTCACGAACCGCGAGATCATGACCTGAGCCGAAGTCAGAGGCTTAACTGACTGAGCCACCCAGGCGCCCCAGGCGCCAGCACTTCTAATACATTTTAATTTGATGAATGAGTGACGTCTTGCAATACGAGTAGTGTGTGACGCTGAATGTCACGTGATCACAACTGAGCCAATGGTTCTTGAAATTCGCTTTGATATACAAGTGCTTTGGATTACAAGCATGTTTCCAGAACGAATTAGGCTTGCAAACCAATGTTTTACTGTATTTATATACTGAGAACTTATTTTTAACAACCCAGAATAGATGATTTTCATAATCTGAGAAGCAGAAGAACTGGAATAATGTCCCAAGTCCTGGAAAGCCCTAATTCACCTGCTGGGGCCCTGTTCGGCTAAGAGGCAGGAAGCAAAAGAGGAAAAGGTAAAGCATGCCCCCAAAGAAAAGGTGGCTGGGCTCCGAATTTACGTTATGGTCTCTAAAGAATGATGTGTGTCGGAAAGGGAAAAAGAAACAGCACATGTGTAGTTTTCAAAGAAATGCACACGTGCGGAGAGTGGAAAAGAAGAGCCAACACCCCAACCTGAAGTCAGTTCTAAAGGAGATGTAAGCTTGAGCCTCAGAATCGGAGCCAGGACAGGAAGTGGGTTTGGCCTGAAGGAGGGTATACGCTGCATGGAAAACCACCGTGCGCCTGGGCTCCCCGTCTTAATTCCCTTCAGCCTCTAGCCCTTTCTGACCCTGGGAACAATGCAGCTCTGTCCTGAAGGGTTTCCAGCCCGAGCAGCCGAGACTGTGCCTTTTGTGATGGCCTGGAGAGGAAGAATGGAGAACTGGTTTGGGCGTCTGCGTGTGTGAATCACTCACGTCACATGGCTGGGCCGGCTGCATGTGGCTCCCCGGGTCCACACAAGGGCACAGGGGAGCGTGGCCCGAGTCCACGCCTGGAGGCCGGTCAGCCAGCTGTGGAGTGCCCTGCTCTGAACTATAGCAGCAGGGGAGGGACAGAGAATGGGCTGGGGGTGGGGGAAGGTCTGGCCCAGCAAGGGCCACTGAGGACACTCTCACGGTGCCACAGAACAGGCTCTGGGCCCTGGCTGTCTCCCTCCATATGGCAGATCAGCTGTGGGTCCTGTGCCTGAGGTTCCTGAGTAGCTGAATTTCTTCTGGTCCATTCCTGAAACCTACAGGGCCTTGGCTTGTCCCTTTATTTAGGCAGGTCATGATTCCTTCCACCCGAGGGGGTTTTCCCCAAGGACTGGAATGTGTCCAGAGTGTGGAGAAGCCACCCTATTCTGGGGCAGAGAGGATACAGGGAGCAGAGCAGTTGCTGAGGCTGCTGCTCTGTTTCCCGGAACCAGATAAATCCTGACTTCAGAGAGAGAAATGCTAAGGCTGCCTGCAGGCAGAGGGCAGGTTGGAGAATGGGGAGCATCAGGACAGGGGGAAGATTCGGGCTAGGCAGAACGGAGTGTTGACTCAGACCCCATCGCAACTTGCGGAGGGAGGGCTTGCACCGCGTGCAGGCAGGGGAATGGATCCCACCACCCTGAGCGGTGTGTATTTGCGTGGCTTGGCCCCGCTGAGCTGCCTTCTCCCTGACGGCCTGAAGAGGGCAGTGTGGTACTGCGGGCAGGACTCTGCTGCCTCATCAAATTTTGTTTCCACTCCGCTGGCCCCCTAATCTTTTCAAACCAAAGCTGCTTAGACACACACAACCTGAGCCCTGCTTGAATGACATGGATTTAGCCTTGTGCTCTGGGACCTCTTTGCTGAGAGAGCCCCTGGCCTGGGATCTGCTCAGAGAGCGTGCCTAACTCTTCTCTTTGCCTATTTCCTGGTCCCTACCCCTGACCCAAATCCTAATGGTGGCTTTGTAGACGGGCAGCAGAATTCGGTTGTGCACACACAGATCCTTATGGTTTTCAAGACACATTCTCCTCTACTCCTCACAATAATTCTGAGAGGTGGGTAGGGGGTTCCATTTTATAAAAGAGAACTGAGCGTCACAGAGAGGGGAAGTGACAGTGCAAAGTGGCTCATCCGGTAAGAGGCAGAGACAAGTGGGGGGACACTGGTTTTCTACCCCCCTGGTCTAGTGTTCATTCCACCCCTCTATGATGCCCCTGAAATTCGGCCCTGAACGCTCCTCTTCTCAATGGGCCATCCCCCTCTTTGTGGGTGTACTTTTCTCCCAAGGGAGGAGTGTGAAGGTGTCTCCATTCTTCTCCTAGACTCTTGGGCTACTCTCTGGTCAACTCTTCAATCTTGGCAAAGTCACTCCCCATCTCTGGGATTTGCCTTATCCACCAGGAAGATGAGGGTGTTGGAGCAGGTTGTCTCTAAGATGGCTTGGCAACTTGCCCTTTCAAGGTTCCGTGTTTGGGCCATGTCCCCAGTTACAAGTTAGCTGCTGGAACTAAGGAATCAATCCTCGAAGGGCCATGCGGTAGAGACGCAATGTGAATTTGAATTAGGAGTCTGACCAATCTCTTTACGCTTTGGCTGGTTGTTTCCATGTGGTAGATGCAACCTGTGTCTCCCAGGGCTTCAGAGAGTCTGATTGAACCACACGGGGCCACCCCTCGTGCTGACAAGTGCTGTAGACAACTTGGAGGACAGTCAGCAGCTGCACCCAAGGGAGCCCCACACTCAGAAGCTCACTGTCAGATGCCAGGGGAGGAAACACGTTCCTTGAGGGGTCTCCCTCTTCCTGGTCAGTCTCTCCAGCAGTGACACGTAGCTCCAGCTGTCTGAAGGTAGCAAAGCCACTCCTGTGGCTGCCTTAGGAGACCCGTTCTTTTCCAAGAGGTGGGCATCCAACAAAGCAAGAGGCAAAGCAAGGCACGTCCAGTGGGTAACGTATGAGACATACCTGGGGTGTATGATACCGGGAGGGGTGGAAGGACCGAGCGGCACAGACAGAGCCCGCAAGTTGGAAGTCCTCACAACGTCACCAGTCACCCTTGTGTGAGGACTAAGTCAACTAGGCAGTATTGTCAATGTTCTTGTGTTGCAGTTGAAGAAAACTGAGGCCCAGAGAGGCTGAATAACTAGTCAAGGTCCCACACTTCATCACAGGGAGAGTTCAGACTGCAAAGCACATGTCCTTAATCACTCCTTTAGGCTGTGACTCGCTTCCTGAGATTGAATTATCTTCCCTATTCTCTGGACCAGAAATTAGGATATCCATCCATCCATCCATCCTATTCTATCTATCTATCTATCTATCTATCTATCTATCTATCTACCTATCTATCTATCATCTATCTATCTCATCATCTCTGTCTCTCAGGATCCCACCAAGTGAAAGTATAAAAAGATCTGAAGTTGGTTATGATTTCTCTACCCACATTCTCATTTGTTTTTCCAGCAGCTGCACAGAATAGGGAGGGCCGGTATCCCAGATATGAGGGAGCTGAGACATGGCAAAGGTCAGAGACTTGTTCAAGGCTCCACAACTGGTTGGTGACTAGCCTGGTGTCAGAACCCTGTTCTCCCGACTCTTGATCACGGTGTCTTATTGACCACAACATGGGAAAAGGGTGCTGGCTTGGCCAGTGGGGTTGGGAGTGCTGGCTTCCCATCCATAAGGATCTGGGCTCCTGGGAGCTCCAAGAAAATCCGTGCCCAGAGATTCATATCTGCCTCTGCCAGGGACAACCCAGGGGACACAGGCATGGCATCTCAGTCCAAATGCAGGTTAGGGTAGGGGGTTTTGTGGAATCGATCCTGCCCTTCAGGCCTGGTGTGCGGAGGTTCTGGGCTTTCCCACCGAACCCACAACCATGAACTGTATCACGGCTGAGACTCAAGCAGGAGTGCTGGGCTTAGGCTTCAGATCACAGCTGGCCACCAAGCCACTGCTGCAGCCCAGCTGTCCTGGGGCAGCTGAAGACGGGGAGCCATGGAAGGGGAAGCCTCAGGGGAGGGTTCAGTGGCATTTGTATGGGGTTTCATAGCTCACTGGCCCGAGAGTCTTAGGTTTCTGAGAAATGTTTCCACCTGGTATTTGTGGCTTAAGGGAAATCTTTTCTGGAGGCAGGAGCCTCAACATAATGATTTTCAGAGATTTTTTTCTTCTACTTGATTTTTTTTCTTCCTCTGCCTAGTTTTGCTTTTCTGCTTAAAGACTGCCATGGCTAAATGCTTATATAATGTAAAAGTTCATCTATTTGCCTTAAAAACAAAGCTACCTTTTTAGCTCATCCCTGCTACTCCCTTCCTCAGGCCTCTATCTTCCTCTCATTTCTATTTTTTTAACCCCACCGAACAACTGTGCGACCTTGGGGAGGTCCCTGGTGTGTCGGGCTGTTGTTAGAGCATGTGTCGTACTTTCAACAGATCTGGGTTCAGATCTCGGCAGGCAGGCTCCAGCCAGCTGTGTGAACCTGGGCAAATCACACCATCTTTCTGAACCCCGATTCAACCCCCTGTAAAATGGGGATAATGTTATCTAACTCCTCTAGCTGTTATGGAGACCTAAGGAAGACCTAGGAGTTCTTACAACGTAGGTCTCAGAATCTGCTGGAATGAGGCAGTTTGGTGAGTGAGGAAGAGAGAATCTACTGAATGCAGAGAAAGCAAGATTTCTGAGGTTGATTTTAGTCACAGAGTCATTGCGTTCCTGCAATGTGACGTGTGAGTGTGTGGATTAGCAGATGTGCTTTGGGGCATTTGTGGTCAACGCCTGCCCTGGAATGCAAGCCCGAGTGCATGCATGGTGATGATGGCCACTGGTGTAGGTGTGTGAGATAAAAGGAGGTTCCCCAGAGTCAGGAATCTGGTATGATTCAGGCACCTTAGGAAGTAGGACGCTGGAAGATTCTGCTATGTGGGATGGCCTGAGAAAAGACCGGAAGGCTGGAGAATGGGGTCGTATGGCATTTGTCTTTGTGGGAGTAGAGAGGGAGTTTTATGGTCCCTTAAAAGAGATTGAAGAAGGTGGGGGAGGCCAGGAAATGGAGCGCTTTGAAGCTCCATCAAGCAGAAGGTCTAATTTAGGCTGAAAGAGGTTTTGGCTAGTGGCAGGGAATCGAGCCAAGTATGGGGGTTGGTGAAAGAGGAGGGATGACAGAATTGTACCAGCTTTCGCTTGTGAGAGCTCACCCATCTTGGAGAGCATCTTCAAGTGGCTCATTTGTGTAATTTTTTCATTGCTTTGGTGTTTCCTACAGCAGTTCTCAAACCAACATACCAGACTCGACTCAGCCTTGACAAACACAGCACCAGATGATCTGGTCTCCATGGTGCACCCCCTCTGAGCCCTGGTGCCCAGGCAGATGGGCAATGGGAAGCCCCGGAGAAGCTTCTCTGATGTGAACACTGTGGCGATCGTTGGAAGGAGCCCCATGGTTGTGGCAGGATTGGGGGGTAGGCTTCTGGCAAAGTTCAGGCACCAGCTTTCCTACCCTCAGCAACATCTGGTGGCCATGATCTTCTCAGAGTGTCCTGGAGGAAAGCTGCAATGGAGAGGAGGAAGCCAAATGATTGATGTCTTGCATTCACATCCTGTGTCCCTGCATGATCCCCATGATTCCTTTCTTTCTTTCTCTTTCTTTCTTTCTTTCTTTCTTTCTTTCTTTCTTTCTTCTCTCTCTTTCTCTTTCTTTTCTTTCTTTCTTTCTTTCTCTTTCTTTCTTTCTCTCTTTCTTTTCTTTTCTTTTTTTGAGAGAAGAGAAAGCACAAGCGAGCAAGGAGCAGAGAGAGAGAGAGAGAGAGAGAGAGAGAGAGAGAGAGAAGCAGGGCCTTCCTGAAGCAGGGCTCATGTTTAACCAAAGCAGGGCTTGAGCTCATCTGATGTGGGACTCGAACTCATGAACCATGAGATCATGACCTGAGCCAAAGTCAGATGCTTAACTGACTGAGCCACCCAGGCACCTGATCCCCATGATTTCTAAGAAACTCAGCCTAAGCCATGTGGGTGCGGTATGTTTTCTGGGAGAAACAGATTGGGTGCCATTCATTTAGATTTACCTGGTCTAAAAGGTCTCAATTTCTAATTTTTTTTTAACATTTATTTATTTTTGAGAGACAGAGACAGACAGAGCATGAGCAGGGGAGGGGCAGAGAGGGAGGGAGACACAGAATCGGAAGCAGGCTGAGCTGTGCTGAGCTGTCAGCACAGAGCCCGACAGCTCGAACCCATGAACCGCAAGATCATGACCTGAGCCGAAGTTAGACACTCAACTGACTGAGCCACCCAGGTGCCCCCAAAAGGTCTCGATTTCTTAACACCTCTCAGGAATACTGGAAGCCCTGGAGTCTATTCCTCTATGAAGCCAGACAGCCTTTCCTTGTGTCCAGAACTTGAAAGGAACTTTGGGTATTGTCATCCCACTTCTGTTTTCTTTTTCATCTGGTGCAACAACAAGAGATTTGGCCATCTTTGGGCCCTCGTCGGAAGCTCCACTTGAATCGAACTAGAAGCAGGGAACATTCCTGCCAGCCCTGCCAGGAGAGGAGAGTGGAAAGGGCCTGAGCTGGAAATTAGAGCGCCTGGACTCAAGGTCTGGTTTTGCAGCCATGGTTTGTGCTTCAACTTGTTCCCCTGGAAACCCATGAAACCAAAGTGTGACATCTACCTGAAATTTTCATGAGGATTAAAGAGATTATGCACTGCCACGTGAAAGAAAGGCAGTTGTAAGCACAGCAGACACACTCGGAAAATGTCATTTCTCTCACGTGGGTCCCAACACGTCTTTGGCATTTGGGGGTTGGGCGTCCTAGTTGTGCTGCTAATGAACAGGGATGCTAATGAACAGAAAGGACTCAGCCCAGTTCCATCCCTCTGAGAATCTGCCACTTGTTTCTTCAGTGGTCTTCTCCTGCAGACCAAGCAAACGCAACTCTGCTCAAATGTGCACTCCTTGCAAGCTGGACACACATATCACTTGAACCAGAAGCATCGACTTAAAAATGGCTGTGACAAAACCAACCAGTGGTACAGGGTCTCTTACTATTTTGAATGCCACCAAAAGAGTTCTTAGTCCCACGTGCCAACTGGCAAAGGCACAGGAAATTGTCTGAACTAAGTCACCTTCCACTTCCTCCTTTCTGGGGGGGATTTTTGGTCTTTCCATGTTACTTCCAATCCTTGCCCATTTACCTAAGTGGACTTCACTTTGTCTCCTTCCCACTTTCTCTTTTTTTCTACTAACTGACAATGATCAAGGTTGATCTCATCTTACAAATGCAACCAAAAGGAAAGACAAAATTCTGATGATGTTCTCCTCCAAGCAAAGGAAAGCAGTTACCCAGTAAACTTGGACATGGCCAAGAAATAAGAATGACAATACTCAAAATAGTGACTGTGTGTGTATGTGTGTGTGTGTGTGTGGGGGGGGGGTAAGCACTCATGACTAAGTGGGAATATAATTGGGTCCAACCATGCCGGAAGACAATTTGGCATATGTATCAAAATTTAACAAAATATTACATGGTAATTTAACATCTAAATATATTCTAAATAAACAACTAGGCAAATTCACATGGCTGTACGTGCAAGATGGGGAACTTATGCTTACATTATATTATGTTATGTTTATAATACCAAAAATTAGAAATATGATAAATATTCAATAATAATGATTTGTTGAATAGATTATGGAATATGAGGATATGATACAGAGTCATTTAAAATGGTGACCTGGATTAGATGTTACATATTGATAAAATTGAGAGGATAAAGAATTGCAAAGTATGTGTGATTCCATTTTTATAAAAAACAAAACCTTAATGAGTGCATGGAAAAAATCTGGACCTAATGTATATCATAAAGGAGGGGAAAAAATTAAGGGGGACTTAAAAATCTTTGCTAGTTAACTGAGTTTTGATTTTTTTTTTGCTACAACAGAGATTGCTTTTTTAATAAAGCAATCACAATAATTTAAATGGAATCAAGACAATGAACACAGACATAAATAGTGGCCAGCTGACATCTCCATCAGAATCTCAAAGTCCCCATCTTTCCTCCTCTTTAGACTAGATTAGCTTCCCAGGATTCTAGAAATGCAAAACACAAACAATTAGTTCTTAAGCAATTGTACCGATTAATCCTGTGCTAAATTACTGATTTGCCCATGATATTATTTTCTGCTATTTTTCATTGACTGCATTTTTACTGCATTGGGTCCGAAGGAAAGCTGAAGAGAGATTCTTAGTCCTGTTTTCATTTTTTGCACGACTGTCCTTTCCAGCTGCAGCTTTGGAGAGGAAACAAACATTGAAACCCCATCAGGGAGGCAGCTGTATGCATCCCAATCAGTCTGGCTGGAAGGAACCTCACTTGGAAACTGACCGAAGGGCAGAAGCTCATTTCCCGTCCTCTGGCTCCTTCCTGGCCCTGCCACCCCGGCCCACTTCTCCTGGCTCTATCTGAGCCCCGCTTCCTGGAGGCCTTTTGGAACTGGGTTTGGGGCACCTGTAGCTTAGTTCTGTCTCCCAAAGGGGGTTTAACTTGTCCATGAGAAATGAGTCAGCACGCAGAGCCTGGGGCTGTGAGACACTTCTGTTCTGAGATCTGGAATCTTCTGGACAGTTTAGAAAGACTTGTTTTTGGCGGGTGAGGTCTCCAGGCCTGGGATGGGGCATTTTGGTTTCCGGCTCGGTTAGGTATGTTCTCCAGAGCAGGCAGAGCTATCCTGGTGAAAACATGAATAGGCACTGATGTGGGGTTTCCAGGTTGGTGAGAACAGATCCTGTCCCCCAGCAGTCCTGGCCCCACACCGTTGTGCGGGAACAGCGGTGGGGTGGAGAGATAGGGGAGACGGAGGTGGCTGATTTGGGAGAAGCAATCGCATTTTGCTGAGCCAGCTTGCTGGCTGGGGTGGTATTTGGGGCGGGGATCTGGTCACAGCTCTGTCTCCCACCCAGATTCTTGCAGCAGGAACAAAGTGACCCAGGCCTTGTGTCTCCAAGCCCCCCACGCAAATGGTTTCCGTCAAGTTTTGTAATGTGAGAGCTTCCCTGGAGGCCGAGGCCTTCACGCTTAGCTGCGAGCTGCTGAGACGCCGTTTCCAATCTTTTTAGCAAGTGGATTGGCTTCCAGATTGACGGCCTTGGAAACCAGACCTCTTTGTTTGTCCCTGAAACAGGTATCACCTGCGAGCTGCACGCGGAGGCAGAACACGCTGTCCGAGGCCAGCTCCTGATTTTCCATGGGTTGGGGTGGGTACGGGAGGGTGAGGGAGCATTTGGAGAGCCCAGAGAAATGATGTCTATAACCCCAAATTAGTAACGATTATGAAAAGTCAGCCACCTGCGTGAACTTCCCCCTTAAGAAGATGTTTCTAAAGTTAAGTAGCTGAAAGTGACATTTGAACAATTTCAGTTCTGACTCATCCATCCCTTTGAGGCTGCCCTCCAAGGATGGAGTTGATGAAAAGCAAATAAACTGTTTCTGCCCCTATTCAGGCCACAAGGAATGGAGACGGGAGAGTCCATGCTCATGAGCCCAATACTTCCCCTCCTTCCCAGTCGTACATCTGAGGATCTGATGAAATCAGTGCTAGAATTTCAAACGGATTGTCTTATTTAATCCTTCCAGCAAGAAGACAACAGTAACAAGAACAGCTGAGGTTTATTGAGTGCCTACTACGCACCAGGTGCTTTATATGTGTTACCTCTAATCCCCAAAATTAATCTTTCAAGAGCAGTGTTATTACCCTCATTTTACAGGCAGAGGGTCTGAACACTGAGTCTGGGGGAAGTTGTCACTTGCCCATATTTGCATGACTCAGAAATGTTGGGATCCTGGTGGTATGCTGTCCCCAAACAGACTCCCTCTTTCCCATCATACCCTAGATCCAGAACAGGACAGGACCAGGGAGGAGAGATGTCCACTGCTCACCCAGCCCTGTGCTCCTTTACTGCACAGTTCTTGGCTAGAACCCACTGTCATGGTTTACTACATGGCTGGGAGAGGGAAGGGATTCATTTGTCTCCCAAACCTAGGAGATGTAGGGTGGTTGGGATGAAGAGTGACATACGTGGGAGGAACCAGGGTGGCCATGGGGGGTGACAAGTCAGCTGCGTTGGTCTAGAGGAGTGTTTATGGACATTTCTCAAGATGAGGGACATATTCCCTTTGTTAGTCCCACGTTCCTGGAGATGACAATGGCCCGGTCTAGGGAAATCTCTTTAAAAACAAAGTTCAGGGGTGCCTGGGTGGCTCTGTTGGTTGAGCGTCCAACTCCTGATCTCGGCTCAGGTCATGACTCATGTTTCGTGGGTTCGAGCCCCATGTTGGACTCTGTGCTGACTGTGTGGAGCCTGCTTGGGATTCTGTCTCTCCCTCTCTCTGCCCCTCCCCTGTTCGTGCTCTCGCTCTCTCTCTCAAAATAAATAAATAAACTTTTAAAAATAAAATAAAAATAAAACAAAATTCGCAGCTATTGTAAGTTTCTGTTTCTCTGTCAAAGGCTGATCCCAGTCAGATCCACCCACTATGTTGGTTGTAGAAGAGAAACATTTCAGAACCGTGTGGCCACCCTCGTGCTCAACACCTGTGGTCCTGGGGTGCCCCCACATAATTTGGGGGAGTTCTGCTCCTATAGGCCCAATATGGCTGGGAAGAGTCAAAGAGCCTTGGTTGGCACAGAAATGTAAAGCCATTAGCCAGAAAGATGTCCTGAGCCAAGAGCTCAGAGACAGTGATAGAAAATGCTTCCAAATCCAGAAACCGGGGCCAGCTTCACCACTCCTCAATGCTTGCTTCTCCTGAGTCACCAAGGTCACCACCCACCCGGTTCCCCCATCCAGCCCTGCCCACCAACCCCACAGTCTGCTCTGTGTCTAGTGCTACTCTCCAGCCCCAGATTTCCCATTGCACTAACATGAGATGACCACAGTCCCCTTAAATAGTGGTAATGGAGAGAGTAGTTTCAGGGACAGGACAAATAAGAATAATGTTCCCCAGAGGGTGACTCTACCAGGCACTATGCAAGGTATGTTACCTACTAATCTTAGTCGGCAGAATATGTCCAATTTTACCAAGATTCAGAGATGTTAAGTGACGTCCTCGGGATCACATAGCTAGTAACGCAGTCAGAATGCCGCTCAGGCCTGTCAGACTCCAGAACTCATGGCAAAGAGGACAGAGTAAAAGCAGTCTTTCTAGTAATAAATACAAACATCATCACTCAGCCATTCCAATCCTCAGTGCGTTCTACAGAATTCTCTGTGCTGTCAGCCACAGATGGGGAAGCTAAAGTGTCGAGAGGTTGAATGAAATATCTACAGTCTCGAATAGGTCAACAGATGAACCCAAAAGAGAATGTGGGTGGTCCATTAATTGATTGCCTCTTTTGCAAAAACTGCCAAGAGATCCAATTGATTGCATGAAAAATATCGACTCAGGGAAACAC
Source organism: Panthera tigris (assembly GCF_018350195.1). NCBI lineage: Eukaryota > Metazoa > Chordata > Mammalia > Carnivora > Felidae > Panthera > Panthera tigris. Next base: position 200,233,536 of record NC_056667.1, on the reverse strand, counting down.
ATCAGTCAAATGGATAAAAATGTCAAACATCAAGATGCATGTTTGTCTGTGAGCCAAGTGGGTGGCGTCTCAGGATGCTGGCTGGGGTGACGTTTGTGTCATGGTCTCACAGAATGCAGAGCGGGGAGGGATCTGGAAGGTGGGGTCATCTAGCCCTCCACTGCATCCCTGACAAGTGGTTACCCAGCCCCCGCCAGGATACCCACAGGGACAGGAGAACCACATTTCCACAAGCTGCAATTACTGCATCTTCCACTTCTTCAGGACATGTCTGACTTCCTGGATATTGAATCAGCGGAAGTGGAATGTCAATATTCTTAGCCTGGGATCTGATGAGTGCGAACGAGATCCCTATAAGAGTCCGACACAGTGGGGATGCCAGAGGGTCCAGGCATTTTGGAAAATGGTTTGGCCATTTCTTTGCCCGTTAAGTGTCTATTCATGTTTTCTGCCCATTTCTTCACGGTTTGGCCATTTCTTATAAAGTTAAACATACAGTTGCCACGGGGTCCAGGGGCCCCAATCGTAGATGTTCTCCCAACGACGTGATGTGTCTATGCTAAAAGCTGGATGCAAATGCTTCATTCATAATCATCAAAAACTGGGAAACAACTCCAAGATCAACAATAGTCCATCAACTGGTGGATGGACAAACAAATTGTGGTGTGTCAGTACCTGGAAAACTACCAGTACAGCAAGAAAAAAAAAATATGACTTGATATGTGCAACATCCTGGATATTTATCTAAATGCTTTATCTAAAGCTTTATCTAAAGAATGCTTTATCTAAAGAAACCAGAGACAAAGGGCTGCATAAAGTAATGATTTATTTTTTCCTTAATTTAAATTCAAGTTAGTTAACATACAGTGTAGTCTTGGCTTCAGGAGTAGAACCTAGTGATTTATCTTTTACATATGACACCCAGTGCTCATCCCTAAAAGTGCCCTCGTTAATGCCCATCATCCATTGAAACCATTCCCCCACCCACCTCTCTTCCAGCAACCTTGTTTGTTCTCTATTATGATTTTTAAAAATTTTTTTAAAAATGTTTATCCATTTTTGAGAGAAGAGAGAGAGAATGAGAGTGTGCTCAAACAAGGGAGGGGCAGAGAGAGGGGGAGACACAGAATCCAAAGTAGGCTCCAGGCTCTGAGCTGTCAGCACAGAGCCCGAGGTGGGGCTTGAACCCATGAACCATGAGATCATGACCTGAGCCAAAGTTGGATGCTTAACTGACTGAGCCACCCAGGCACCCCTATTATTTCTTTTATATGACATTCCAGAAGAAGCAACAAATGGCATATACATATATATAGTTGACCCTTGAACAACACGACTTTGAACTGAGTGGGTCCACTTAAATGCAGATTGTTTTCAACAAATACAATACAGTAATGTAAATATAGTTTTTCTTTCTTATGATTTTCTTTTTTTTTGTTTAATTTTTTAAATGTTTATTTATTTTTGAGGGAAAGACAGAGTGCATGCAGGGCAGGGGCACAGAGACAGGGAGACACAGAATCCAAAGCAGGCTCCAGGCTCTGAGCTGTCACAGAGCCCGATGCAGGGCTTGAACTCACGAACTGTGAGATCATGACCCGAGCTGAAGTCAGACACTTAACCAACTGAGCCACCCAGACGCCCCGTCTTTCTTATGATTTTTTTAATGCCATTTTCTTTTTCTTGAACTTACTTTGCTGTAAGGAGGTAGCATATAATATATACAACATACAAATATGTGTTAATCAACCATTTATGTTATCTGTAAGGCTGCTAGTCAGCAGTTGGCTATTATTAGGAACTAAGTTTGGGGCAAAGTTATACAGGAATTTTTGACTGTGTGTGGGGTCAGTGGCTTTCACCCCGGCTTGGTCAAGGGTCGATTGTATGTATTAAGAGCAAAACAGATTGGTTTTGCTGGAGGCTGGGGAGGGAGGGAGGTATTCACTACAAACAGGCAGGCAGGAATGTTTTGGGGTGATAGAAATGTTCTGCATCTTGCGATTTTACAACTGTGTGCACTTGTGAAAATGTGTTCAACCGCCCACTTGAAAAGGGTAAATTTTACTGTAAGAAAATGGTACGTCAATAACTCTGACTTCAGAAAACGATGAAGAGAGATGCAGACACAAAATTTGATAGTTGGATGGTCTCCATCTGTGTAGCTGAGAAGCTTTGGTCCTCATCGTGAGGATGGTAATGGGAGGGTCCTTCTGTCTCTGGAGGTCTACAAAGGCTGCCTCACATGGGTGTCTGAATCCCTCCAGCTGCCTTGGGGACCTGGGTCATTATCCTCTCTGGGCCAATAATTCTGACGTTCCTGCCACTCTGTCCCAGCTTCTGTCTCTGAAGCTGCACTTGGTCTGTCGCCTGCGTCAAGGCTTTTCCAGACTTTTCCCCTCGGGCACTGATTGCCTCCTTGCTGTTCCAAGCTACCTGATAGGTTCTTCTCTGCCAAGACAGAAATGGTTTCCTTGTCTTGATGATCTACTTCTTTGTGGTTTCCTTCAAGAAATTGCTTGGGTCCTTAGATATCATGGCTTTTTTTTTTTGCTTACGCAAGACCCTCTCTCTATGCTCATGTCACCATGGTGCCTGGGATTGGGGTCGATTGAAGCAGGGCCACCGCCTTGCTGTTCCTGAAGCCCCCACTCGCACCCTTGAAGTCCAGACCCTGAGGCTAGGTCCAGCACGCTGATGTGTTTCTGCCTCCGTTGCAGATTCCAATTTGCCTCTGCCCTTGAAATTTCTCTTCTCTTGTCATATTCTACTCACACACCCCAAATTCACCCAGTCTATTTCTATGTCTGAACCCCGAGTTTGGTCCTGGTTGAATTTCTTGTCCCAGGACATCCTAACACCCCATGCCAGTCAGTGCTGTAAATAAATTTGGGGTTTGGGGAGTCTGGGGGAGTACCTAACTTCAGACGTTCGAGATAGCTCAGTTCTAGCGTTGGTCTAAAGCCTTCTTTTACATAATGGAGATGTTTTTGGTTTCTAGCGGCTTCTGTCTATTGTCCCCATTCCTTTCTGTTACCAAGTCCGGTAAGTCTAATGCCTCTTCTATGCGACAGGCTTTCGGCTCTTTGAGGACAATGATCATGTCTTTCTGAAATGTTCTATCCAGGCTGCCTTAGCAAGAATTTCCATGTCTGCTGGGAAATTGCATCTGGAATCCTGAATTGAGATGTGGGCCCTGAACGTAAGAAGAACCTCAAAAAAAGGGAGGGGGGAGAGATAACTCAGAGGTGAACAAGCAGAGACTCCCATTCTGTGCTGCAGGGAGAGCACCCTGGACCTACCTTGTGCTCTGGACTTTGCCTTTCCTTCCTATGTGGAAATGTCTGGAGAACAACCTGTCATTGCCTTGTCGTTAGTGAGCAAAATAACTCCTTCCTGTCTGGAAACCTGGAGTGAAATGATACTGCCTGTAAAAGTTCTCTGTGGAGTTATTGGCATGTTTTCAAATACATTATTTCGATTTTTGGCTCGAAAGTGGATTTAGCATCTCTTAGGAGTATTGGCTTGGGCTGGAGTTTGTGTGGAAGCCCAGAGGGAGGAAAAGTCCTGGTTTTAATGGAAGAAACACCCCAGATGCATGGGGAAAAGACCAAAAAACAAAAAACAGAGAAGCATAATGTACCCAGCCCTGCTCAAAGCACATGGGAGTTGGCACCATGTGAAATTCTGCTGTTCAGTCAAGGTTGAAGCATAACCCAAACATTGGCGAGTCCAGGGGCCAACTCCCTACATTTCTGGACTGGCCTACCTGACGATTAGAAATACATTTCATCAACCAGAATACCCTTAGTCTTTACCACATCGGCTGCCTCTTCTGCCTTATACTGGACAAGATGCACCCTATTCTAAGCACAGCTCCAGTTTCTGAGCACGGATGGAGACCCCCCTTTCCTCCTCCTCTAAGAACTCTTTTTTGGGAAGGGCCTGTATTTATTTGGAAGAAATCTTTTGAGTCACTGTAGGTGGAGGGTGACACCCAAGGCTGTGCTCAAGTAAAAAAGACGCCTTTGGAACTGCATGTGTAAGCCAAGGAATTAGCATTGGTCTTGAGAGGTGAATGAGGACAGAATAATGGAGACAGAGGTTAGGGGGCAGCCAGGAGATGGGAGAGACCGTGGGAGTGAAGGGAAGGGAGCAATCCTGACTCCCTTTGAAGGTTTTTTTTTAAATTAAATTTAATTTTTTATTAAAAATTTTTAAATAAGTTTATCTATTTATTTGAAGAGAGAGAGGGCACAAGTAGGGGAGGAACAGAGAGAGAGGGAGGGAGAGAGAGAGAATCCCAAGCAGGGTCCACGCTGTCAGCACAGAGCCTGATGTGGAGCTCGAACTCACGAACAGTGAGATCATGACCTGAGCCGAAATCAAGAGTTGGATGCTTAACTGACTGAGCCACCCAGATGCCCCTCCCTTTGAAGGTTTATAGTAAGTTACTAAAATCACCCAAAAGGTTGGTGGGAATGAACTTGGGGGTGGGTGCGCTAGAGAGGGGGGTGGGTATTGTGCCTAAATTTGAGTGACAGAGGCCAGAGACTGTCAGTGGTGCAGAACGGAAGGTCTGAGCCTGAGTTACATTTGTTTCCTTTCTATTCTCTCATTCCACTTGAACTCCCTCTTCTGAGGGTTTCATCTTTGTATTTCCAGTGCCCAGTGCACAGCCCAAAGCATAGAAGGCCCCTAAGACATGTTGCTAAAAGTAAGTAAACATGGAAAGACAGGCAGTAGCCCCTTCTCAGTTTGCAAGTAATAAAATGTAAGAGATAATGGAAATGTCCCAGAAAGATCGAAGTCCAAACATTGATTTTTTTGTGGAGTCTTCTAATTCATTGAAAGGAAAATGGACTCAGTTAAATTTTTCTTTAAACATTGGCTCCCTTACCTTGACACTTTCTCTGCTTAAAGTCTGGCCCAGACACACCTGCTGCTTGAAACCTCTTCTATGCACCTACTAGGCATCATGGTGCATGATCTAGAATCATGGAAAGTTAAATTTGAGAAGGGATGTCAGAAGTCACTTACTGATGGTCTGATCCCTATACGTTTCTTATGTCACTTAATACTTTCTATCTTTATTTGTTTTACAAAATGTCTTTTACTTTAAAATGAGTTCTCTCCGGGCCTGTCAACATAGATGTGTGCTCTACACATGAATAAACCTAAGCCAAAAGCGTGAAACAGGATTGGCAAACGTCAGCGCTGGAAAGTGCTTTGCAAATGTTTTACAAGAAATAGATATTACCATTTCAAACCACAATGGCTTCCTGGTAAATGAAAGACCTTTTTGTTCAGTTGAGCCCCTTGAGTTGGGATATGCAAAGTGGACTTGGAACTCAGTTTTAGAGCAGGGGTTAGGGAAAGCCGAATTGGTGTTCTAGTGGTAAAGGGAAAGGGCAATCTGGGGGGGAGTAGCTAAGGCGAAAATGGCCTGGTGAGATGGAGAGGGGCGGGGGTGAGGGGTGATGAGACCAGGGAAGGCATGATGGCAGTCCCTGAGAGTAATGAAGGTGGACGCCCAAGTCCGGTGTAACCCTACCTCTGTCTCCATGTCCCGCATACCCGGAGCTGAAGTTTTGAACAAAGTGACCAATTTCCCCAGGAATTCACAGAAATACGGAGGAGGGCATTGGATCTCTAACAGGACGTAGAATAGGCATGTGGGGAATCCTATCTAGAGCTTAAGTGCAGGGAGGCCCCAGATCATGTCTGGGTTATGCAAAGCTATTTGATACCATGGAAACCTGGATATGTACAAACATGCTTTTCTTCCCTACAGTATCACCTTGAAATTAACGTATTTGGAAACAGGAGATAGAGGTGGAGATGAAAGGCGTGCACGAAGAGTCAAATCTCAGCTCTAAAATACACAACACGAATTGAGTGCCTTGCATACAGTTTTTGTCCTGCTCTAGTGTGATTTTGATGATGTTATTATTGCACAAGAGATTGGACATATCACCAATGTGAGGTTGGGAGGCTTGGGAGAAAGGGTGGTCTTACTGATATACGATCCCCACAGCTTCCACAGTAAAGTCTGATGGGAAGTTTTCACCCGTAATTATACACCCAAAGAAGAATGGCAAGTGGCATATCCACAGACCAATCCTGTGCCAGAAACACAGTGAAATCCAGGGCTGTGGTACTTCCAAGGCCATAGGAGAGGATTAATGCTATGATAAAGCATGAGGCAATCCCTACCTCAATGGCTTTATTTCTGGAAAGATCTTGCTGGAAGACGAAACTGCTCGGATCTTCTTCATGATCAGATATACTATGTGCCGGATCTTAATAATGCCAATGAGAGCAGCTGTGTAGCCTGTCCATTCTAGGTATTTCCTCTGACACCTCCAGTCCATTCTTGTACATGACTATCTTCCCAGTCATTCATGTTGTCCTTTCCCCATTGCCCCAGAGTTGTTGAGAGTACTGGATCCAAATCCTACCATGCATACGTAGTGACATTAAACGACAACCGCTCCCAAGTCTTGTATGAGGCCAATGTGTGGACAGGAGTATATGGCAAGTGGCTTGTTCAGCAGCCTTCCCAGCTTCCTATGGTGAGGCTTCTGGTTCATGATATATCATTTTCAGCTTTCTCATAAGACAAAGCAATGAGGGAAGGATGCCTGTGCCCAAACTGATGGACAAGATGGTAATGACGCCAAGGGGCAGGACGAGCTCAACAATAACGTAAGTCAAAAAAGGGCAAAGCTCAGCAGTGTTCTAGGTCAGAGTATAAGCAATGATCTTCTCTAGGTTGTCAAAGATCAGGTGGCCTTCCTCCACTCTGTGACTATGGGTGCAAAGATTTCATTACCATTTAGTAAGACGGTGTGGCCTGCCATTTTGGCTGCATCAGAATCTGCTACCTCCATGACTATCCCAATATCTGCTTTCTTTAGGCTGGAAAATCATTAGCTGCATCCTTGGTCACAGCAACAAGTGCATCCTGTCTCTCACAGCCTACCGCAATGATCAGCTTTTGCTGGGGAGATGTCCGGGCAAAGATGATTTCCAACTGGTTGGTTACGAGCTCATCCAGAGGCTCATGCATGACTTATGTCCTGCAGCTCCGTACTGGCCACCACAGTGGCTTTAGCAGCCTATTCACTAACTCGCTCCACACCAGGGTTGAGGCATTTTTCAAGGTCTTCAGCCATACCACAGTTGGCTGACGTGATGCCTACACACACTCTTGGTAATACTTCAGCTACGAAGAGACAGTTACCCGTAATCATGACAACCTTGATCCCAGCACTTTGGCATTTGGTAAATGCATCAAGTGCAGTGGACTGAAGGGGATAGATTGTTGACAAGAGCTCACGAAGCAGACGTTGGAGGTGGGAAAGGTCATGGTACCCCTCAACTGAGTAGATTTCTGAGAACTTGTTTGCTGGCAGGTGGAGGTGGTAGAGAGCAAGACTGTGTCTCCTCTAGGCCATCTAGCTCCATACACACTATGTGGAAGGCTTTTGATGCGCCTTGTCTAGAGGCTAATTTAAGACATTAATAATGATGGTGCTGTGCTCTCTAAAACCTTCTCAGGGGCCCCTTCATCATCATGAGGGAGCATTTATAACTGGAGCCATTCATGTTCTCTACGAGGAGCTGAAATTTATTGGTAGAATCCAAAGAGATTTCAGGCACTTTGCAGGTTTAATTTCCTAATTTCCATCACAGCACCCACAGTAACCTCTGAGAATTTCCAAGGGTAGTTTCTGAGGTATCTCCAAGCAAAGCTTGCCTGACGATGGGGACATTTTCCTGTCCTGGTTTGAACCCAACTTTGTGATACAATGTTATTATCTTGAATGAGGAAGCTCAGATTCCAGAGCTTCAGGCAGAAGAGTTAGTGTGTCGGTTCTTCGTTTGTGTCAGCCTCGTAGATCACCTGTGGGTCCTGCTGTGAATCCGAGCATGTCAATTTTGTCAGAACAAATGACAGAGGTGGAAAGAGGGTCTCCACTACTTCCAGATTCTTCAAGAAGTTCTTCTTTGTCATCCATTTTTCTGTCACTAACAAGGTGACAGTGACAATGACCAGGAGGCCCCCGGGTTCATGGGCCACAACGATACCAATGAGGAAGATGACGGACTCCAGGCCATAGCTCGTGGGCACTCTTCATGATGAAGAAAAGGGTGCCGGTGAAGTGACCTCTCCTGCCTCAATGTAAGCACGGTGCCCAATCTTGGAAGCTACGGGTGTCTTCTCATTTCCAATTCCTGAAGCCAGTGAGGCAATCTGTCCAATGATGGTCCTGTTGCCTGTGTTGGTGACTGTGCCAGTTGCTGTCCCTTTTAACTAGGTTGCAGAAGAGAAGCCAGTGTTCTTTGTTTCAAGGAGATTGCTCTGAGTAAAGTGAGAGGAGCAGGACTGGGACTCAGACTTCTGAGTGAGGGATAAGTCATCTACCCCACCTCCCTGAGAAGTCAGCCACCTGATATCTGTGGGAATTTGGTCTCTTCCTTTAATTTCCACCATGTACATTGTACTGTCTTTGTATCTCAGATGACAAGAGCTCGGAGAGGAATAATTTAGCAAAACTGTCCATGATGTTGGTGCTTTTCACCTCTTGGTTATAAGCAAAGATCCCCACAACCAGAGCAAGCACATAACCCCAGAACACACTGCCTAGGGATACAGACTCATCATCAGAGTCCTGAATCCCAAGTGTAAGCTCGCACAGGACAGCTTTTGTCTACAGAAGAATGGAAACTCCCTAGACCATCTGTTGAGAAATTTGACCATCTCTGATGTTTCTTTGAGGGTGTTGGGCCTGTCCTGAGCCAGAAGCTCTGCAGCTTTCATGCTGGAATGATTTGAATATCATGTAGACCACAGTTGTCCTTTACTTCCTTATTGTCGAATTTCTGATCACCCAGGTTACTTCTTTCTTGCATGCCTCTTTCTAGTGATTTTTTTAAAAAAATGTTTATTTATTATTTATTTCTAAGAGAGAGAGAGAGAGAGACAGAGACAGAGAGAGAGACAGAGAGACCAGGAGAGAGGGAGACAGAGAATCCTAAGCAGGCTCTAGGCTGTTAGCACAGAACCTGAAGCTGGGCTTGAACCTATGAACTGTGAGATCATGATGACCTGAGCTGAAATCAAGAGTCAGACGCTTAACCAGCTGAACCACCCAGGCACCCCTCTAGTGACTTTTTAATGAGTTCCAAGCAGTTGTTCTTCAGACTCCCTTACTTCTCCCTGCTACCCTCTTGGGGTGTTTTCTCTTGGTCTTTAGTTCCACTAAGATGCACAAAGTAAATTTTTGGCATAGTCTTGCCCATGATGCTGATAACATGGGTGCTGGTGGAATGAGGTTGGTCATAGGGTCATGGGCCAGAGGAGGGCACAGTTCCAAAGTGTGAGCCATACTAAGGGCCTGGAGCCAAGGGTCCAGTTGTGGGAACTTGAGGTAGGGATGCTGAAGGGCCAGTCTCAGCCTGGAACCTCTACTGGCACCCGGCAGTCCAGTGCATTCGATGCCCGCTCCTGGTTGTCTGTCTTATTTCTCTTCATTTTTTAATCTACTCTTCCAGATTGAAAACCTCCTGAGGGCAGAGCCTGTGTTTCATCACTGTAGTCTCATCACATGGGAATTCAGAATAGGTATTCTTTGAATGACTAAATAACCTCATAATTTGGTGCCCATGGGTTTGTGGCCACCACTTGGAAAATAATGTAGCCACTGACTGGAAGAAATAAAGCCTGAATGAATGGGCTTCATCAAGCGAGAAGCCTGAACCAGGTAGCAGTTCTCAGCTGGAGGGCCTGGAAATCCTTGCAGGGAATGAAATACACAGGTCAATCTCAGCCTTCATTTCTGCATCTGCAAAGTCAAGAGGAAAACAGGGGAGTGACAGGATTCACCTCTTGAGGTTGTCGGGATTCAACGAGAGAATTCACAGAGAGCACGAATGATATTCCTGGCCCTAAGTAAGCACTCCAATGTAATTATTAATATTAATGCTACAGTTAGTAATCACAATGGAAAAGTAATGTCGTTTTTTACTGTAGAGACTGGAGCTCTATTAACCATAACATTCTATTAATCATTAACTGCCTATGACACACGAGGCATTGTGGAGGAGAAGACACGTTAGCCCAATTTAGCATGATCCAGAAATCCATAGGTAGTTGGCTGGCAGTAGCATCACTGTCCCTGTAGAAGGGGTGCTCGTTAGAGTTCACAATGATATTTTTGGTAGTTATCGACTTTGGAAGCTTCACGTAGAGGTATTTCAGTTGCCTTCTCAAGAGAAGCGAATATGTTTATGTTAATATAAATAAATGTGTCACCCTTCATGGAGACCTTGAAGGATGGGAACATGTCTTATTTAACTCATTGTCCTGCATATCCAGCACAGGGCATGAGGGCAGGAGTTGCTAAATGCACTTTCCAAATGACACGTATTCATGGAAGGCATTGACGTTTGACATTGGCTCAAAATAATCCAGCACCAGCGGTGATTGAGTTGTGATGGGACTGAATCCAAGAGCTTTTTTAGGGACCCAGAAGTTCCCATTATCTTATGGCACATTTTGTAACCACGGACCCTGTCCTCACTGAAACCCACCCCAGCTTTGAATCTAGCAGCTGTCTCCACAGAGAAGGGAGAGTAAACCACCAGATTTGTCCTAATTGTAAGTTATTCAATCTGGGCTTTGGAAGGATACAAACTGATGTAACCCTCATCAACTCCATCAGCAACGCCATTAACAATTTTAAGAGTTGGGCTGATGTGGCTTATCAAGGGACCTTGACTGCTATGATGCCATGGCCTGGCTTGATGCCCTTGGCCAAAGCCAAGTGTTGGGTGGGTAGCTCGGCTCTCTCAATGGCCTGCCTGGCCTGTGCTGGTGGTATGTGTCAGGGCAGCAAGAATGTATTGCCTAAGCTAGGAATGTGGACCATCTCCAAGGGCTAGAGGAGGAGAGGAATGGAGGGAGGGAGCTCTGGTTCTGATGGAGGGACAAGAGAACAGGTTGTCCAGAAGGACACGTAAATAGTTTTTGGCTCCAGTGACCTTGCTGTTATCCACAGTTACTCACAGTCAATCATGGGTATTGTTCTGGGGCAGGGTGAGGGCGGAACCAAAAGGGAGCAGATGACAGGGCGTGTTCCGGATGGAGTGTGCATAGGTGGCATTGGCATAAAGAGGGTGTGGCTGGGGATGCCATGACCGTAAGGGAAGCCCCTAGTCTGAATCCTTGGAAAGAGGTCTACTCATCCGAGGGATGTCTTCAGAGCCCATCTTTTCAAAGAGACGCATCCTGATGTGATGGTTGGAAGCACACCAGAAGTTCTGTCTTCTCTCCATCCTCACCTTTCCTCCTCCAGGTAAAAAAAGATCACTAATAATCTCATTCCTATTCCTTTGTTTGTTGCTAATTAATTTTAGCACATGAAACATTTTAAATAAGAACAGGTTCATCTCACTGCATTGGAATTTCAGCTTGCAAGGCAGGGCCTTGGGGCTTTGAAATGTTTTGTAGAAAAGGCAATGCTGTATGGGGATCCTCTGTTACCAAGTGCCTTTCCCACCTCTTTAGAGTGACTCATCCCACAGGCGATAAAGCCGCTACGGTCTAAGTCTCTGGTTCAGGGGACTTAATAGCATGAAGAATATGTTCTTTTCCCTCTCTGCTGGCATCCTAACCTTTTGACATTCCTAGAATATACCCGGTTTTTTCCTGCTTTAGAGACTTTACTTCCCTGGTCTTTGCATGACTGGCTCTTTTTCATTGTTTCCATCTCTGTTCAAGGTCAGCCTCTCAGAGACGACTTCCCTACCTCTCGGTGTCTAAAGTAGATGTTCCAGGGGGCGCCTGGGTGGCTCAGTCGGTTGGGCGTCCGACTTTAGCTCTGGTCATGATCTTACAGTTTGTGGGTTCGAGCCCCGCGTCGGGCTCTGTGCTGACAGCTCAGAGCCTGGAGCCTGCTTTGGATTCGGTGTCTTCCTCTCTCTCTGCCCCTCCCCTGCTCAAGCTCTGTCTCTGTGTCTCTCAAAAATAAATAAACATTAAAAAAATAAAAAAATTAAAAAATGAAGTAGATGTTCCAGCTCTCCTTCTTCCAATATGCTCTAGGACAACCTTCTAGTTCTTTCTTTTATGGTCCTATTCACAACTCTAACTGCATTGATGCACTATTCACTTGCCTTTTTTTTTTTTTTTTTTTAATTTAAATTCAAGTTAGCTAACATACAATGTAGTCTTGGCTTCAGGAACAGAACCCAGTGATTCAACTCTTACATATGACACCCAGTGCTCATCCTGAAAAGTGCCCTCCTTAATGCCCATCACCCATTGAAACCATTTCCCCACCCACCTCCCCTCCAGCCATCCTCAGTTTGTTCTCTCTATTTAAGAGTCTCTTATAGTTTGCCACTCTCTCTGTTTTTATTTTATTTTTCCTTCCCTTCCCCTATGCTCATCTGTTGAGTCCCTCAAATTCTACATATGAGTGAAATCATATGCTATTTGTCTTTCTCTGACTGACTTATTTCACTTAGCATAATATCCTCTAGTTCCATCCACATTGTTGCAAATGGCAAGATTTCATTCTTTTTCTTTTCTTTTTTTTTTTTTTTTTTTAACATTTATTGATTTTTGAGAGACAGAGAGAGCGTGAGCAGGGGAGGGGCAGATGGAGAGGGAGACACAGAATCCAAAGCAGGCTCTAGGCGATGAGCTGTCAGCACAGAGCCCGACACAGGGCTTGAACTCACAAACTGTGAGATCATGACCTGAGCCGAAGTTGGCCACTTAACCAACTGAGCTACTCAGGTGCCCTAGGATTTCATTCTTTTTCATCACCGAGTAGTATTCCATTGTATGTATGTATGTACGATATACATTGACATTGACATTTGGGCTCTTTCCATAATTTGGTTATTGTTGATAGAGCTGCTATAAACATTGGGGTGCATGTGCCCCTTTGAATCAGCATTTTTGTATCCTTTGGATAAATTCCTAGTGGTGCAATTCCTTGTTTCTTATCTTCAAAGGGTTAGGTCTGTGAGGACAGGCTTGCTTATTGCTGTATTTTGGGGGGCTCAGGACAGGCCTAGCATACCTAAAACATTTGAGTCTCTATCATGCATACTTCAGTATTCGGGGGAATTTCTAGGGGTGTGAGCTGGACAGTTTCTCAAAGCTTGAGGTCTAGTTGGGAGGACAGAAAGTTTGTCAGTTGGCATTCATGGTAAATGCTTGAGGGAGAACAGGGTGTAGCTTGGGGAAACACCCACACAAGTCTGCAGAATTTAGGGGAGGCTTTCTCCTGGAAAATAGAAGAACTGAGACCCAAAGAAAGTGGTAAGTAGCTGAAGAAAGAGGAGAAGCGTTTTGGGCAGAGGGCATAGCAAGTGCAACAGCCTGGTGGGAAAGATGCTATTTCTGAGGACCCGAGAGCTGCTTGGTAAGTAAAAGAAGATGGGTGGCAAGAGTTGGGGATGGAGACATAGCAATGGCCTAGGGCACAGCCTGGTGAAGCCATACTAAATTTGATTTTGTTCTGCAAGAAGTGAAGAGCTACCAAAGAGTTGGAAACAAAGATCCAATGTTCACTTTTGAAGGGTCACCCTGACTTATGGGGAGCAAAGTGTTGGCGGGGCAAAAGTAAAGAAAGGGTAGACATATGCGGGGTGTACTTGTGGTCCAAGGGAGCAAAAATGACAGCCTGGGCAAGGAAGGAGACCGTGGGGCTGGAAAGCAGGGGAGTGTTCCTCAATATTTAGGGGCAGGGTCCAGCCAGAGGATTGACTATGGGGGAAAGGAGTAAAGGCCTGGAGTGCTTGGTGAGACTTGGACAGAGATAAGGACAGGGCCCATAGGACCCGGGCATGTGTAGGGGTGGGGATAGCATTCATGGAGACAGGAGGGCTAGGGGGAGGAGAGGAACTGTGCACATCACCACCTTTGGGTCATCCCTCTTTTCCTTTTTTCCTTGGGAAGTTCCAGCTGCCCTAGAGGTCCAGCACAAGGGGCATCTCCTCCTCGAAGTTTCTTCTGAATTCTTTTCTGAGATATAGCACCAACAACTGGCTTCTGCCACTTGTGCATGATTTCATCCAAGTTAATCCCATCTTTCCAACTAGGTTGTGTACTCCTTGGGAACAGAGCCCTGTGCCCCAGGGACTGCCAGGGGGCTGAGTACACGGCAGATGTTCGGTCCTTGGGGACTGCGTTAGTAAGGGTTCTCCAGAGAAACAGAACCAATGGGATGTGTTTGTCTATAGGAAGAGGTTTATTATCAGGAGTTGGCTCATGCAGTTATGGAGGCTGGAAAACTCAAAATCTGCAGTGTGGGCTGGCTGGAGACCCAGAAAGAGCTGATGGTGCAGATGAAGTCTGAAGGCAGTCTTCTGGAGATTTCCCTATTACTTGGGGAGGCTGTTCTTTTTGTTCTATTCAAGCCTTAGGCTATTTGAATGAGGCCCATTCAAATTTTGGAAGGTGATCTTCTTACTCAAAGCCTACTGATTTAAATGTAAATCTCATTCAAAAACACCCTTTATTTATTTTTAAAAGAATTTTTTTTAACATTTATTCATTTTCTGAGAGACAGAGAGAGACAGAGCCTGAGCAGGAAAGGGGCAGAGAGAGGGAGACACAGAATCCAGAGCAGGCTTTAAGCTCTGCGCTGTCAGCACAGAGCCTGATGCGGGGCTCGAACTCATGAACTGCGAGATCATGATCAGAGCCTAAGTTGGATGCTCAACCAACTGAGAGACCCAGGGGCCCCTAAAAGAATTTTTTAATGTTTATTTATTTTTGAGAGAGAGAGACAGAGACAGAGTGTGAGCAGGGGACAGGCAGAGAGAGAGGGAGACACAGAATCGGAAGCAGGCTCCAGGCTCTGAGCTGTCAGCACAGAGCCTGATGTGGGGCTTGAACTCACAAACTGCGAGATCATGACCAGAGCCAAAGTCAGACCCTTAACCGACTGAGCCACTCAGGCACCCCTCAAAAATGCCCTTTAAATTGACCCCTAAATTCACCATCACAGGGGTGCCATGAGAGATTTTACACAAGTTCTGATCAGGCTTTTAAGCCAAGTCGGTGGTCAGGTTGGCAAGGCTGTGACTTCTTGGATTTCACAGGCACATTTAGAAGCTAAAAGAGAATACCTGATCCCAGAAAGGCGAAGTGATGTTCCCAAGGTCACCTAGCAAGGTAGGGTCAGAGCTGGGAGTAGTGGAACCCGAGTTTCTAGACATCCAGGCCTGTGTCTCTTCTACATCTCACAATGGACAATTTGCATGTGTGTGTGTGTGTGTGTGTGTGTGTGTGTGTGTGTGAGTGTGTGAGTGTGTGAGTGTGTATGTCTCCCTGTCAAGAGGCCAAGGTGCCTTGTTGGACGTGTGACTTCTGGGTTTTAATTTGGAGATTATAAAACGAAGGAAGGAGACAAATTTCTCCAGCTGTGTATTCTTTGTTAGTGAGCTTCTAAAAACAACAATTTAGACTGGAATTCAGGAAAGGTATGACACATCTTACTCAGCCCTTCATCCAAAATAGCTAGTTCCAGGTCACTGAACCAAGGCAACCTTGTTCCTGGGAGCCCTGGATAGTCTGAGATTGTCTAGTGAGTCCTGAGGGCAAGGTAGAAACAAGTTGGAAGGCACAGGCAAGATTTAGGATCCAAACTAGAAGGTGGGGGTCACCCAAGACCAGAGTTGCCCACTTGTCTCCAGGCCTCACACAGGCCCAGGATCCAGAGTTCCAGCTTTGTATGAGTTTGGAAGTTTTGGATGAGCATAGGGAAATTAGGTAAACCATAGAATTTAGGCCAGAATACTCAGGACACATTCTGGATCCTGTTAAACTCTGCTCCAGGGTTACTAGGGTGTGACGACTGAGCCCGGGGTCCAAGTGGCTTGGGTTTAATTTCTCTGTCTCTGTTTCTCCATCTCTCTCTGTCTTTCTCATGGGCTGGAAGGGGCCCGCTAGCCTGTTCTGCTCCACTGCAGGTATCAGAGGTCTGCATGTGAGGCCTGGCTTCTTAGGGGACCCTTACTGCTCTCTTCAAACTCTCTGGGCAGCAACAAGAATTCTAAGCTGGTGGCCTCTTCTTCAAAGTCTTTGATGCAGTAAAATTCAGCATGATATAAGTGGACAGCCCTTTGAGGTTGCAGTAATAAAATTCGGTCTACAGAATTTCAGTATTTGTCAAGGCAACAGAATCAGACACCGGTTAGGTCCACACGATGCCAGCTACCCAGATGGAAAAGAACAATCCATTTGTCACTGTGGCCTACTGACATTCCAGAGAGCAGAAATTCCCCAACTTTCAGAATCTGTGACATGGTAGTGATTGGATTCGTTGTGCTTTCTTTCTCCTAAAACTGCCGTATGGCTGGATTTCATGTGCTTAGCTAAAGGGATTCATATTTAGCTTAGTACAAAGGAACTGGGAGCCCCGTAGGGTGTCACATGGGGGAGATGGGTAGTCAGTGCAGTTTAGCCACCTTTTCACACACCCCCAGAACCACAGGCCTTTCCTTGAGTGCTATAGTTCAGAGAATACCTAATGGGTAAATGCATTTGGCATCAAGACTCTGGAAAGCAGGGAGTATGGCAATTGGGGGGCATCATTAATTTTCAAGAGCATGGTGAATGTTTGGAGCTCTAATCAATCATGATCGCTTCTTCTTTTTTTTTTTTTTAATTTAAATTTTAGTTAGTTACCATACAGTGCAATATTGGTTTCAGAAATAGAATTCAGTGATTCATCACTTACCTACAACACCCAGTGCTCGTCAAGGCAAGTGATCACTTCTGTACGCACCAGAGCGCTTGTGGAAAACCAAACTGGGATCACAACGGGCAAAGAGCAAAGGCCTGGCTGGTAGACCCGTGCCTCAGAAAAACAAAAAGAGAAGACATAGAAACCCTAATGGGTGGATGGAAGATGGGTTGGTCTTCATTTCCACTGTTCTTTTTCCATCCACAGAATTGCTCAATAGTTGGATAAAAGGAGTTCCGTAGATGTTATGGATTTAGAATTTTAGGAAAAAATGTGATAGGACTCCTAGTAAATTTCAACTTAAGCTGTGTGCAGATTATTTTGGGAGGCACTGTGGCCAGTTCTCTGCTGAAGCGAAGGTCAGAGGGAGGGGTGGTAGCGACCACGACATTGGTTGCCAATATTGGTATGTGTTGTGGGGTGGACTGGCTGGATATTTGCAGCCTGAACCATTGAAGAGCAGAGCTTCACCCCTGCCCAACCTCTTCTCCAAGCCATGTGTGGATTCTGGAATAGGAGCTGCTGGTGGAAAACGGCAAAAATTCCAGGACAGAACTTTCTAGATTTAGAGACCTTTCTTGGTGGGAAGAGACAGGAACTTAAAGTCCGGCCTGGAACCACACAAACTAATACATCTGGAGGCAGGAATCTCAAATACAAATATCTGAGTATTAAGGAAAAAGCTGGAACAAATTAGCAGTAAGAGAGACCTGGGGCAGGAAGGAGAACTGCAAATTTGTTTTGTACTTGCCCTTGATTTACCACTGGCTGACCCAGGGCTGAGGGATGAGGAGTGGTGGGTGGGAGGTGGGGCAGGGAGGCAGTTGTTTAGAAGGAGAAGCCAGTACTATTTAAAGCTGCAAACAAATACAGCTGCAGGTCATGGGCAAGGGCAGTCAATGACCTTGTGGATGCTGATGAACCACAGCTATAAAGAACTCAGAGACAAGAGTTTGTGTCCCTGGATTGGCAGATTCTGAAGGAGGTTCAAAGAGGAAAGGGTCTGGAAGCCCAGCACGAGGTCAGGTTAGCATCACTACTGAGCTGTTTCTGCTTTGCTAAGGGATAGCATTTTAGGATCTGCTGATGGTCTGCGCAGCGTACCAAGGGACAAGTGCGGAAAAAAGCAAAGCAGAGAACAAGAGATGAATGTTGCCAGAGTAGAGGAGAAAGAAGTGAGAACTGGAAGGATTCCCAGAATCCATCTCATCTACTCTTTGAATGTCCAGAAATAGGGGGACTATGAAGGGTGTCGGGGCAGGGGGGAGGGATTTTGTCCTCTGGGCTTCTCCTGGGTGTTATGATGCAGCAGGAAATGACGAGAGGCTTATGTTAGGTTCACAATAGTCCTCACTGATGATGGCAGTAGCTTGAGCAACGTGTCTTTGGGGGATGGAGAAAAGGTGACAAGCTACCGCCTGGGTAAATGTTGAATCGGAGCAAACGGCAGAAAAGGTAATTTGGGAACATATTTCGGGGGGTGTCTCTGGAGTGATCCTGAGTGATCTTTCAGTATTTCATTTTTTCCCTCATGTCCACAGGAAGCCTGCAGGTGGGAGGACAGTTTGAGAAGGGTGAGGTAGGGGAAGAGGCCGACACTATTGAAAGAAGCAGCATGAGCTGATGCCCACCATGAAGATCTTTCGGGGTCTTCACTCAAGAAATGTCTTTTCTGAGGTCCCTTCCACTCCCCAGGAACGCAGGGTTTCCCTCACCTTATTCTCACAGGTCCTGGGGAGTACTGACTTCAGAGAGATCTGGGGGCTGGCAGAAGCTGTTCCATCTAGAAGACCCTGCTAATAATCGCAGCTGCATTTGCTAGGCTGTTGAGTCCCGATTCTGCTACTTGTGTCAGGGCTGAGCTGGTGGCTAAATATCACCAAGGAATGTGGTTAAAAGCAGAGTCCAAGACTCCTTCCTGGAGATCCAGATTCAGAAATTCAGGGGAGGAACCTGCAATCAATATTAAATTTTTTTTTTTCCTGATGGATCTAATGCATAGCTGGGGTTGAAAACCTCTGTGTCTGGAATTGTTGCTCAGCGTTGGGTTTTTGCCTTCTAGAAGATTTTGATGTAAAACAGATAGCATCAGCCTAACATCTGCAGTGCTCTCAGACCATTATAAATAATGGCAGTAAATGTTGAACAAATATGTAAGATTTATATATACATTACATAGGACTCAAAGATAAATGTATTTGTGTTACTGGAATGTCACAATCAATCTAGACAATGACAAAATATGTAGGCACTTAACTGGAACACGACTTCTCTTTTAATCTACACAAGGTGACCTTCCTCCCTTTCACCATCTTTTTGGTTTGCTCAATTTTCAAAGCAGTTTCTCTCAAAGCAGCTTCTGGGGCATAGAAGCATAAGCCCTACGCAGCATGTAAGGGCTTCTTGGGGAGAAGAAGGACTTCAGAATCCTGTGAGGAATGGGATTTTTCAGGTTGTGTTTGTGTGTGTGTATGTGTTTGTGCATAAGCATATGCATGCCTACTTTGCGACATTTGATAGGTTTCTAGATGTTTAACAGAAATGCCTTACGCTCAGCATGTCATCTAAGAAATGCAAGTCAAATGGGTGGGGTTGCTATCAACATGTAGCAAAACTTTCATGATCTAGCGATGGAATTAAGTTGACAATGTGGCCATGACAGCGAGGAGGCCAAGGCGAGTACTGGGAAGGGGATCTCGTCAGTATCGTCCTTCACCTTGGGGAGGGGATGGATGGATTATCCAACAAGGCGAAGAGTGAGGAGCCGGAAGGAACTTGTATGGCTTCTGAGGATTCCTACAGAGAACGTGGATTTTGTCAGCTCCTCAAACAGGTTAGCAAGCCAACAGGGCAGCTTCCCCAAGGCTGGAGATAGTCTTCGCTGCAAACCAGTTGTTTGCTTGATAAACAGAACAAACCCCCGGAGAGTGTTGAAAGAGAGGGGTGCAGCCGATGCCTTTGGCTGACAGCACATTCAGAAGAGCTAAGAAAACAAGGGTATAAACTCTAAAAGTCTTTTAGGTTTCGTTTACTCAGGCAAAAAGGAGTCCAGACTACAGCAATTAAGTGAGCTTGATGACTAGAGATGGCTGACCTGGCAAAATCAGAGCTGCAGTCCTTTCTTCCTTGGCAGTAGACTGTGTAGCTTTACCTTCCTTCCCCCATCCTCCCCTCCGCTCCCCTCACACACATGTTCTTTTTCTGCCTGTGAAAGCACAAGTTCACTCTTTCATCTGACTCATTTTTCTTCCAGCGGAGGGAAATATACATATTGAATCTTATCGTTTCCCAATTATTTCATGCAGGAAAGTCTTATCTCTCTGGGACAACCAGGACTGTGTATTATGCTGCTATTTCTTTCCTTTCTTTTTTATCTTTTTTTAGATTCCCCCCCCCCCCTTATCTCCCTTCCTCCCTCTCTCTTACCCTTCCTTTCTTCTACCCAAGGTCTGCCTAGCTAGTGGTGGGTCTATGTTGAGCCTTCATTCATTGTTCTGGTCATTCACTAAACCATCTGCGTTAAGCACCTGCTATGGGCCAGACACTGGGCTAGGATCTGCAGGTACAGACATAAAAGCCATGCTCGCATTCTTCAGGGTTCATACTTCAGCAGAGAAGATCTCAGATGCTAGTCAGTCAAGTTACGTATATGTGATTTGTTGAATGGAATTGAATCTCTATTGTTGACATTTACAACTTTAGAAATGGGTAAGTTGGAAAGATATTTGAAAACAGATTTTATTTTATTACTTTTTTCTTTTTTTGAGAGACAGCAAGAGCGCAAGCAGGGGAGAGAGGTAGAGGGAGAAAGAAAGAAAGAATCTTAAGCAGGTTCTACACCCAGTGTGAGTCCACCGTGTGGCTCGATCTCACGACCGTGACATCATGACCTGAGCCGAAGTCAAGGGTCAGACGCTTAACCGACAGAGCCACCCAGCTCCCCCCCACCCCCCCAAAACAGATTTTAAAACCACCCAAAGGACCAAAATGATGAAAACAATCAAACATGGCCAAGGGATGTTGGCCCTATTTGGCTCTGTACGGTGCCTATAAATAATCTGCCTCAGAGAAGGACTGGTTTCTAGAGGGCTCCTGCACTCCTGTGATAGCTCAGGTAACAGAAGTGCAGGCAGGTGAAGCCCACTGACCACGCATTGTAGCCACCTGTGACTCTTACCCTGTGACATTTCTCTCCAATTCTTCCAGTGCTTGGCATACTCTCCAAAGTCCAAAGAACTTTCCTCAAACTGCCTAGTCGCTCTGGCCTTTGAGAATCAGTTTCTCTTTCAGGGCTCGCAGAGAGGTAGAGGGGAGGGGAGGAAACCGAAGAAATAAAAAATATATATATATCAGTTTAATAATCCCTCAAATTGTAAAAATAAACAAAATCTTCAGGGGAAACGCACATGATTCGGAGGAAGGGCTAGGTGTCTGTAAAAGGGCCTTTTCCCATCGAGAAAAATCTGTTCTTGCTGCAGAGAAACTCAGATGAGCTTCGGGGTGCACAAAAGATCACTTTGGAGTAAACTTTCATTTGATCTGGGGATGGAATGTACTTAGCACACCTCCTTTTTCAAGAAACTGATATATTTCCAGCTTGTAATTCAGTTTACTTAAGATGAGGACCAAATAGGTCTTGGCATTTCCGGGAAGTCTAGAACGGAAACATTTCCTGTGCACATGCACAATCTTCACCCTTATGGGTGGGGGCGGGGGGGGGGGTCGTCTTGCACCAAGCTCCAGCAATTTAAATCCCGTATGGCCATTTGGGTGTTATCGCGTGAAGAATATTGGCTGTGGAATATTCCTGTGGAAGTTAATTGGTTGAATTCTTATTTGAAAAAATGTCAAATATTTCAAATACACAATGCTCATGCTTGGTATACAGTGAGTCCTGTCCTTCCTGGACAAGAATGCATACCTTGAGGAAGTGACCTGTACAGATAGACCCCTATTGGTAGAGGAGCCTCTGGGTTCATTACCAACAATAGCAGATTTGAGGTTTTGAGACCTCAGGAATACTTCAACCTCAGGAATACATCAAATGTGGCTTATGACTATAAAAAGGGATTTGGGGGCCTTATCTCTCAAAATATGAGAAAATAAGTAATTGTAGAAGGTTGGGCCTACAGACATTTTACAAGTTACAGGAAATATAGCCTGAGGAATTTTGTATGTTTTTCTGGGCTATGAATTGTTTTAATGGTAGCAGTTTGGATGATTTCTTCTCCGTTCACTAGGGAATCCTCTTTCCTCCCTCAAACGGGGAAAGTGGGCTCATAAAATAGTCAGAAGACTCAAATTAGAAACAAGAGAAAATACTCTAACTCTGTTCTTAAGAAAGGGACAAAAGCACTAGGCAGCTCTGTTAGAAATCTATGCTTGGCTCGGCTGTCTTTGTATCTGTTTGTGCAGGTTAAATCAGACTATGTCTTAACGACTTACGAAATTTTGTTGCACTGATGTGTGCAAACAATCAGCCATCACCTTGAACTTGAAAATCTGTTCCATAAACATTCACATGCCTACATTGTGCCAGGCACTGGAGGTGGGGCTGGATAAGACCTCAGGTCTCCTTGGGTGAGTCAAATTGGTGACCTGGCAATAGAGGGCCCCAAGTCTCAAAGTATGGAGCCGCTCTGCCTTTGGTCCCAACCAACATGTGGCAGTGAGCTTGACCCAAGGAAAGACAGGAACGTTTTCAAGGACGATAGGGTATCTAAAGGGTGCTTCTTCTGAAATGCTAGTTTAACCTGACCATCCACATCATCATGATCACAGTCACTATGATTACGTTTCATTTGAGCTTCCGCTGCAACCCTCAAGATGGTGGTACGCTTTCTATGGGAAGGGAAGGTCAGGAGGACTTGCCATTTCTAGGGAGTCAACCGAACAAGCCAGTTTTGCTATTTTTCATAAAGGTGATATGGCTTAGGAAGTCACGTGGGCAGCCTAGTCACTAATAAGACTCTTTAAGATGTCACCCCACCATGAAACCATTAACATAAGGCAGGGAAAACACTTAAAGGAACAAGATCAACTTCTTCACCAACTTCTGTTAGGGGATATTCTTGGGCTTCGGTGTTCTCCCAGGGTGTGGTGCCACCAGTGTGTGTGTGTGTGTGTGTGTGTGTGTGTGTGTGTGTGTGTAAGAAAAGGAGAGAGAATATTAGTGCCATATGTGACTCTCAAAGATAATTCTCCTTAATGTGAATACCAAAGATAAAAATTCGAGCTCATCTGGCAAATATTCTGGTTTCCTTTTACTGTGGACTTGCCCTTCTAGAGTCTGCCTAAGACTGTAAGAGGAAATACGCTTTATGTTACTGGCCTTCTGGACATGCAGGGGAGGGCTCCTTTGGCTTTTCTCATCTTTCTCTTTTTTCTAGAGTGGAGGTATTCTTGGAGGACAAGGCTCCCTTTTGCCAGTCCAGATGAGGAAGTGATGATGGGAACTGGGGTTGAGGCTGGGGAGGGGAAGTGTTAGCCGAGACCCCTGCGGTGCTTCTGAGGCCATCTGTTACTCAGGTTTGGCGGGGGCTGCTGCTGGGCCGGAGACTCACGGAACCCCCTCTTCCCCAGAAACATGCCGCTGAGTCCAGTGTGGGCTCAGTCACCCACCCTGAGAAGCACAAGTGGATATGAGGACAAGTGGGAGAAGCTCTGCGACCAAGAAATTCTTGGTGACCTCAGTGGACTCCCTAATCTCTCAGCAAGTCTTAGGGAACCAGAAAAAAAAAGCCATCAGTGTTCAGAGGAATTTAGGGGTCACATGACGGTAGGATCTGGTGGTTGGTGACCCGTGACAATATGTAAACTGAGGCCAAGGGAATGGAATTGGCTTACCCAAGGTCACTCTGGTTGCTACTGGCTGAAGCAAGGCCTCCTGCATCCCAGCCCAGAGTTCTTCCTCCTGTACCATGAGACCGTGTGCTTGTGAGTGTCCTCTCTGGAGATTTTGGGGTGGGATCATTCTGCTTCTTGGTCTCAGTTGTGACCTATGGGATTTCATCCCACTTTGTTCTTCCCAGTCAGACCTTTTATTCCTTGCTTCCTGTGCTGTAGCCCTCTGTTCACCCACCCTGAAATTCGGAAAAGAAAAAGAAATCTGAGTGACCCAGGGAAAATTTTATTGCAGACAAAACCCATCCCAGGCCTTCCCGGCTTTGTTCCATCAGCAATCTCGAAATCAATTTTCTTTGGCCTGCCATCTGTAGGATTTGCACAACTCCAGAGATGTCCCGATTCTCAGCAGTCCTGCTGGGTCACCATGCCTCAGTCAGAAGTTGAAATTTGCTACTGTTCCTTAAAATCATTTTTCAAGGAGTTTGCAATATCAGCTTGTCTTATCTTGCACTCAATTAGTTTTTGGCTCTGATTTATTTATTTATTTATTTCCTCTTAGAGTTTGAATTGGCTAACAGACCTGTTGGTTTAGTCCATCACCAACTTGATATAAATTGTTTTTGGGTCTTACGTAGGGCCTGGCCCCAGGTAAAATTGTGAAATAGCTGAAATGTGTTTCTGGCATCCAACCACCTCCCTCTTCAGCCCCTGTTCTATCTTGTGCCCTGTCTTTCCCTGGGTTTGCCGGGTGCTAGCTGTTTCTCTGGAAAGTATTTGAGAACTACGGCCACTTTTTTCTAATTAACCAATTATGTGTGTATAATAACAGCATTTCTAAGACAATTTAGGCATCTTCCCATCCCCACCTTTTTAATTGTGGCTGGAGGTCAGTGGTCTCTAAACTTGGTTGATCATAGAATATCTGGAGGTTTTTCTTTCAAATACAGATTCCCAGGCCTCACCTCGAGAATAAGAATGGAATCCCGGGGTAGTGCCTGGAGATTGGTATTTTCTAATAAGATCTCCAGGCGTTTCTGATAATTAACCATGGACCTCCAGAGGGATGTTTCCTTCCAACCCTGAGATTTTGTGTCCTTACAACTTTATTTTTATCACAGCTCTGGGAAGAATTAACATCATCATCATCATCACAACAGCTAATTTATTAAGCAATCATGATGTCAAATTCAGAGCTAAGCACTTTATATGAATTATCTCAGGGACGAGGACATTTTTAATTTTTCTTCAACAGTGGAAAAACTTAAGGCTCATGAGGCCCGGTAGAGAACTGACTAGAATGTCTTGAAATTCCTGAAACTACTGGTGGAGTAAAACAAAAAATCCTCCAAATCATATTCTCCATTCTGGGTTCCAGGGTTCTTTGTAGGGCATAGGGTCAATGAGGGTGGTCTCAAGTCATATGATCTGTAGCCCAGCTGTGAAGTCCTTCAGGTCAGGGAATGTGTTTTTTATTCTTTCTCATTCTCCTACCCCAACACACCCAAGCTTCCTGCTTGGCAGAGGGAGGGTCCTCAGTGAATGTTTGCTGAATTGGAACTATCTGTAATCCAGCTCGTCTAACTTCTGGCCCAGGGCATTTCTGCTATCTGGGACTTAATGAAAGCCAGGACCCAAGGTATAAATTGGAACAGGGCTTAATTTGTTGTATCATGGACAGGTATTTGGAACTGTAAAGACTCAAATCATGCAACTTACAAAGAAAATTGTCTCTAATGCTGGAATTTCAGGCACCTGGACAGATAAATCAGCTTTGGAAAGATATAGACTATAGCCCCATGTATAAATGGTGACTTGTTTTTCAACAAAGGCACCAATGCAGTTCAATGGGGGAAAAAGAGGTTCTTTTCAGTGGATGGTACTGGAGAAACTGGATGTGTGTGTGTGTGTGTGTGTGTGTATGCACACACACACACACATATATATATATATATATATATATGATAAAAAGAAACTCTTGGTCCCTAACTCATACCAAAAATAAAAGTTAATTTGAAATGGGTTTATTTATTTATTTATTTATTTATTTATATTTGTTTTTTTTTTATTTTTTATTTTTATTTATTTATTTTTAAATGTTTGTTTATTTGAGAAAGAATGAGAGAGAGAGAGAGAGAGCACGAGTGGAGGAGGAGCAGAGAGAGACGGAGAGAATCCCAATTAGGCTTCGTGCTGTCAGCACAGAGCCTGATGCAGGGCTTGAACTCATGAACTGTGAGTTAAGAGTCAGATGCTTAACCAAATGAGCCACCCAGGAGTCCCTGAAATCAGTATATATTTATATGCGGAAGCTAAAACAATAAGCTTCTAGGAGGCAACAGAGGAGAATACCTTTGAAACCTTGGGGTAGGCTAAGATTTCTTAGGCAGACCACAAAGTTAATAACTACAAAAAATTTGAAAGTTTGGATCTCATCAAAACTAAAAAGCAAATTTCTGCTCATCACAAGATATTAAGAATGTGGGAAGGCAAATTATAGTATGGGAGAAAACATTTGCCAAGAGACCAGTATCCAGAAAACCCAAAGCGCTCTTACAACTCAGAATATAGAATCACTATACTGTATACCAGAAACAAAAGAAAATGTTGTACGTTAATTACAATGGAATTAAAACAGACAAATAGATAAACAAGCAAGCACAGGATGAGTGGGAATTTCACAAACAAAAGTATCCAGGTGGACAATAAGATGAATAAGATGCTCAATATTATTAGTCATGAGGGAAAGGCAAATAAATTAATAGAGGTCTTACCGTACACACATTAGAAGGGATCAACTGAAAATGACAATACTAAGTGTTGGCAAGAGTGTGAAATGCCTGGGACTCCCACAAGCTGCCGGTGGTAATATAGAATGCTGTCACCGGTTTGGAAAATGGATGTCTTGCAATAAATGTCAACATATACCTACTCTACAACCCAGTGATTTTACCCCTAAGAATTTACCGAAGAGAAATGTAAATTTATGTCTGAGAAGGACTTGCCTGGGAATGTTCAGTAACAGGTTTATTAGTAAAAACTCCAAGCTGGGAACAACCCAGTGTCTCTCCACAATATATGAGGTCAGTAGGGGCACCTGGGTGGCTCAGTTGGTTGAGCATCCAGCTTCAGCTCGGGTCATGATCTCTCAGTCCGTGAGTTCGAGCCCCACAATGGGCCCTGTGCTGACAGTTCAGAGCCTGGAGCCTGCTTTGGGTTCTGGGTCTCCCTCTCTCTCTGCTCCTCTCTCACTCACACTGTCTCTCAAAAATGAATAAATGTTAAAAAAAAAATAAGAAAAGATATGAGGTAAATAAGTTATAGTATATTAATAACATGGAATACTATTTGGCAATAAAAAAGTCACTGACAAAAACAGCATGGATGATCGTCAGAAACAGTAAACTGAGTGGAGGAAGCCAGTCAGAAAGAGTTTATACTGGAAGATTCTATTTATGTAAAGCTGGAGGGCAGCCAGAGTTAATCTCTGATGATAACATCAGAGTAGGAGGGAAGATGCTTGACTGGGAAGGGCAATTCATAAACTATTCCCAGTTTTCTATTGTTGGGTGACAAATTACCCCAAAACCCAGTGACTTAGAACAACAACCAACTCATTCTTTTTTTTTTTTTTTTTAATTTTTTTTTTCAACGTTTTTTATTTATTTTTGGGACAGAGAGAGACAGAGCATGAACGGGGGAGGGTCAGAGAGAGAGGGAGACACAGAATCGGAAACAGGCTCCAGGCTCCGAGCCATCAGCCCAGAGCCTGACGCGGGGCTAGAACTCACGGACCGCGAGATCGTGACCTGGCTGAAGTCGGACGCTTAACCGACTGCGCCACCCAGGCGCCCCAACAACCAACTCATTCTATCCCCAATTTTGTGGGACAGGAGTTCAGGCTAGGCGAGACTGAGTGAGTCTTCTTTTCTGTGTGGCACTGATGCCCAGGCTGGTCTTAAGAGCCCAAGATGGATTCTTCACATATCTGGTGTCTTGGCAGACCGGTTGGAAGGCTGGGCTCGGCTGGACTGTTGACCGGAGCACCTACGTGTGGCCCTTCCACCATGGCCACCTCAGGTGGTCAGACTTTATCCTTGGTGCTCAGGAAATTGAGAAGGAGTATTCAGAAATAAGACAGAAGCCGCATGGTCCTTACTGGTTTAGCCTTGGCAATGGGACAGTGTCGCTCCCGCTGTAGCTATTGGTCAAGGCAGTCATAGGCCTGCTCAGCTTCAGAGCGAGGGTAAATAGACCTCACCTCTCATTAGTAAGAGAGTCAAAGGCTTTGCAGCCAGGTTCTAAAACTTCCCTAGGAACTTTCTGGACGGAGGGAAATATTCTGTATTTTGATCTGGGTGGTTCCCACGACATGCTGCTGGTGGGTAGCAGAATCTGAATGTAGACTGGCTATTTATTTTGGGGGAGAGCTTGAAAGGTCTTTGATGTTCTTTACTTTTTTTTTTTTTTTTTTTTGACTTTTGTGGACTCCTTCGGGCTGTTTGCTTATTGTGTGCTTGCTTCTCTTTATGCTCCCTTCCACCGGTGTCCTGGGGGCGGTTTGTACTGGTTTTGTGGGAGCTGATTGTTAAATTGCTTTCCAGCTCCAGTCCAACCACAGGTATGTCGAGAGCTTGAAATCACCTATGGTGGGAATGTTCATACCATGGAAACCAACAAACGCCACAAATCAGTTTCCTTGGTGGGGAGGGGGATGATAAAGAAAGAGGGGCTTTTCCAGAACACCGCTGCCTTGCTGCCCCAGAGCTAGACCCTGAATGTCTACACTTAGTTACATCTGTAACCGTTTGACTTTGTATTTCAGACACGCACTTTATCCAGCGAAACTCTTATATGTAATTTTAATTTGCTTCCATTTTACTCTCTTCAAGACTTTTAAAAAATGTGGGGTTTGATTTGATTTTACCCTTTACTTTCTTATTCCTTCTGCTTTCTGTCATTTTAATCGCAATTGGGATTTAGTCTCGCTTTCAGCCGCCACAGTTTCCTCTTGACCTTGTTCCTGGACCCCCATGGGGACTGCTACCCTCTCTCCCCCATGGCCATCTGCTCTGAGACCTCAGTCTCTTTTACTACCATCCAGGGATCCATCTTTTATGTCTTTTTTTTTTCTTCTTGGCATTCAAAGGCTGCTGGAGTTAGTGAGTTTTGACTAACAGGTGTTGATGTGTTGATCTCTTGAAAACAATCTTTTCTTGTTTGTCAGCTCCCGATGTGTCTCAGCGTTGTCACCAGCCACCCTGAAATACGACGGCCTTCACCAGAGATTATGGAGTGTCAGCTCTCTGGAAAGTGTCTGGGGCTCCATCAGTCGGCAGCGGGCTAAGAGGGCTGCGGTGCTGCTCTGGCCTGAGTTTACAGAGACAGACTGCTGACCCCGCTGCTGGGGCCCCGAGGAACCCTGGGTGATTTCTTTCAGGAGTGTGTGGGGTGCATCTTTGCTGCTTATGCTCTCCCTGTACTTAAAAGATAACCGTGGGGCGCCTGGGTGGCTCGGTCGGTTAAGCGTCCGACTTCGGCTCAGGTCATGATCTCGCAGTCCGTGAGTTAGGGCCCCGCGTCGGGCTCTGTGCTGACAGCTCAGAGCCTGGAGCCTGTTTCAGATTCTGTGTCTCCCTCTCTCTCTGCCCCTCCCCTGTTCATGCTCTGTCTCTCTCTGTCTCAAAAATAAATAAACGTTAAAAAAATTAAAAAAAAAAAAAAAGATAACCGTGAGGCAGCTACTGAGGTGTGAGCATACCGGCTCATCCACGGACCAGCCCATGATACCGGCAGCCTGATCTTACCATCCATCCCATTTATTGAGCGCTTGCTGAATACCAGGGGCTCTGCCAAGTGTTTCAACAGCATTGCCTCATTTCATTCTGACAGCTCAGATGAGGAAGCTAAGCCTCGGAGAGATCAAATAACTTTTGCACGGTCACGTAGCAATTAAGTGTGGGAGTCAGAATTTGAACTCAGAATTGCATGATTCCAGGCAACATAATCTTCTAACCCCTCTGCTATGCTCTCCTGCTCCCTGGAGGATAGAACAACGCAGCCATCCATTAAGAAAGCCCATCTTTGCGCCAGACTTGGGGCTGGGAGTGTGGAGATGTATGAGACACGATCCCTGCCTTCGAGAAATTCTCAGTCTAGTGGAGGAGACACAGGTTGAACACAAATAATTGTAATCAGGGAATCATTAGGAGTTCAG
Organism: Panthera tigris; assembly: GCF_018350195.1. Lineage (NCBI taxonomy): Eukaryota > Metazoa > Chordata > Mammalia > Carnivora > Felidae > Panthera > Panthera tigris. The sequence continues at coordinate 200,203,701 of NC_056667.1, read as the reverse complement.
GGGGGTGATATGGAATCGAGAAGGGCACGCCTCCCCGTGTTTGGGGATGGAGTGACTCTGGGGATGCTTCTTGAAAGGGGCTGGGGGGGGCGGGGCTGGGGTTACTGATTAGGATCTGAATGTATAGGACCTGCCTTCTTACACTGACACACTGTCTTCGTGGAGACAGAGAAAGCTGATAAGGCATCTTTAACCTCTAGTTCTCTTCCCACGCCCCTTCTCAGGGGGCGATGCCAAGGATGGGCCTCCCTGGAGCCTGTGGTTCACCCCTTCTTTCAGACTCTGAAATTCCCTGCTCGAATGGCCCTGAGCCTTCACTGGGTCTGTCTTCGCAGGGTGGATGGCACAGTCACGGTGCATGTTCCTAGGCCCTGGGGGTAGCAAAGGAGAGGCTATTTGCAGGAGCAAGGGGCTGGCACTTGAGCTTGGGCAAGCAACCAACAGCATCCACATGTGTCTCCTTGTAAGGCAAGGAGCTGGAGGAAGGAAGAGAAGAGAGGTGAGCCATTGGCCGGAGTCCAGAGGCTGGGACCCAGGGACTTACCGCCACTTCTAAATTCAAATCTGGCCTTTGAAATCATGATGAAGGATTTTTTTAAAAAGAATTTTACTGGAATTACAGAAGTAATACAGAAAGGTCTTACGTATCTCTCACTCAGCTTCCCCTAATAATGTCTTACACAACCATAGAACCATCATCAAAATAAATCAACAGTGGCATAATACTATTAACTAAATGACAAGACTGAAAACTGTTAACTAATGCCTGAGCCAGAAAGACCCTCATCTCTGAGGGCCTGATGGGGTTTCCAAAGTTGGAACAGCCCCCTTGGAGTTTGGGATTTCCAGGCACACAAGGGTGGGTCTTGTCAGTGTTCCTACCACCTTGGGAAGCCAGAGGCCTTGAGAGGCTTAGATTCTACCATTTATGATTTGATGAGGGAGCACATAGTGTCCTCAAGGTCTTGGGAACATTTCATGAGAAGCTTCTAGGACCTAACAGTCAGGACACTATGAACATTAGATCACATAAGATTTTGGAATGTTAAATTATATTAGACGATGTGGGTGATGAAGAAGCTGAATGCTGCAGGCAGATATGCACATAGATAGGCTCTCATCTTCTTTTTTTAAAAAGTTTATTTATTTATTTTGAGAGAGAGAGAGAGAGAGAGAGAGAGAGAGAGGTGGGGAGGCCAGAGAGGGAAGGAGAGAGACAATCCCAAGTAGGGTCCTCACTGTCAGAGCCCGATGCAGGGCTCGAACCCATGAACCATGAGATCATGACCTGAGCCAAAACCAAGAGTTGGATGCTTAACCGACTGAGCCACCCAGGAACCCCTCATGTTTTTCTTCTTAATTCCCCTCTGCTCACCTTGCTCTCTGCCTGCTGAAGGGTGGACAGCATTGGACCGGAGTCAGGAGGGCCTGCTTTTCCCTCTGAGCTCCGTGGCCTTGGGCAAACGCTTCCCTCCTGAGAGGAGACTGAGCTGTACAGTCTTTGAGATCTTTCACGTCTGACTTTGGCATTGTCTGTTCTCTGGCTGTGATTTTCCCTCTACTCACCTTTCCTCACCCACATCCTTCTCATTCTTCTCTGTCCTTTCCCACCTCACTTTGCTGCTTTCTTTGTGCTTCCTCCTTCTCCTCCTCATTCTCTTTCCCCCCATTTCCCCCTTGCTCCCCTCATTCCTTTCTTCTCTCACTTCCCGTTGCCATCACCCTTCCTCTTTGCCTGCTTCTCCTCCCCTTCTCTTCCTCATCTCCCGGCACGTCCCTTCCTTCCATTTAGGTACAAGGTGGGTTATTCACAGGGGCTTCACGGCCCACCAAAGGCCTCTGGCAATTGTTTCAAGTGAGAGGGGGGAGAAAAGGGAATTAAATCATAGTATTGGCAGCTGGCAATTTGCTTCAATCGCAGAAAAATGTCCCCGGCTTCCTCAAATATTGAAGCACTGATGGAGAACAGATTTTCTCTGGCAGTGTGAATTCCCCTCCGTCCACGTTTGGCAGAGGGTTGCCTTGCATGATATTATTATAGGCGTTTCGATGCGTTCCCCGTTTAGCGCAGTTGGGATGCATTTCAACCAACCCCTGTATTGATGTAACACTACTTTTATTGGTAATGAGGGTGTATTAAAATATATATACGTTTCCACTGATTTCTGGCTTTGGGGGAGGCTGGGATCTGATGATGTCCAGGCAGGAAGGCCTGGGTTTTTCCACCCTCTCTCCATGGGGAGAGTGCTGGAATTTAGGCACTCCCCCCGTCTCCACCCCCTTTTTAGATCTCACTGATTTTAATAAACATTTTCCTCTCTTCAGTTTCCTCCGTGACATAGAATCAGATATGTCAGCTGGAAGGGCCTTCCAGAGGTCATCTGCTGTGTCCCCTGCTCACGTGGACAGCGCCTGAGTTGGGCAGGGTCCGGGTGAGGATAGAGAGGGCTCATATGGAGACAAGGCGCAGCGACAGATGGAGAAAATGTACTGCTATAGATCCGTGGCTATTTTGCTGTGATTCTGTCACGCGCAGGGGGACCCAGGAGGGAATGGGTGACAGAGGCGAGGCTGCAGGGCTAGCACAAGAGGCTGAGAAGGAGGGCAGGCCAGTTTGGTGGCAAGGGCCACTGGGACGCCGGGAAGGCCGGAAGCGATGGCTACTAATAGCTTCTCTATTTGGCAGAACATTTAGTATCTCCTGTCGGTGTCGATCTACCTTTCATGGGCAGGCAGCCTCCCCACCCAACACACGTGGATGCAAGCTCTTGGGTTAGGGCCATGGCAGTTACGATCTTAGGAGCCCAGTGTAGGCTGGGCTCTTGGAGGGGAGAGTACGGTCCAGGGATCTGAAACTGGAGCTGCTGAAAGTTCAAGTTCGGGTTTTCTACCTTTGTGACTTCTCACCAGGGACTCTAAGCTCCAGCTCCTATGAACGGTCCTCTCCTGGGAATACAACATGCTGTTCCATGCCCCTCGTGCAAGCTGTTTCTTTCACCCCAAGTACCCTCCCCCTGAGGGGCTGGGAAGGAGTGCTGGTGGCCTCTAGTGGGCAGAGTTCCGAGATGCCGCTAAACATCCAGTGCCCGGAACAGCCACCTACAACAAAGAATACTGGGGTCACAATATCAATGGTGCCACCGTTGAGAAACCTGCCATGGGGAATCAGTAACCTGTGGCTGAATCTCTGGAACGGTCCGCACAAATGTGTGAAGGGCTAACACAGCCTGAGAAAAGCATTAACTGCTTCCATCTCCTGGTGGACAGGACAGAGGTGTGGCCTGAGACAACAAAATTATAAGGGAAGTGGCAAGCACTTGGTTTGTATTCTAAGAACCTTTTGTGAACCTGTGACCCCTTGGATAAGATGGCATTGAAGGTTCCTTCCAGCCCTGGGACTCTAGATTTCAGGCACATCAAACGTCATAGACAGCGGGGAATAAAGGCCACTGGTTCTTTGAATGGAGATCTCATTTAGGAAGATTGCATCTTTTTAAAACCCCTCTCATGCTCTCAAAGGCACTAAATTTCTTTAAATGAGGATTTTTTTTTTCCATGTAAGAACCTACTGCCAGATAAGAGACAGGCCACAAATAGTTATTTAGGTATATTCTACCTAATCAGCCATATTCTTGAATGTTTATTTTGGAGCAAACACATGGATGAACTATCCTTGAAGAGCCAGCCTATGAACTAAGAAATTTTCTGTAGCTTCCCCCAGCTCATTATTGGCAAAGCATGCTGGTTACGAAGGCCAAGTCAGAGACAGTGACAACGTGAGGGTCCATTCAGGATGAGGCTGGAGCTGGGATGCACAAGTTCATGGCATGGAAGGGAGGGAGAGGGTGGGAGCAATCAAAGGAGACGGCTTAGAGGACTGGGCAGACTAGGGAAAGACAAAGGACGGAGACCGGAGCGTGGGTGCCACAGGGCAATGGGGGATGGGTTTAACAACATGGTCTTGGAAGGGTTGGGTCATTTGCAGAATAGAGTCCAAGGTCACAGGAAAATGTATCATATCTCCAAGAGCAGTGGTCCCCAAACCCAGATACTCATCATAATCACTTAAGCCTCTTTAAAACTATTCAGATCCCAAGGCTTCATTTCTGTAGGTTCTGAGTCTGTGAGTCTCAATGAGACCCAGGAATCTTTAATTCAGAAAAATTCCCCAGGTGATTCTGATATTCACCCAGGTTAGGGAAGATTGAGAAGATGCTGGTGGCCAAGGAGCTGCAAGCATACCAGTCATTTGGCTGAAGCAATTGAACAAATTTGGGACCATCCTGGGGGTTGGGATAGAAGACACAGGGGTCTCTCTCCCTGAGGAGCATGTAAAGGGGATCAGAAAAGGCAACGGGGTACAGACTGAAAGAGAATAGAATATGTAAAGGATAGACGAAGGTCTCCCAAGTGGCAACAAGGGATCACAGTGACTGGGGTGGTCAGAGAATGGCAGGGTGGAAGTGAGGGAGATGTGAGCCCCTCTGGAATTATAGGTATGATTTCAGTGGGGAGGGTGAACTCAGCTAAAGGTCTCAGGTCTAGAAAGACAGGGAGACTAAAAGGAATAGGCTGTGGGGTGAAGGTGTGGCATATCTAAAGTTTGGACAAGAGCTTTGGTTCTGGAGTCAGGGAGGATGGACATAGTTGGGGTTTTTTTGGGAAATGCCATGGATGGAGGGCAGGCATTGCTGGGGGCCCTCTCATCCCCTCCTTGCCTCAGGGCTGCCTGATTAGCTTTCTCAAATAAGGGCTTGCTCTAGACCAATGTGTGTGGCTGCAACTCTCCAGAGAATCAGTGGGTACCTCTACAATTGAGGAGGGTTCTTGGACAGGAGAGTTTAGGAGTTCTTGAGGATGCTGCCGGTATCCAGGTTGCAGCCATTCCCCACCTAGGGGTGTGATCACATCTGTCCCTAATTTTTACAGTCCTGTCTACAAGTTGTCCTCTTCTTCATCAAATAAAACTGACTAGATGACATTGCTCTTCAAGAATGGCCTTATTAAAAAAAACCCTTGCATTAACTGAGCAATTATTCTGTACTAGATATATAGCAAATGTGCTTCAGGTACATTATCCTGGTTAATCTTAATGTAACCTCTTGAGATATGTATTGTATCAGCCAGCTTTCTCTAAAGAAAGAACCAGGAGGATCTCAATCTCTCTTTCTTATCTATCTATCTATCTATCTATCTATCATCTATCTAATATATCTATCATCTATTGAGATTCATTATAAGGGATTGGCTCATGAGATTATGGAATCTGTTAAGTCTCAAGTCTGCAGAGCTGATGTCTCAGTTCAAGTCCCAAGGTCAGCAGGCTGCTATAGAATCAGAAAGAATTGATGTCCAAGTGTAAAGACATCCAGGCAAGAGAATTCTCTCTTCGTAGGGGGAGGGTCAGCCTTTTGTTCTATTTAGGCCTTCAACTGACTGGATGGGGCCCACCCGCATGATGGAGGGCAACTTGCTTTACTCAAGCTACTGATTTAAATGTTAATATCTTCCAAAACACCATTACACAACCACCCGGAAAAATATTTTTAAAAATATATTTTTTTAATGTTTTATTTATTTTTGAGACCGAGAGAGACAGAGCATGAGCAGGGAAGGGGCAGAGAGAGAGGGAGACACAGAATTTGAAGTAGGCTCCAGGCTCTGAGCTGTCAGCACAGAGCCCGACGCAGGGCTCGAACTCATGAACCGCGAGATCATGACCTGAGCCGAAGTTGGACGCTTAACCGACTGAGCCACCCAGGTGCCCCCCAACACTGGGAATAATATTTGACCAAATATCTGGGTACCCCGTAGCCCAGCTAAGTTGACACAAGGTTAACCATCACAAGAACCACGAGGATCAACATCCTTATTTTGTAGACGAGACTGGGAGGAGTGGATAGGTGAAGTCATATGCATAAGGTCACACGGTGGTAAGTGACAGAGCTGGGCTTTCAGCTTATGTGCTCTTTGCCTGATCTTCTTAAGCTTTGGCCTTATCTGCCTCACGAGGGGAGAACAGGCAGCCACTCTTAACGTGATGCAATAGACCAAAGTGGACACCACCACCTTGCTGGATGCCTGGGTTTCCACTAGGGAGTGAAATAATTTTAGAACACTATTAAGCATTTTGCTTTGATTATGGTTCTTTGTTTCCTGGGTGCAGAGGGGTGTGTGCCTTCCAGTGAGTCCATCAGCAAGCCTAATTCTGTGTGATTGACCTACAACAGTGCATCCTCACTGGGCCAAGCGTTGGAGAGCTGGATAAGTCAGTTCTGCTGGAGCCGGCTTGTTCTCCTGTCCCTGTGTGTTCCCACGGGGGGATGCTGACTGGTCTCAGGGCAGCAAGAAAACACTGAACTAGAAAAAATAATAGGCTTTTGCAAGAAACTGTGTTTCTTTAATATCTTCAGTGGTGGGGACCTCTCTACCACACAAAGTAACCCATTACATTTTTAAGAGCGCTAAAGGAACTTTCTTCTCATATGAAATTTGCTTCTCCTTAGTCTCTTTCTGCCGTGAATACTTTTTAAATGTTTGAAAATAAGGATCATATCCTCATGAGACTTTTTTATTTTTGCCTCCAGGCTAAATGCTTTTAGTTCCTTTTAGCATCCTTTTTGTGATTTGGTTTATAGATGCTTTTTTTGGCCTTGTTGTCCCCTGGCTATGGTCTATGCCCTCCCAAAAAAAAAAAAAAAAAAAAAAAAAATCCCAGATGTTGTAGTTCTGGCCCGACTAATGAATTTAGTAGAGTAGAAATATTCCCTCTAATGTTTTGAACATTAGGTATTTATTGATGTATCCAGGTTGCTTTAATTTTCTTAATGACATTATTATTATTACTATTATTTTTAACATTTTATTTTATTATTGAAAGACAGACAGAGTCAGAGCGTAAGCAGGGGAGGGGCAGAGGGAGAGAGAGACACAGAATCTGAAGCAGGCTCCAGGCTCTGAGCTGTCAGCACAGAGCCCGATGCGGGTCTCGAACCCACGAACTGTGAGATCATGACTTGAGCCAAAGTCGGATGGTTAACCGACTGAGCCACCCAGGTGCCCCAATAACATGTATTATTTTATATTGAAGTTGTGGTCAACTTAATTCTCACCATGCTATGCTTCTACAGTTAATTTTTTTACTTAAAATTTGGAATCTTATATTAATTCCTATTAATATGTATTTTGGATCAAGATTTCAGCCTGACTCTGCCATCTGACATCTCATTACTGGTTTGTGGCTGAGGGAGAGCATGGAGGGGCACTGAGGAGAAACGTCCTTTTAGTTCGCACCTCCGTCCATTGCTGTTCTGTAGGTGGAAGATGGAAAGATTTGGTGCAAAGGATCCCATTGCTGTTCGAAGATTTATATGTACCCTTTATGCTTCCTCTGGGTCTAATTTCTTTCAGAGCCTTGGGCCCAGAAGCAATGGAAGACGTGGTCTTTGCCTTCAGGGAGAAGTCTACGATTGGTTTGGGAAAAAAGACTTGCATGTGTGAAACCACAGCAAACTGGCCAGGAATGCAGACAAATTTGCGCTAAATGGCATGGAGCTGACCACAGCCCACATGGGGGTCTATGGTGAAGGAGGTAGGAGAGGGGCGAATCCACCAGGGAAGGGCCCAGAGGAAATGGGAATGGAACTGGGTCCTGCAGGCTTTGGACGGGGAAGAAAGAAGGAACGACTTTACAAGGCAGGGAAGGGTGTGAACGAAGTGGGTAGTGGTGACAGGGATTCTGCAGAGACACAGGATGGAAAACAGACTGGTTCCTCTCTAGGCAATGGAAAAACCCGCCGATGGGAAGTACTTTGTGGCAAGGACCTTTCAAAGACCCGGTCCTTGGATCTGGCTCAGCTTCACCATTGCTCTTACCACTAGCCCAGTGGGGCCCTTTCCCTCCTATTTCTAGATTCTTCATGCCTTCTTTGATGATTTTCTTGCTTCTATATTCCTAACCTCTTACTTGAGCTGCATAGCAAACATTTTTCCCCCCAAACACTGGGGGGTGAGCGAGATACAAAGGCATATTAATGTGGTCCTAATTTCAAATATTCTGTCGCACGGTCCCTGTTTGTTGATCCCTCCTTAATTGATTTTGCATCTTCGCTTTCACTTGGAGTGTATAATAACAGTGTTATTAATAATGAATAATACAGGAGCTGACATCTAGAGTGAACAGATATGCTAGGTTTTACATAGGCTATGAGTTAAACGTGAGGATCGTCCAGGGAGGTAGGTACTGTTAGGACCCCCATTTTGCAGGTGAGAAAGTCAAGGCACATAAAAGGTAAGTAAATTGCCCAAAGACACACAGATAGCGAGCGGCAGTGCTGGGTCATCCTGACTCCAGCTCTGCCCCGTTTGCTATTCACCCCTGCATCATCACGGGAAACACGGGCTCGTAGTCTCCCAGGAAAGGGAAAGTTTTTATCCGCACCTGATACGTGTTGCCTCTTGTGCTAAAGCATTGCACAGCTATCTCAATTAATCCTCACCCCACCCTGAGAGACAGAGATCATTACTCTCATTTGACAGAGGGAGGAGACCAAGGCCAAATGGAGGAGCTGGTTGTGGGCGTGCAGCTGGCACGATGGGTAGTGAGATTTCAGCTGAAGTCTGTCTTGCCCCCAGAGTCCGAGCGTTTCCATTGGAAACGTGAATGGTTCCTGAGCAGCTGGTATGAGGAGGGTCAGACTGGGCCACGTGTGAACAGAGAGAGTTGGGGAGAACTTTCCTAACTATGGAAAAGCACAGCATTGCGGTCCATGTGACACAGCTGGGCACAGCTGGAAGAAAGCAGTTAGACAGTATCCGCGGCCAGCGTGCTGCGGATTCATGCATTTGAGAACAAAGAGTCTGGACTGTGTTTACGTGCAGAGAATCTGAGAGAGTAGCAGGCATGGCGAACCCCAGCTACAGACTGCATCAGAAAGCATCTGGCCCCTTTGCACGGTGGAGCGGAGGGCTGTCCGCTCGCAATGACCTCTTTAGCCCAAGCCACCACCCAGGCAGTAAATGCCACCTCCGTCGTCCTCTTTGATTGATCAAATAGGGCAGGAACCCAATTTCCGTGATTGTAGATGCTCATAGAGAGAGGGAGAGAGAGGGAGAGAGAGAGAGAGAGAGAGATGCTGGCCCCTGGCTCCTTCTCCGTCTTTTCTGTGTGTCAGAGTTTCCCAGAGGGAGCTGCCAAAACTGATGTGCTAAACTAGGTTTAGCAGGGCCTTCTAGAGCTTCTGCGTCACTAGGTCTGTGGCAGGGCCCCCACAAATTTGCATTTGTAACAAGTCACCAGCTGGCTTGGGGACCACACATGACCTCTTCAGGGTTGACAGCTCCCTTCTTTTCCTTTTTACCCTCCACGCCTGCATTCAATATACCGGATGCAGGAGTTGGAGTCTTGGTAAGAAACAGCATTCATCTCGGCTGGTTCAAACAAGACCTTAGTGAAGGGGTTACCTACAAAGCATGGGGCTGTGTCAAAGGGGCACAAGAGAGAAACTGAGGCACCCAGAGACCAGCAACAGCAGGAAGCAGTGACCATCCTAGGCAGAAATGGAAGGAAACAGTGTTTCCAGGCTTGGGGAGGGCTGGGCTCATGGGGGCTGGGCTTTCTGTGAGGTGCGGGGGTGGGGTGGGTGATTAGTTTTGTGGAGGAACATGCCAGAAATGCAGTTCAAGAAGGGACCTCTGCTCTTCTACTCTCCCATTGCCTCCAGGAGTGCCCCATTGGCTGGATCCAGCTGGGTGCTGGGAGGCAATGGGTATAGTTGTTTCGAGGGGTCCCAGGGCACGGGACAGAGCAGAGAGTAGACCTGGGGTGGGGTGATGTGAGGGGGTGCAAATGGAGAATGACCAGCATAGAGGGCAAGACTCCGCTCCTCTTCCTCACTCTGTCCCATCTCTCGACATCTACCTTTGCTTCTTCCAGAAGCTTACTAGAAGCCACTGACCCAAGAGAGTAGAGGGACTACCTAAGGCCTGTAGTCATCCTTAGCCTGGGACCTCGTTCCTATCTCCTCGATGCACAGAGACATCAGGGCTTCCAGAGAGACTGTTAGCAGAGCTCGCTCTCCCTCCCGTGCAAGCCGACCCCTGTGTCTCAGATAGGGTGGCCGTTGGCCATCTCTGGCTTCTGCATGGTCGGGGCAGGTTGGAGAAAGGCTTGCTGCTTTTGGAGCAGCGTCACGAGATTCCAATAGGAGAGCTCTGAGGGGTTGAGGACACAGTGTGGGATGGCTGGCGGGTAAGGGACAGAGAGTTTCAAGTTATTTCCAAACCAAACCGTAAGGAACACGCAGTGCTTTGGCACTGGCTCAGAAAGACCTCCCATTCCATCTATGGAACAATGAAAATGAAATCTCTTAATCCTTAGGAACGAAAACAAAGAGAGAAGGGGGAGGAAACAAGAGGAAGAGGAGAGGTGTTTACATTTGAGAACTGTCTAGAACTGCCAGGCGAAGGGCCATGTTGCTACTGGCCCCGGCTGGCGCGAGTTTGGCGTCTCGATTTACCTTTTTGTGGCTGTTAGGATATTTTCCTGAGCCGCACGGCAAGATCTCTGTGTCAGATACCCCGTCCGTGGGAAGATAATCTTTGAGCATGTTTAGGGAAACTGTGGGCTGGCCAGTTTTATGACCCTGACATGAAAGCCAGTGGGCAGCAGACAAACTTGGAGGCTCTCACACCCTCAGAACGAGGACAGGCTTTCTCCCTAGACCAGGAGAGGACTCTTGGCTGTCAGGCTTCAGCAACATTTGTCCAGGCCTTCTCGAGGTGGCTTAAAAGCCTGTCTTCCCAGCTAAGCTTCTAGTTCCTTCTCTTCTTGAGGTAAAAACAAAACAAAAGAAACTGAAGCCAAAGTCAGTCAAAAGTCAAGGAGCTCGTATGAATTAGGGTCATACAGCTCTGGCTGGAGACAGAGAAACAGACTCCTTGGAGTTTTGTGGCTTCCTCCCTCTGCATTTTCCTAGAGCCCTGGATAGAGATCTTGGCTTTACCTATCCTACTACGAGAGCCCGGCTCTATCCTTGAATTCACCCCTCTGCCATTTTGAGCCCTATCACTCCAGTGCACAGAATCTTCTTTGTCTCCTTTGGCTGAGCTGACACAGAAACAATTGGGAGGAACAGGAGCTTAGGCTGTGCATTTATGATGTTGGTGATCTGGAAGGGAACAGAAATCATTTCTGCCTGGGTTCTATGGCAGGTATGGGAGAAAGCCTGGCAGCATTAGGAAGAGTTAGGGGCAGATTTCTTTCCTAGATATGGGTGAGTGCTTGTCTTTCCTTGTGGAAAGACAGCCATTTCTACTGCCCTCACTGCATGCACCCTTGGGCTGGAAGGACACATGGGATACCTGGTGGAGTGGAACGAGTGCTGGGTGGCAGTTTGGGGGTCTCAGGGTCGAGTTCACCTTCTGCAATTGTCCAACTTGGGGACGACTCATTACATATGGTTTCCCAGAGCTGTGATAAGGGGGCCTGGCTAGATGAACGCTGAGATTTTTGTCAAGCCTTGATATTCTGTGATGCTATAGCTTAGCGGTTGCCCCTGTCATGCTTCTTGTGTTCAGAGATCTTTCTAGGATTCACATCATGCTTTAAAGAGGAAAAAAGAGATCTGGGAATTCACCACATTTGGGAAATGCACCTTCCTGACACCACTTTGGTAATTGTGGAAGCTGGGCCCTGGGAACTGCACACTGATTTCCAGAGAAACTTAACTATTAGTGAGTCAGGGCCCTTTCCTACCTTTGAGTTTTGTGCGCCATGAATAATATTCTTAGCCAGATACTTCATCTTCTTCTAGAAGCTTCCACTTCCATAGTCTTGTGCATGAGTCTGATCCAGACCTAAAGCTTGTCTCCTGCCTTCCAACTTGGCTACACCATGCTGTTTTCCATTTATGTTCAGATCTAGGTCAGGTACCCAGATCAATAGCAGGGCTAAAGGGATATGGGGGACACGGGGGTGGGTCAGGGTTGGTTGCAGAGACTCGGAGGTGTTGAAAGGACCATTAAGGACCTGCCCTTGGAGTCCGACAGATGCAGGGCTCAATGAGACAGATGTCACTTACCAGCTCATTTCATTTCTCCAGCCTTAGTTTCCTCATCTGAGAAAAGTTTATCCCCCTTCCATGATAAAATCACATCCACCTTTGGGGGTAGCTAGGAGGCTAAAAATGAAAACATGCATGTAAAATATTGCCCTCACTTCCTTCTTCAAGTTATATTTTCAATTCATGAGTTTCCTTTCCTCTTCCTTCTTTTAAATTTCTGAGGGAAGTGAAAGAGGAGAGAGCCAGTCTGCAGAAAGGAAGGCCAAAGGATGATTTGGAAGTGACCTTGACGTATACAGGAAGGTCACTCACATGCACATACTTTTATGTTGACACGAACATGCAGAACGAGGGAACGGAAGGTGGGTGGCAAAGGTGACCTTTCCTATGGGGTTGTCTTTCAGCCTGTAGATTGTCAGTCTTGGATAAGCACCTGTGAGTTCCTTCCCACTCTTGTCTCCTCTCCTTTCTTCTTCCCCGCTTTTGGGTCTTCTCTCTGCCTCTCTCCCCACCCATCCTGGCTGCTGTGAGCCAGAGGAACCCTTTGGTCTTCTGTAGAAGCAGGCTGCAGATAAGGTTTCTCAGAATGAAGCACTGATCACACACAGACCTTTCTCTTGTTAGTACTGGTGCAGAGAATTCCTCAGAGAATTATTATGCCAAAGGACTCTTTCCCCAGACAAATCAGGAGGGAGAGTCCGGGGGTGAGGAAACATTGAACCCATTCTAGACATGAAAGGTTGCCTTTTTGAGTCTCCACAGACTCATATCATCAAGCAGCTGGAGGGATTTAGGCTAGACATCACAAAGAACATGCTAACAATGAGACTTAAAACCCTAGATCAGGGGCACCACAAATATTTCACACTCCCTCTAACACAACACATTCTCCAAAAACAGAAAAAGAGACCCTGTTTTGAGAGAATGGCCTTCCAGGATCACAGGGACAGGAGAGAGATGCTCTCAAGGCATTTTTTTTTTTCCCTTTCAAGTTCCATGAATTAGTTCAGATATGGCTGGGTCTAGTGGGAGCCCAGCGAGAGGGCTGCCTGAGCATTCAGGTGGGGATTTTGTTCCCTCTGAGCCCATCCTCATGCTGCCCAAGCCCCCATGTCCCCGGCCCCCTCCATGCATGAGGCCCAGACCCAGATTCACAGCATGGGTTCTCCCTCACTTGTGTTCTGCAAAGACCTGCCTTTGTTCTGTTGCCCACTCCCAGCTTTCTCTTCGAACAAAGAGGAAGTCCAGCTACAAATGTCCTCTTGCAAAGTAATTAAGCTCATGGCACGGGGGCCAGTGCTCCTCAGGGCAGGCCAACAGGGGAGGGTTAGGGTCCGTAATAGGTCCACCAGGAGGGACCTGCTGGTTCTCACGTCTTTCCCTCCCCTGCTGGAGGTGATCCCACACGTGGCTGTCCAAGTGGTGACATTGTGAGCACAGGGGACTTGGGATGTGTCCTGGGTTGTGCTGGCACAGTGCATGGAACCTCTCCTTCCTGGATGCATTGGTCACTGGATGCTGCAGACTCACCCACGTGTGCCAGTACGGGGTGCTTAAGGAAGGCCTCTGTTCACTCAGAACTTATGAATCAGCACATAAAAGAGAAGACCGGGTTGCCAGGAGCATGTGTTGGAGGAGGACGAAAAGAGAGGAATTGGTTAGTCTTTGTATAGTGTACGGGGACAGAAAGTACTCTTTCTTCACAGATGGCATTGACAGAGATTGCAACGAAAAGGATTTAAGTTAGAACTGAGCACTAGAATTTTCCAGCACCCGGACAAACACAGAGAAATGGGCTGGGTTGCTTTCCCGTGGATGTTCTCCAGAAAGGAATAAAGTATACATTTGAGAATCCTAGCTGGAGGCAGGGAGATGAACTCCCTGGCTGTGTACCATGCTTACTGGAAGTGATAGATTGGAGGTGGCCCAGGGCACAGGACTATGGCATCTTCTAGATCTCTGTTATGAGTTAGGAGTACTTCAGAGATGTCTTTTCCGGTGGGTACAACTCGGGCCCACAGAGAGGTTTTCTGGAGGAAGGCTTTGGCCAGAAGGAAGAACGTTTAATGACCAAAGCTGTAGAACAGTAGAAGGGGCTGTTTTATTTATTAATTAGAGCTTATAATTCATTTTGGTGAAAAGGTTGTTTCATCAGGCCAGGATTTGTTCCCCAGATTATTTATGTGTCTTTTGAATACCTACTATTTACCAGGCCTGCACATACAAAAACGAAAAAGACGTAGGCATTCTGTATTTGGGGAGTTTGTAGTATACTGGGAAGGCAGACACAGAAACAGACCAGTTGCAATTTTGCGTGGTGAGGGTGATGTAGAAGCACTAATAAGAGCTGGAGAAATGCAGAGAAGGGAATAAAAAGTAGGTCTTCCTGGGGCAATAGGGGAAGTCTTCTTAAGAGAGGCAACTTTTCAGCTGGCAGCTGGTTTCCAATCCAATTCCATTCCGATCCAGTCCATCTAGGCTCACTGAACGTCTGCCATGTGCAAGGCGAAGAGAATGAACACAAATATACATGCACCAAAGAGCCATTCAGATGCCAGTTCATATCTGTGCCCTAAGAGCTGTGTGCCTCAGGATGGAGGACACACAGATAAACAAAACCTGGTCTTTAAGGAGCTTCCGTTTTTCTAGCAGCCTCTCTCTTTAGGATGTGTGTCCCTGGATGTGGTGTAGAAGTTGGCTCAGAGAGAGGTGATGAATAGAGGGGAAGGGGTGTCAGAGGGCAGCAGTAGAGAATTCATTTCTGTGGCTCATCTGACCTTTCCTGGGGTGGAGATGGTGTCTGATATGTGGCTGTCCAAGCAATGACATCATGACACAGGGGACAAAACATGGGGTCATCCTATCTCGTGCTCATAGTTCTGGGTGAGGTCTACTGAATGCCAGCAGGAGACATGGACATGTTTCATTGTTTGCTTCTTGTCTGAGTGTGGCTAGGGATAGGGAAGGCAAGAGCGCTGGGTGGAGGAAGACAGAGTCATCTCTTTTGCTCCTCCTGTGTTATTGGTACCACTGAGATAGCTGAAGAGCCCACGCATCTCCCAGAGCGTATTGATGTATCAAGCAGGGCCCAGTCATGAGTCAAAACAACTGGCCTGACTTCTACCAGAGGCAATTTAGCCCAAACAATTGTTAGGTTTATTTGGCCTGTTGAGGAGAGGTCAGGCCAAGATATTTGCCAAAAGGAGTCAGATTGGTTTCCGAGTTAATGTAGCACCAGCTACTGAAACAAACACAAAACTCAAAAATGTATTTTAGCTCAAATATAATAAATATAATTTGTCTTTCTAGCTCTCATAAACCCACTATGGGTATTTCTGATCACCAGGTGATTCTCTTCTAGGCAGTGATTCAGGGGCCAAAGTTTCTTCCATTTGGTGGCTCCGTAACCTCAGCATGTGGCATCCAAGTTTGCATACTCAACTGTACCAAGCCAGCAAAAGAAGAAAGACCATGGAGTATGTGAGGTTCTCATGCACCGGGCCTAGAAGTGACACTTGGGCCCCCAGTCCATTGGGGCCCCAGTCCCTGGGTCCATGTGACCCAGGGGGACACATCTCGCTGCCAAGGGAGCAGTTAAGGGAGTATGGTCTAGCTGTGTGCCCGGGAAGAACAAATGAACAGGCAGTTTCAGCCACAGGTTCAGCAAGTCCTAGATGGGTTCGTCTTTCAGCAATCTTTCCAGTGAATGATGGCTGAGCTTAGCTCACCCCACAGGTGTGTACAAGGAAAAGGGGCCAGGGAAGGTGGGGAAGACGCAGGGAGGAAATGCCCTAAGAAATCATGATTTAGTTTTCACTTCAATGAAACAGTCTTGTGTTCCCACGGTGCTTTTGCTTTCAGAGAGCTTCCTCGTTTATTCCAGTCCTGTTCCTGGGAAGAAGAGGATGGTAGAGAAGATTCTTTCCACCTCTTTTCCCTTTTTTGTTTGCAATTAGTGAAGTGGTCCATGCTCACTGAAAGAAGAGAAAAAAAAAACAGTAACAAAATTCAAAGAATATGTATATTGGAAATATATTCCTCTCATTTTCTGCTTGTCTTTTGACCTTGCTTATGGCATCTTTTGCAACAAGTGTTTTGTATTTTAATATTGTAAACTATATTAATTTTTCTTGTTTATTTCCCCTTCCCTCCTCCAAAGTCATAAACACATTCTCCCATATTTTCTTCCAGTACTTTCATGTGCATCTTGTTAAGGCTTTTAATCCATCTGGATTTTATTTTTGTGAACGACATGTCCTAAAAAATCTCATTTTATTTATTTATTTATTTATTTATTTATTTATTTATTTATTTTTAACCAAATGATGAGCTAATTGTCTATCTTTTTCCAGTTATTTGAAATGATACTTTTATCATATCCTAATTTCTTCGTATACATGATGTATTAGTTTCTTCTTGTTGTTGTAATGAACGACCCAAACTTGGTGGCTTAAAACAATACAACTTTAGTATCTCACAATTCTAGAGATCAGCATGTGTAATAGCTTCTTGGGGCTGAAGTCAAGTTATTGGCAGGGCGGCATTACCTCTGGAGGTTCTGGGGAGAACCTGTTTCCTTACCTTTTCCAGCTGCCCACATTCCTTGGTTCGTGGCCCCCTTCCATTTTAAAGTCAGCAATGTCCAGTAAAGTCTTCCTCTTGCTGGTTACTCTGAAACTCACTCTCATGATGCCCTCTTTCACTTTTAAGGACACCCGTCATTAGATTGTGCCCCTACCTAGATAATCCAGGATCATCTCCTCCCTTCATTTGAGGTCAGCTGATTGATTCCATTTGCGATCTAAATTTCCCTGTCATGTGTTATGTGCTAAGTCTTGTCTCCCTGTAATTTACCTGTTGATGTCCTCACCCTGAGTGTGGCTCAGGGTGTCAGAATGTGACTGTATCTGGAGACGGGGTCTTTAGAGAAGTGGCTAAGGGTATTTAATGAGGTCATTTGGGTGGGCCCTAATATAATCTGCCTGGTGTCAAAAGCAGGAAACTTGGCCATAGAATGAAGCATGGGGGATGCATGAGTATGGGAGGAAAGACAACGTGAAAAGGCAGTATGGGGTGGCCATCCATAGGCCAAAGAGAGAGGCCTTAGGAAAGACCTGGCATCTTGATCTTGAACTTTCAGCCCCCAGAACTGTGAGGAAATAGATTTCTGTTTTATAAGCCATCTAGTCTGTGGTGCTTTGTTATGGCCCCCCTGGCAAATGAATACACCATTTAACACAGCATATTCACAGACTCTGGAGATAAAGACACGGCGAGGGTGGGGAAGGCATCTTTGGAAGACCATTATGCTTCCAACCACACAGTTGATTTGTAGTCTTTCTATTCTGTTGCGCTGATCTCTTCATTTATTCCTGAGCTAATACCGTACTTTAAAAATGACTGGGGTATTATAATAATTTTATCCAGTGGGGGGAATTTCCTTTGTGTACTCTGTTTTCATTTACTCGATATTTTCTCGATTGTTCTTATGCACTTGTCCTTCCATATCAATTTTAGAATCATCTTGCCAAGTTTCCTGAAAATTGTGATTGCATTAAATTTGCAGGTAAATCTGGGACAACTGATATCTTCACACAAACACAATATTTTCCATTTAACTAGATATTCTGTATGCTTTTCTTCATAATGTTCTTTCACATTTCCTGGTAGTAAATTTTTCAGCGGTGCTTTATAATTTTCAGTGATATTGGAAATAAGTCAGCTCTTCCTCTTTTACAGAAGGAAAACAGGCCTAGAGAGGGGAAGGACGTATCTAAGACCACACGGGACCAGGAAACAAGCTCTAATGGAATATGAGCCTATGATTCCCAACACCCACTGCCCTATCTTTGGCCTCATGGAGCCTCTAGACCAGCTTCCATTAGATCCAGGGTGCAGTGTTCTGTTTTTGGTCAATGCTCATATGTCCATTCGAAAAGTACTGGGCTGAGCCTGGGAACTGACTGCCTTTGAGCTTGGGATGGTTGAGAGGTCATGTAAGAGTCCCTCCTATTTCACAGATGGAAGCATTATAGGGTAGAGGGTGGGTGAGGAGAAGTTTGAGGAGCAAGCAAGGGACCATCCGTAGAATCACTTACTTCTTAACCCTGGCCCATTAATCAACTATCATCAGGCAAGGAGTGTGAGCTCATAAAAAGTAATAACAAATACAGCTCTTATTCACAATTCATACGAAATAAAAACCCAACTCCTGCTCACTAGGGAGCAGTAAATAGGTCCCAGAACGCCTTGTTAGAATGACTAAAGAGATTAAGGATGATGAAAGAGAAATGTTAGGTTAATTTGACCTTGGAGGAGACTGTGTGCTCTGTTCCAGAAATACCAAGGGTCAGGAAAGGCAGAGGGAAGTGATGAAAGACTGTGTCTCTCTCAGGTTGCCGAGGTTACCTCCCCTACATGGCTCCAGCTGCAGAAGCATCAGGTAGCAGAGGTGAGCTTGACCTTGACCTTGACCTTGACCATCTACCTGGACACCCTTGGGATGCCTCTCAGTAGCTACCTGGTTTGGACTCCCCCAGCTTCTCCCATAGCCTTAAGCAGGGGTCATGATCCACTGGCTACACTCAAGGATACTGCGTTTGCAAATACTTTGGGGATTTTCCAAGTATTTTTCAGCAGCTGCATTCTCTAAATGGCTGATGTCTAAGAAATTGGGGAATATTGCATATTCCCAAACAAAATGGGGCTTTTGAGGTCCCAATTCTAATTTGTATCTCAAGGCCTCAATTTCACAAACCAGGAAATGGAAGTGTGAGAAGGAAGTTACTTGAGTCAACATTGTCCATTAATTCTAGAAGTCTTAGAGCCTGGGGCTTCAGAATAGTTCACATTTCAGGGGGTGGCCCTTTCCCCTGCTCCCTCGAGGTTGATGGGTTGGATTATGAGCCATAGAAACAATAGAGACTTATATGTCAATAGTAGTAAGGGTGTATGTTTAGGGGAAGGGATGTACAGGAAAAAGGGATAAGATCCTTTGTTTGTCCCAGAGGCAGAAGAGTGCTGCTCCCTCCCTGACAAAGAGGAAGTGTCCTAACAGGAAACTGAGTATTAAATCCATTTGTCCATACATTCATCCGTCCATCCACCCACCCACCCATCCATCCATCCACCCAGGATATCTATGCATGCCGCGCATGAGTAGTGTTCGAAGAGTTGTGAAATGCCCTGAAGATAAATCTGGAATTAATCCTAGGGCCCTTGAGGAACCATGGAAGATTCTGGGACAAGGGAATGGCTGGATGCAGGAAGTTGTTCAGGGACGGTGGGGCAACTTAAAGAGGCCAGATGTGGTCCCCCCTCAGGTATCCCAGGCGAATTTGAATGCATCTCTTTTCTGGTTGGGCTACTGAGCCACCTTTGGGTTAGAAGAGTGTGAAAATTGGTTGGAAGCCTGAGAGAGAAAGTGATCTGATGTGATATGTTCAGTGGACTTGTTCGGGGAATATTCGGTTCAACAGATATTTGCTGTGTATACTCTCCTTAATTTTTCCAGTAACTTTTCTTCCACCTTTCCACCCAAGGGGCCCTGTGCTCTCTGGCAGGGCTGCTAGAGCAGACAGGGCTGGGTATTTGTGCACGTTTTAAGCCAGTCCGGCAAACTCAGCAATCTGGTCTATGGAATGGGTTTGGAAGTTGAGGTTACATTGTGTATGTAGAGAAGAGGGGACAGTGCAGATAGGGGTCTGCTGGGGAATAGGCACCAAGAACCAACATGAGGGGTGGTGGGAAAAGTGACCTGCTTCCTCTGTCTTCAATGAAACGGTCGCCTGCCCACGCCTCCGTGTGGGGAACCCTACAGAGCACACTGCCGATCTCTGCCTTCCAGAGGATTATGGTAAGGGGTAGAGGAAGGAGCAAGAGATTTAGAGTCACACGGATCTACTTACCAGCTGTGTGACCTGAGCTCAGCTTGCCTCAAGCTCTCTGAGCCTCAGTTTCTTAACTGGAAAACAAGGATCAGCGTATCACCTGACTCGTGGGATTATTTTGAGAACTAAACACAATAACGTATATGAGAATGACTTTGTAGAAGGTCTGTCGCTGCTAAAAGATGGAATCCAAATAGTAACAAGAAGTTTCCAATGTAATTGCCATTGCCCTTGAATGCAAGCGCCCCACTTCTGAAAACCTTCTGCGTTGTTACATCTGGAGGGGCTAACGTCTGGCGGCTAAAGGATTACCCAGGCCCCTCGGCACTTACCCGTGAGGGCTGTGTTCTCAGCCAGAGCGCAAATCCACAAGCGCATGCGTGAGGCACGCTGCCTTTTCGGGAACGAACACAGGTTTTTGTTTTTGTTGTCGACATTTCATAACCTTGTATCGGTTTGTAAAATATAATTGGTTGTGCCATTGCATCTAACTGACCTTCTCATTTCTGTTTGGTCGTTTGTTGGTATGTGTGGTTTTGTTTTCTTTTGTTTTGTGAATCAAATCTAGAGGCGTAACACACTGCTTCAAATGGTTGGAGGAAGGAGAAACGGGGGAGGGAATGTGGCCCCGAGTTGAACCTAACGAGATGAGGAGCAGAAGCCCACAGCTTTCTGGAAATGTGGTGGCCACCTTCCACTCTCCCCTTGCCTGGAAGGAAAGCCCCGCTGCTCGTCAGTGGTTAGTACTGGCCTTTTAGTTGGCCCTGGGGACAAACTGTCACTTGAAGAGCTGCAGGGCCAGGGACAGAATCATGTCCCAGTGTCCAGACACGGGAACACTGGCGGCTGGGAGGGTAAGCAGGGAGAAGTATTTTTCCTGGCACCAGGTCCTGCTCCTGGGGGAATGAAGCATGTGAAAATTGTCTGTTTAGTTACAGCTTTTCCTGTTCAGCAACTGATAATCTCCCTTTCTGTTGAAGGCATGGACTCAGTTAATGCTGAGGCTTTTTGCCTGTTAAATTGTCAAAATGCAGCACGACAACCCCTTTGCTGGTGAAGGATATTTATTTCAAGTCCTAAATCAGTTTCCGTCTTTCTTTCTCTTTCTCTTACCGCTTTTCCCCTCCTGGTGCACTCCTCCCCTGTGGAACTTGGGAAAATCCAATTTCCTTCCTGCCTTAATCTCTCTCCAGCATTTGCACTGGCTCTGCTCTGCCCGCACCTGCTCCTTCCAGCTGTGAGATTCCTTTTGGTAAAATACTTTGTGTCCTGCCAAGTTGTCGATAGACAAGACCCCCATGGCTGCTTCCTGGCTCTCTTAATGAACACAGTTGTTCTGTTCCCCCAGGTCCCCAGGAGCTCCCTGCTTCCATCTATTAGCCTGCGGTGGTTTCCACATTTAGAGTGAGACCCCTGTCCTGGGCCCCCAAGAGCTTGCTCTTGACTGAGGCAAGAATTTGAAATCTAGCACTCCCTGGGCTGGTACTAAGTGCTTTGAGCTTTACAGCCCTAACTCCTGTATCACAGGAATGTCAGGCTAAGCAGAGAGACTCCAGGGCTGCTGTCTCCCCAGCCTCGGGGCTACACTATCATTATTAATGACAGCAATCACCGTCCAGAACTCAGGTCATAAATAATAAGTGTCTTTCAGCAGTCACAAGAATGGCTGCAAACATTCATCATCTGCACACCTCTCAAAATAGCCATGGGAATGAACAGCAGAACTGTTATGGCCAATTTCTATCTCTATGTCAATGCTAACAACTTAGTTTTATTTAAAAAGAAAAGTCCACAGCAGCGTGAACTTGAGACAGTAACAGACATCGTCCAAAATGAGGATTCTGTAGCTTAATAAGTTTGGAAAACTCTTTGTTAGAACAAAAATAAATAGATTTCTTTATAGAAAGACTTCTAGGAGCCGTTAATATTCTAATGTGCACGGGAAATCTCAAGAGAGGTAAGTTGTATTTCCCCAAAGTATTGGGCCTTAGCATTTTTTCTCTCTCGGCCCATCATGTCATATGTTGCAGAACACTAATGGACAATGTGCCGGAAATACTTAACAACTGGCTTTCCAGGAGTGATGGGGGGAGCCCTGCTTAGTAATGTCTGCTGATTTCTGTGAGCTAAATACTCCCACCAGAGCCGATTTTAAGCTACTGACATGAAACCACGAGTTTGGATGAGGTGCACACAAGCAGCTCTCTGAGCTGGTGCGAGCTGGCTCAAGCAATTCCCCTCTTTCCGCTGAGAATGGGGACGTGTGAAAAAGCCAGTGGATGCGACTGGTGTTGGTCTCCTTGGCAAAGCAGGAAGAGAAGGTGAAAGGAAAGACCCAGTCCACTGAATGTTTGCTCACTTCTCTAATCAATGATCAGAATGGACCTTCTCTGCTTGAGAGCAGTGGATGATGGATGTCCGATTCTCCGGTGTAGTTTCCTGGCCATTTGCACGGACACTAGGAGCCACTCTAGGGCAGATCTATCTTTGCTACAACTTCACTGGTCTCTTGTCTGCCCCGGGGATAAACGCGTTAGTGCCCGTCCACTCTCTGGACAGCTCTGTGACTTCCTCTTCAGTTGGAGTCAGAAAAACTTTCCTGACCGACTTCCCTGCTGATACGGGGAGAACTTCCTTTGACCTCTCCCAGGAGGTCGGACAGTATTGTTGGACGGTATTCACATAGGTCATCTGATAACACGAAGGCAGTAAATTAGATTTGTGCTAGATTTGTATCTCAGCAGCATTTGGCATAGTGGAGCACTTTCGTCTTTTTAAGTCGTTTTCTTCTCCTAGATTCTAAGATGATGCACTCTCTCCTGGTTCTTCTCCTGCCTCTCCGGCCACTTCCGACTTGTTGGCTTCTTCGCTTGCCATCTAAATGCTTGGGTTCTTCCATCCTGGGTTCTCCTCCCCTCACTCCCCTCCTTTGTCCTCTCTCAGATGATCTTATCCATTCTCATGGATTTAAATAATACTACCATTAATCTGCTAACTACCCAATTTACAATCTGAAGCCAGACATTTTCTCTGAGGTCCAGATTTAGATAACCAACAACCTACTTGGCATCTCTATCTGAATGTCTTAGACATTTCTCAACTTTAACTTGTATGAGAAGGAATTCGATGTCCTCTCCACCCTGTTTCTCCCTCAGCCTTCTTTATCTCAATAAATAGCATTTCCTTCCATCTAGTTGCCTGAGCCTGAAATCTAGGAATCATTCTTGATTCAACTTTTGTTCTTTTCCCCTGTATCCAATCTAACGGTCTTGAAGGAATGAATTTCACTCTACTTTTTCCTTTTATACTGAAGATCATTGACTTATATTATACTCGAACTCTGAAACCATTTACTGGGTCCATATTCTATTGCTTTGATTTACCAAGAAGAAAGACCTTGGAGAGGTGTTTCAGCTTAATTACTCTTAATTAGATTTTCTTTCAATCCTTCTCCAGACAAGTAGGCCATCAAGTTCCCCCGGGTGTCTCCCTTGTCTATTATATCCCAAATGGGCATCTCCTGGGGCCCCTGGGTGGCTCAGTCGGTTAAGCGTCCGACTTCGGCTCAGGTCATGATCTCATGGTTCGTGAGTTCGAGCCCTGCATCAGGCTCTGTGCTGACAGTTCAGAGCCTGGAGCCTGTTTCGGATTCTGTGTCTCCCTCTCTCTCTGACCCTCCCCCCATTCATGCTCTGTCTCTCCCTGCCTCAAAAATAAATAAATGTTAAAAAAAAATAAAAAATAAAATAAAAAAAAAACCAAATGGGCATCTCTTTGTTCAACAGATCCAAGTTAGCTTGTGCTCCCTCCACATTTTCTTTTTTTTTTTAAAGCTTATTTATTTATTTTGAGATAGAGAGAGAGTGTAAGCAGAGGAGTGGCAGAGGGATGAAAGAGAGAGAGAGAGAGAGAGAGAGAATCCCAAGAAGGCTCCCTGCCACCAGTGCAGAACCTGATGTGGGGCTTGAACTCACGAGCGGTGTAAACATGAACTGAGATGACATCAAGAGTTGCACGCTTAACTGACTGAGTCACTCAGGTGCCCCCACATTTTCTTTGTATTCAGTTATCGTCCTGTGGCTTTTGTCATCCCATGCCAATCCTTACTCCCAAACATAGGTGGGGGGGATCCAGTGGGACAAGGCACCTTGGGGAAATTCAGATAAATGAGGTATACCATTCAAGAAATACTGGTGGCTTATTCTTTCTTTTGTGACTGTATCTCTAGGGTGATTTTGGTTTAATGGTAATTTCCTGTGGATCCTAGTCTTACTTATGGAAAATAGGGAATGCCAAGGAATCTCCCCCCATATTAAGATAGAGAACTAAGACTCAAGTTGTGACTGGACAGACTCAAGACCATACAGGCAAATGACAGAGCCATAGAGTTCCTTTGGCCTCATTTCTAGGAGGTAGAAATATGGACCAAAGCTCAAGTTTCCCGAGATCATTGCTGTGTTGGGGGATGGGCATAAGAAAGGGCATAGCCAGGTTCTATGCTTGTACAGATTGGGGGACCCTCTTTAAGAAAAATAATACAAAATTCCATACACAAATGAACATTTAGTTGGAATAAGAAAAGAAATCACAACACATTACACATCCAAAAATGTTTATAAAATACCATGAGTGCTGCAGTATCCAGAAAATAACAATTTGGGGCGCCTGGGTGGCTCAGTCGGTTGAGCGTCCGACTTCGGCTCAGGTCATGATCTCGTGGTCTGTGAGTTCAAGCCCTGCATCAGGCTCTGTGCTGACAGTTCAGAGCCTGGAGCCTGTTTCGGATTCTGTGTCTCCCTCTCTCTCTCTGCCCCTCCCCTGTTCATGCTCTGTCTCTCTCTGTCTCAAAAATAAATAAAACATTAAAAAAATTAAAAAAAAAGAAAATAACAATTTAACAAAGATAATGTAGTCTTTTTTTTTTACATTGATTACAATGAACTTCTTTATTATTGGTCATTTGTACATTTTCTGTCAGTTTGATAACTTGCTGTTGGTGATGCCATGTAAGTTTTAGGGTTTTCAAATCCTAAATTTGGGAACATCTCAATCACTTTTCTCTCATATATGAGCTGTAAGATTTAAGGTATTTCAAGTTTTCTTTCTTTGTTGAGATTAAAAAATTCTATTTGTGGTAAAACACACATAACATAAAATTTACCATCTTAAACCATTTTTTAAGCGTACCGTTCAAGAGTGTTGCATGCAATGACCTTATTGTGCAAACGATTTCAGAACTTATTTCGGCTTGCAAAACTGAAACTCTATATCCATTAAATAACAACTCTCCTTCCCTGGCCACCCCCGGCCCCAGGTAAGCATTATTCTACTTTCCATCTCTGTGAATCTGACTCTACTCTGTACCTCGTCTACGTGACATCATATAATATTTGTCTTTCTGTTACTGGCTTATTTCACTCAGCCTAATGTTCTCGAGGTTCATCCATGTTGTAGCAGGTGTCAGAATTTCTTCCCTCTTTAAGGCTGAATAATATTCCATCGTATGTATATAGCACACGTTGTTTACCCATTCACCCACTGATGGACAGTTGGGTTGCCTCTACCCATTGGCTATTGTGAATGATGCTGCTATGAATCGCTAGATATTATGTTAATTTATTTTAAATTTTTTGAGGAACCACCATTTATAACTTGAAATTTTTCATAGCACCTATTTCCACCAACGGTACACAAGGGTTCCAATTTTTCCACATCCTTGCTGATGATTGTTATCTATCTATCATCTATCTATCTATCTATCATCTGTCTATCATCTATCTGAGAGTAGCCATCCTATGGGTATGAGGTGGTATCTCAGTGTGGTTTACATTTGTTTTTTCCCTCATGATGAGCAAAGTTGAGCCTCTTTTCATGTGCTTATTGGCCATCTGTATTATCTTTTTTTTGGAGAAATGTCTATTCAAGTCTTTGCCCATTTTTCAATCGTGTTGTTTTGTTGTTGGTATTGGTCAAGCTGTCTTGAGCAGTGACTAATTTTAAATGCTTCTTGAATTGATTGCACTCATTGACCAATTTGCCTTTCATGGTGTTTTTGTAGTAGCATCTTATGAGTTTTGTTATTTTTTAATGCCAAGGTAATCAGCAAGAAATGAGACTCTTTTTTCTAATATGTCCATATACTTTTCTTCTCTTTTAAAATTGAACTACCTAACAATAAAAGAGCCTATTCATTACTCCTATTTAAAATGTATCTCTGTTAATGAATGGCTGCTTTGGAAATAATCAAAAACCTTTTGTTATAATTCAGTTGTTGATGTCAGGCTAATCTCTTGATTTCTTATAGAAATCTATGAAAACTAATTTTATTGTGTAAGATGTTTATAGTTGTGTTTTTTTTTTTAATGTTTATTTATTTGGAGAGGTGAAGGGCAAAGAGAGAGGGAGAGAGAATCCCAAGCCTGACGTGGGGCTCTATCCCATGGATCATGAGATTTCATGACCTAAGCTGAAATCAGGAGTGAGTCGCTCAACTGATTGAGCCACCCAGGCACCCCTGAAGATTTTTATAGTTGTAAACATGGAGTTACCAAGTGTACTCCATGTAAGAGAGTACTTCCATTTTGCCTAGGGACTGATGGGAACTGGATCCTCCATTTACAATTCTATGCTTTTGATGACAGAATAATTTTTCATAGCCTAGCTTCTGGCTCCTTATATTTCAAACCTTACTTCTTCAACATTATGCAGATACTTCCAATTCTAGTGCCATAGGATACGTTTATATCATCATAGGCCCTCTGGCCTGGCACCTTTATGCCATGACACTGGGTGAATAAGAGGGTTTCTGGAAGCCATTCCTACAGCAGGACAGGAGAAACTGTGGACCACAAAAATATCCCACTAAACCCCAAACTAAATGTACCCTAAATTCAATTCTCTTTTAGCTAAATCCTCCTAATACCAACACCACCTGTTATCAGAGGATGTGTGACTGCAACGAAGTCAGAAAGGAAAGAGACAGTGGTCTTAAATGATGATGGTTCATACACCCTTCTTTTGCAAATTTGGTTCAAAAAAAAGAAAAGGAAAGAAAAGTCTACCACGTGGACCATCTCTGGGATTCTTTCCAGGACCTTGAAACTGGCCTGTGTAAGTGAGGGCCCGAGCTTAACCTTCATGAGCGTCAGGGTAATCTGGTCTGGACGGGCGATGCGTGGCCAATCTGCATCTGGAGGACCCAGGGTCCCAGTTCGGGACCCAGCACATTTCCCAGTCTCCCCTCCCTCCCTCTTTAATCACACACCATACGCCCTGCGTTTCTGGAATGGTCCATCTTGGCCGGGGCCTACAGATTTCCTGGTAAGATGTCAGCAAGCTGTGATATTGTTATGTTGCTACCCCGCCATTCTTCACCTGCAACAAATGTCCCCTTAATTGCTTCAGCATGAGCCCCGGCTGACATCCCCCATTCCTAAGGGTCTCTCAGTCCCAACCTCACAGTAAACTCAAGACATCCAAACGGGGCTGCCAGACGTGGCAGCTGGAATCCAGACATCACGGCCTATCGGAGCAATTAGCTGAGCTCCCATCCCGGGCTGGCCTCATTAGGGCTGTCCAGATGTCCACTGCTAGAGCAGTCTTCCGTCCCTGGGGGCGGGCTGTCTCCCCAGGTGAGGCCACACTGGTGTCTGCGGGAGGCATGTCAGAGCTCAGAGAGCCCTTCCTCATCGTCGGGGCTGCTAATCGAAGCTGAGTGGGAATCGCAGAGGCACCAGCCGTGGCTGTCGGTCCCCAAGGCTCTCTGTTTCCCATGCATAATCACCGTCTGCACGGAGCCCTCCCCGTCTGGGGGCAAGCCCAGCTGCCACAGCTCAATCGACGGTGGAGGGTGTTCAGGCCCAGTCATGCTGTTCATCCGCTGCTCGGCTCCCACCATGACTAAATGGGAACATCTGGAAAAGGGCAGGGCAGGGCTGGGGCGAAGAGGCTCAGGGCAGGGGAGGATTAAAACTGCTCCGTCTTTATGGGAAGATTTTCTCTGGTAATGTGGTGCCTTTTCTTTCCCACGTGGTGGGAGGTGGGGAAAAGAGAATTTCATCCTAGAACAACCTGACAGGGGGCCCAGCCAGCATATCTGTTGTTGTAAGGCCAGCAGCGTATCTGCTGGGGAGATGGTTCTCATCGTATTCAGCGTGAATGGCGCCCCCTGGGGTTTTGGGGCGCATGACATGTGTGGTCCTGATGCACTAGCCCTGCCAGTTAGACGCAGACTGAACCGTGAGCCTTGGCTTAGCTTGGCTGTTCTCAGAAGCAGAGCCTGAGAGAAGGATTTGGACACAGGTCATTTATTTGGGAGGCGATATCAGGAAGCACCGGGGAGGGAGCGTGAAAACGAAGTGGGGGAAGGGAAGGAAGAAAGCTGGGTTAGCGAGGAGGTTGGCTCACATGACCAACCATCTTGTTTGCCAAAAACTGAGGGGTTCCCTGGAACATGGCACTTCCAGTGCTAAACAGGGAACGTCTTAGGAAAACTGGGAGAGGTTGGTTACCCTAGTTGTGTTAGTCAGTAGGTTCCTGGTGCAGGCAACTGGGCCCGATCAATTTCATGGGGGATGTGTCCACCTGGATGACTGTGTAGACCATGACTTCAAACTGTCCCACTGAGAACAGAGAAGGGCAAAGAAGCTGGCGTATTTATCCATTAACTCCTGTCTGTCGTTGGTTGAGGGCTGCTCCCAAAGCTGTGGATCTGTGATAACTCTGGCCTGCTTGCCCTGAAACAGGTATGATGCTATGACCAGAGGAAAAAAAAAAAGAAGCCAGAAATGAATACAATACAGATCCTGTCTTCAAACAGCCTGGGTGTAACAAGAAAGTAATATTAGGGGTGAAGAGGTCCTCTCTGAAATGCGCTTTCTCCCATTGACCTTTATTCTCTGCGGGTGTCATTCCATCACAGATCTCCATTCCTGTCCCATCCAGATTCTTCTGCCCTTAACTCCCTACACTCCCGGGAAGCCTGCCTTGAAGGGAACGGATGCAGCATGAGGTGCGCCAGCAGACGGAGAAAGGGGGCCACATGCATAGCCTGTAGAAGCTGGAAAAGGCAAGGAAAAAGATTCTCTCTTAGAGCCTCCGGGAAGCAGCAAGGCCCTCTTGACACCTTGATCTTAGCCCGGGGAGACCTGTGTTGGCCTTCTACCTTTGGGAGCTGTAAAACAATAAATCTGCATTGTTTCAAGCTACTAAGTTTGTGGGTGATTTGTTCTAGCAGCCACAGGACATTGGTACAGGCTCTGGCCCTCTTAAAAAGCTCGCTTTGCTCCATTTCACTCACTGGTGCTTCCAAGTAAGATTTCCTTTAAACCTGAAGTTCCGGGGTGCCTGGGTGGCTCAGTCGGTTAAGCGTCCGACTTCGGCTCAGGTCACGATCTCGTGGCCCATGAGTTCGAGCCCCGCATCGGGCTCTGGGCTGGTGGCTCAGAGCCTGGAGCCTGCTTCCAATTCTGTGTCTCCCTCTCTCTTTGCCCCTCCCCCGTTCATGCTCTGTCTCTCTCTGTCTCAAAAATAAATAAAGGTTAAAAAAAAAAAATTAAAAAACAAAAACAAAAACAAAAAAACCCTGAAGTTCCAGGGCTAAAAATCTGAAAGCAATGAATCTGGCCAGTGCAGTCCCTTCCTTCTCAGAGTTGACAGTTTTGTGGAGGGGAATTGAGAATCAAAAAGGCATGTGTAGTGGGCTAAAGAAGTTTCTAGGAACAAGATTCCTAGCCTGCATGGGAATAACTATGGCTTTCTGGCATTAAAGACTATCTTCAAAGTTTGAGCTTAGTTTTATGCAGGAATGACTTCACAAGGCTTCCTAATAGGGCCCCAGAAATGTTTGCGGAATGTAATTGAGTGGAGTTGAACTTGGGGAAGGAGGTTCTTAATTTACATTATGATTTTTCCCCTACACCCCGAGTCAGCCCCAGTCTGATTTCATCTGAGGAGGCTTTGTTAACGGAGATGCTGTGAGCACCCCAAGACCTCCTGGCAGGGCAGAGTCACCATTTCTGTTGGGTTTGTCTCTAACTAGTGTGGCTCCTTCCACACATAATTCCCAAGGCCCTTTCTTGTGGTCGCTGATAAATTTCTTCCGTGGCACTTGGGTCTGAATTAATTTATTTGTTGAGCAAGTGCATCATCTGTCCCAGTGTCCCTTCTACCCCAGCACGATCTTTGCATGTCCCCTAGAGCGATCATTATGTTGTACTGCATTTCTGTTCTTGAATTTTACTGTCCTGTCAGACTGTGAGTCCCCCAAGACGCCACTGTGTCTTAATTTTGTAGAGTGGCAGTTCTCAACAAAGTGCTGGGGGGTTGGCACCCTTTAGAGGCTCAGTAGATGTTCATGAAGGAATTGCTGAATGAGCCTCTGCCCTGACTTGCTCTCTAAGCTGGTGTTTCCTCCATGGAAATGCAAAGTGGGGGTTGTGAATTCGGAATGCTTTATGGAACACGGCAATTGAGCTGACTGCTTAGAAAGGAGAAGAGCCGATAGGTAGTGGTGGTGTTGCTGCTGGTGTAGCCCGTGAGGAGAAGAACGGCATGGGTCCAACTACAGAGTGGGCTTGGGGACTAATGACCAGACTGGCGTGGCTCAGCTCGGGCACAGAGTGCATGAATAGGCTCAGTGAGAACTCAGTTTAGGATTGAGGACTGGTCACGGAGGGCTTTCAGTAGAGTGCCAGGAATTTAAAATTAATTTCTCTGGGCACTAGGGAGCCAAGGAAGGCTTTGGAGGATATGAGAAAGTGGGTTTTGGTGGCAGTAGAAGTAGAGGGGTTTTGTGTAGACATTTTGGAGACTTTTCCCCAAGGTTAATAAGCCTGAGTTACCAATCTCTTAGGCATTTCAAAAGAACTATAAGTCGACTTCCTGGGGATCTTTTAGTCATGGCTCTTGTTGGGGACCCTAAGAGAGAATCGAGGCAGTTTCTTGATTGTCTTCAGCCCTAAGAAACTCTGGTTTGTGATTTTTCCTCTTGGAAATAAGCCTGAGTAGATGATCATTCCTGGGAGGGGCTCGGGGGCTGAGTATCTCTGTGGAATCAGCCAGAGGTGTCCAGACCCTCAGAGGGTATTAATTATTGGTCCCATGCAGCCTCTTGGGTCCAAGGGATGATGAATTGCACCTGAGGTGTGTGCAGTCTGTGACAACTTGGCTCTTTCGTGACATTACCCAAGAGGAATTCACAGTATGTTCTAGAAGGCTTCCAGGAAGTATGTTGAGAAACTGTTGTACAGTTTAGGATTTTCTCTCCCTGGGTCACCACTCTGCCTCAGTACATGCAGAGCAGGCTTCTCTCTGAGGAAGAGGTATCTTAACCTTGGGGACTGGATCAGAACCCCACATCTGAGTCTCTTCAAAGTTTATTTATTTATTGAGAGAGAGAAAGAGAGAGAGAGAGAGAGAGAGAGAGGATGAGTTGGGGAGGGGCAGAGAGAGAGGCAAGAGAGAAAATCCCAAGCAGGCTCTGCACTGTCAGCA
The DNA here is from genome assembly GCF_018350195.1 of Panthera tigris. Classification (NCBI taxonomy): domain Eukaryota; kingdom Metazoa; phylum Chordata; class Mammalia; order Carnivora; family Felidae; genus Panthera; species Panthera tigris. The sequence continues at coordinate 200,172,257 of NC_056667.1, read as the reverse complement.
CGGAGCCTGATGTGGGGCTCAAACTCATAAACCATGAGATCATGACCTGAGCCGAAATCAAGAGTTGGTCGCTTAACAGACTGAGCCACCCAGGCGCCCCATGAGTCTCTCTTGTCTTGTCTTAGTTTCCTTGCCTAGGGTGGGCTGGGGACTTGGATCTCGAGTCTTGCAGAAAAGGAGAGACATCATGCCCTTTCCTGCTGGGCCAGTTTCCCTTCCCCATTGCACAAATAAGGCCCAGGGGTGGCTGATGAGGGTTTGGTTGAGAGAGGATGGTCTGCCAGTTTCTGGGGGGAATAGAGCCCGAGAAAGCTCAGGTGGGCCAAGGGGAATCTGGAGGTGTCAGAGAGGAAGGATGAAGGTTTAGATCGCCTGTCCCTGCTCACCAGGAAAGGGTTGAGGCAGCCGAGCCTCTGCCCAGTCTGTATGGTCTTCTAGCATTCTCCCAGTTTGTCCCACCTTCCCAGTCCTTCCCTTTCTTGGACAATCTTGACAAAGAAGCACTTGGCAGCTTGTCAGAGAGGTCAAGGGGAGACTTGTTCTGGACCGGGGACACGGGGGGCAAAGTGCCATAACATGGTTGGTGGCTCTTCATCAGAGGCCTTTGTCCAACAGCTTTGCAGAGTCGCATTTGCTGGGTTAAGAAAAGATACTCACAGAGGAACTGTTTTGATGTGTTTGAGAGCGTGCATGGATTTTGGTTGACGAAGTACTCTGGGGAATGTTGGTGTGTCCCATTTTGTTTTGCCATCAAATCTTAGATCCTAGAGTCCCTAAGGCACAGAGCTAGAAGGCACACTAGATAAAGATGCCCTTGCTCTCCCCTGATCAAACAAGCAGAGCGTGCGAGGTCCTGAGGGGTGGGGCTTTCTCGGAGTGACATTATGTGTCTCACGTTCCACTCGGGCTGGGAACTGAGTGGAGAGGACGCCGGATTGGCAGGAAGCATTTTTTTTTTTTTTCTGGCTGTATTTTTCCAAAAACCAGAGATGAGAAGATCATCTGGATGCCAGCCCTGCAGGAGGACAGGAAATAAGAACTGACGTTGAGAAGGAGTCTCCTGGAGCACTCCTTCCCTGTGAGCTCTCACTTCCCCTGGCTCTGGAGCACCCTTCACACATGGCATGCTCATGGAACACGGTGTGCAGAGCCTGTGTGTCTGGGCTTGGAGAGCTGCCAGAAGACAGGGCAAGGCTTCCAGAGTGCTGGAATCTGAGGGACTCCTTGGGACCCCACGGATCTTTCCCATTAGCTAAGGTTTGGGCTGTCTACCCATGGTGCTGTCTTCCCCATGCGCTGCATGGCTAAAGGAGAATTATATTAAATGTAAAGACCACCAAATAGGTGCTCTTCCCTCTTTGGGTGAGAGTCTTTGCTGCCCAGGAGGGGGCTCGACAGGTCCTCGAGTGTTGAAAGGATCGGTGTTCTGTTTAGGTAGACCAGGGAGGAACAGAGCTCAGAGTTCTTATTCTTCCTCCGCGCCTCTCTGTTCTGTATTCCAACAACGAGTCCCTCTAATTAAAGTGTTAAATCAGGTTTAGTTACCAGTCGCGATGGGAAAATCTGGAATACAGATTATCCTTCCAATTTCCTCGTAAGAACGTTAGCATCATTTCTCCATTTCAGTGCCGTGCACCCCCTGCCTTTAGAGAGGAGGAAACAGAGGCGCAGAGATTAAACATCGTCTCCACCTTCCATTTTTCGCTCCATTGCTGATATCACCGGCTCCCCTCCCCAAATTTCGGAGGCACACGTTCATGTCTGCAAGATCCAGAGAGAGGCTTTTATTCAAAATAGCTTGGCTGAGCTGCCCCGGGTTTTGCTTTGGGAAGATTGACCCAGAGCTCTAGCTCCTAGCTCAGCACTAACGTCTGCGGTGGCCTTGGACCAGCAGGTTTACTTCTCCGGACCTCTGTCTCGCCCTGTGCAAAACGAAGGGGCGGGTTTAGGGGGTCTCTGTGGACCGTTCCCAGCTCCATGCTCTGTCCTGGCCCTGCCTCGCCGCCTTCTCCCTGCGTGCCTCTGCTGCTCCAGCAGGCAGGCCCACTAACACGTGGATTTATGTGGGGCACTGGCTTTCCCCAGCAGCTCGTTTCCGCTGCTTCTTACCAGAGGGCCGGGACTCATTAGCCTGCTTTGCTTACTGAAGCCTTCACTCCCGAGATTTTATGCAGTGATGGCAGCTTTCACCCCCAGGACTAACAGCAGCCAACTTTCTCGTTGCACTGTATTAATCCCAAACTGAAAAGCGACTTTAGGGAGCACTACTGGGTGTGGGGGGTGGGGAGGGCAGAACTCCTTGAACCTTGAGTAACTGCTGACCTCAGTTGAGTCGGGTAGGGGCATGCCTGTGAATATGCAGCTTGGGGGGGAGGCGGTGAGCTGTACCTCAGTTTCTTCTTTCTGTGGGGATTTGAGTAGTCAGGTGGGCAGCGGCTAGAGGAGGGGAAGGAGGAGTAGCTGTAGCATTATGTGGAAAAGAAGTGGGTGAATCATGAATACAAATCATTCTGTGGATGGAGAATAGGAAGAAGGAAGTAGGCTTTGCCCAAGATTAGTTCTTCGTGGTTAACCTCGGCTTCTATAAGTTCTATGAGGCCTCTAGGTGGTAGGGTAAGACTGACTCTAGACAGCTATAGCGGTATTTTCAGCAGGGACCCAAAGATTCTGTAACTGGAGAGACTTCTTCCCAGGAACTGGTTCGTCTAGAATTTCTGCCACATCGGGAAGCATAGGAACGGAGTATCTTGTGTAGGATCAATCCTATGAGATGCTCAGGGAGAAAAGGGTGTGTTCCAGCAAATTCTGAAAATGGCACAAACTCGTCTCTTGGAGACGAACGCTAGGCGATATTATAGTAAACCCTCGGATAACCCTACAGGGTCAGGGGAACGATTTCGTTTTGTTTAACCCTCAGGCACCCAGCTGTGTTTAAGAATAGAGCTATCTGCTTTTTAATATCTCACTCGACCGGCGTTGTAGGGATTGGACTTTGGGCAATGCTACTCCAGGGTGAACTCTGGCTTTGGACACCATTAGTCTGGGTCTTTTTTGCTGCACAAATGTGGAGCTGGCTTGGGGTGAGCGGTGGGGTCTATGTGAATGAGATTTTCTTTCTTTTTAGATCCTGGGAGAGGCATGTACATGGACTTATATCTTATTTTTGAGAAATCGACCAAGGGCATCCTGAGACTCCAGGTTCAAGGTGTAAAACCAGAAATACCTGAAATGAAGAAAGAGCCACTATCAGTCATTGGCATAACAATCACTTCCTTTTGGGAGGTGTACTGTTTGAAGAGGGAGAAAATAGAAGAGCTAAGTGGGTGGAGGTGAGGGCAGCCTGCCCAAATTAATTCCTCCAGCTGGAGACAGAAGCTCTAATGAGGCTGTTTTGGGCTACATTCTCTAGCACAGAGAGCCTGAGGCGAACAGGCTAATGGTTTTTTCGAGAGTGCGATCTGAGGGCAGCAAGAGTGAGGGATACAGACGAGGAGGCAGGGAAGGAGGGGAAGGAGATCCAAAGTAGTACATTATGGAGTTGGCCACAGTCTTACAAGAAGACACGCAGCAAGTCGCGGGGGCACAGGGGGCATCTCTCGGGAGCGATTGGAAGGGAGAATCTTGGGATATCTTGGAACAGTCCTTCGGAGGCTCTACTCTGGACAGCAGTGAGCAGAACTGATCAGCTGGATCCTCTGTATTGTTTGCCTGTCATTACTCAGGGTTCACCCCTTTAGGCAGCTGCTGGGCTGCTGGGAAAGGCAGAGCATCCACGAATCCACCCAGATCAGACCCTGGGTGCTGGAGTTGCTGAGTCTCGTCCCAAAACAGGCCTGCTCGAGGCCACACCGAAGCCCAGCTCCTGCTCTGGGAGGAGGCTGAGGCAGCCGGCGCTTTTAGAAGATGAGGTGATAGAGTCGTGACAGGAGGGGCTCTCCACCGTGCAAGCAACTGAGGTCTGGGGGCAGACGGGGCCAAGGAAATGCGGAGAGAAAGCAAACTGAGTCCGGTACAGGGACTGGCCTGAGAAATAAAACAGCAGCAGAATAGGGATACAATCTCTATGCAGGGAGAATGCAGTGAGGTTCCTTTTTTTCCATTGTCAGACCTTGGGACTTAGGCATGATGAGATAGGACGGACCAGACCCGCCAGAGAATCAGAAAGACGTGTCAGCCGTGCCTCATCGTCTTCTGGCCTTTTGGCAGAGGCCAGCTCCATGTAGTGGAGAGTGGATATGAGCCATTTTATACTACTTCTCCAAGCACCAGTCTCCAGTCTGGCCCAGGAGAAGGGAGGCCTTCTGCACTGGGAGTTAGTTTTTGCCTGTCCTAGCATTCAGACTGTGACAAGTTTATTTTGGTTCACTCTTGAATCATCTGCTCCCGGAGACCCATGCCTCTTTTGTGCGGAAACCCTCCTTCTCCCTGTGGTCTCCAGCTTGACACTTGGCAGGCCGGGCCCAGCTGGGAGGCCATCTAGAGTTACATCTTTGCAGGGGCTCACAAAGCTTCTTTCCCCCAAGCTTCTCAAGTGTGTTGCAAAAGAAAAACAAAAAGAAAGAAAAAGAAAAAAAAAGGAAAACAACCCCTCCCTTTCTACCACATAACTTGGGCAAGGACTCAGTGGCTTCTGAGTCTCTGGCCTGCAAGGACAGAGCATCCTCTCCTTCTGGGAGTTTCTGCACTTAGGGTGCTTTAGAACCATGGGGCAAAGTGAAGTTGAATGCGGATCAGAGGCCTGCGGCTGGGCATGGGTTCTCAGGGCTGGGCCAGGTTGGACCCCGAGCTCCTGTCTAGTTGCCATTTTACACTATAAGCTGCTGGCTGGCTCAGGGTGGTTATGTAACTTGCCTCAGGTCACACAGCAGCATGAAAAGCATTAGATTCAAACTCAGGGATGCCTCAATCCAAAGTGTCTTTGAATCTTTCCCTTATCCTTTAGGCTAACACCTCTTTTCAAGGCTCTCAAGCTTGGCAGGCAATGATGATACTTGGCCCTTTGAGGTCTTAAACTCCCTGAAGATTGATAGCATACTACTGTCCCCAGAGGTGAACATTACTAAGTTAAGATAAATTTAGAATCTAGGAAATGTCAAGGTTTTCCACATTGCTATTCTCTTTCTGTCTCCTTCAGCGACTGGCCCCGCTATGCGTCTAGAAAAAGTTCCTGGGTTGTCCTGCCTGCGGGTTAAGGCTGGGTTTCCCTGTGGCTCAGGGAGTTTCTGATCTGTGGCCTGGCATCCATTTATTACCGTGACCGCACACTGAGGAGGGCATTGTGGTAATCCCCCAGCTTCTGAGCATTAATGGTTCCTAAAGAAAGACCACAGCAGAAGAAAATGGCCTTGCTTGTTTCTGTTCTTGTTAGTAATTGTGAGATTTATCAAAGTGCCATTTATTAATGCATTTGCATATAAATAGAACCCATGAAAAAATGGCTCTAATTTTTCCTTTGCTTTGAAAGACCTTCCCAGACAACTTATGTCATCGCTTGACAGATTTTCAGGCCATTTTTAGCATATTACATCTAAAAGAAAGAAGATCCTAGAACCAAAGTTCTCTAAGGAAGGAACCTCCCCCTCGAAATATGCAACAATTAAGCTTGAAATACCAAGTATGTCCATGGAGTTTCTTAGATGCTGTTTTATTTGAGAGGCGAAAGGAGTTAATTCCTCTTCATAAAGACCAATACAACTCAACAATAATACGTTGGCTCGAGAAAGCATCTTTGAAAGCCTCTAGTCCTGGCCCAGGAATTTTCAAATACGTTTCATAAAGACCTGGGACCTCATAAAGGAGTTTCAGGGGTATGACAAACATTTATTTTTATTCACATTTCATTCTGAAAAACATATAACTATTACAAAAGCTCTGATTAAAATGACACGTATCGTAGGCCACATCTTAATGCATTTGAGAACCTTAAAAAGTTCATTTGTATTGCCAGGTAATTAGGGTAATGCTAATTACAGCAAAAAAAAAAAAATAATAACATCATGGATTAAGTACATTCAGAGAATAAAGCCTAAGACAGGTGTTTCTGAATGCTGGCCAGCTTTCCTTCAAGCAGAGGTGTGGGAGCCCAGGCTCCTTCCATCTTGTGGCTCCATCATCTCTCAGCTAGGACTTCCAGGCATTCTGTGTCCCTCTCTATCAAGCCAGCAGAAGAGCAAAGAACACAGAAAATTGCCTCAGAGATTGTTTGAGGGTGGAGGCTGTGAGCATCTTTCCGCTCATGTGCTATTGGCTGGAAATATGTCACACGGACCCATCTCACTGTGAGGGACTCTGGTAAATGTAGTCTACTGGCTAACCAGTCTCTGCCATCCCTGATTACTCTGTTGGGCACACAGTTGGAAATCAGACAGGGTTATCTGAGGAGTAACCATTTTTCAACTGTTTGTCTGTGTAAACCTGAATTTTGATAGGGTGTAATTCAATTTATCATAAAGTGTCAGCTTTTCTCCATAGCTCTGGATCTGATGTTTTTGTATTCATCGAAGCAACCTCATTAGTCCCATTGTTCTTGTGAAAAATCAAGTAAATATTATACATTTGAACTTAAGAAATTTTGTATGCCACTGAAATGCTACTTTGGTCTGCTGTAAAAAAAAAAAAAAAAATGAAGTCCTGAAACCTTGAAAAAACACTGATCAGGTATAATTTCCTCTTTTTATGGGAGATAGAGACAAAGAATAAGATACTTGCCCAAGGTCATATACTGATAAAGAAACAGCTGGTATTTGAACTCAGACTTCCTGGCTCTTAGTCCAGTGCTTTTCTTTCTATTTCAACTTGTTCCAGGACCTCACGGCCCTCAGAACTTGGATGTTTTTCAGCCCATTTTAATTTTCTCAGTCTGCAAGTGAGAGCACAGCTGAAGCTTGGGGGTTGTTAGTTCTGTCATAAGATTTAATGTCTTGTATTTTTGGCCCAGCTGCTTCACGAATCCACATTCCGGAAGCGTTTGTGGAGCATCTATTATATGCTGGGGCTGGGGTGCCGTGGTTCAACGGGTACCTTTCCATGAGGGTCTTACAGTCCGGCTAGATAATAAAACATGGAACAAAAGTGTAAACGGATATATTTGCAAATAGGTTTTCTTGAAGGAAGAAAACATGAGTCTGAAAGAGAAACACTTGGCGGGGAGTGAGCTCTGTCTTTCCGATGGGGTGATCAGAGGCCAGTGGGTTCCTGGCATGATCCTGGAGACATTCAGGGCTCGGCCATGTCAGTGAGCCTCCATCTTGGAGGCAATGGCTTCCTTCCCCTGTGAACATGACCAGTGAGATTCTTGGCCCATGAACGCAGGCTCTCTGTGTTTTGTACAGCGTCAGCAACAGAAGAGTGTCGGAGGCTGCAGAATGTGCACAGGTGTTAAAATCAGTACAAATAATTACAAGATGAAAGTGTGTCAAAATTCCTCCAAGAACTAAATAAGAAAAGGGTTTTCCCTGATGGCTGATGAAGTCGCTAAGTCAAGTAGCTTTTTCAGTTTTTAAAGGGTAGGTTGGGGGAAATTTGTTTTAAATATTCATTGGCATACTTGTTGCCTTTTTCTTGTCCCTGAGCTTTTACATCTGCAGTCCGCTCCAGAACTTTCCTATGCAGATGCCAATGAAGAAAGAAGAGGCAAGGAAGGCCATGTGGGGGCAGGGATACTGGAGTGGACACAGACCATGGAGTCGTGCATATAGATGTATGTGGTAGGTGCCGTGTGTGTGTGCATGGTGTTGACTTGAACACATGCTGCTCAGCAGATAAAACGGCCTGAAAGCCAATGCTGAAGAGAAGAGCATCATGGGAGTTACCGCAAGCTTCTCTGAAAGGAAGTGACATGCTGGGAGTAAGCATGTGACATCTTAGAATGCTAGATACAAAAGGGACCTTAAGGGGCGGCTGGTTCAACTCGCCCATTTCCTGTGTGAGAAGACTGAGGCCAGGGAAGGGAAGTGACGTACAGGAAGAATCAGTGATTAGAGCCAGGACACGAACTTCATTGTCGCCGTTCCCACCCCTGTCTATGCCAGGATGCTGTGGGGCCAGAGTGAAGAATGTGGCCACTGAGGAGCCTTGGAGTAGGGGTTGATAAAATAAAAAATAACTCTATTCCAGAAGACAAAGCCATGCCTTCCATCTGCTTTGGGGGCTAGAATGATGTGGCCAATATGGAAAAGGGACTAAAAGTCTAGCCTGCTGTAGTGATCACTGTCACTTGGGGGCTGCAGGCAATGGGACTTCATGTGGAACAGCAGGGAAAAAAGTGCAATGGTTTTTAAACATCTCGAGTTGAGACTGTGATCCCCCTGATGATGCTCATCCTTTATGGGCACAGTGAGCTTTCATTTATTTTAATGAGATATCCCCCTTTCCCCCTTCTTTCAAAACATTTAAATAAGTTGGTACAAAGCAGTTGAGTTCATTTATTTTGGGTGAAGACCAGGAATCTACCATAATGATTTTTTGAGTCTTTGAAGGATCTATGTCCTATCTCTTTCCCTCTATGCCCCCTCTGGCTTCTAGTACCATTTGCAGATGGGTGACTCCCAAGTCCACATTCCTGATGAAAGAGATCGATTTTAGAGAGCTGGCTCACGACACGATGGAGGCTGGCAAGTTCAAAATCCCAGGGTAGACCTGCAGGCCAGAGACCCAGGAAGAGCTGATACTGCAGTGCAAAGCAGAAGGCCATCTGCTGGCAGGATTCCCTCTTGTTTGGGGGAGGGCAGTCTTTTACACTACGTGACCCTTCAACTGATTAGATGTGGCCCACCTGCATTAGGCACTTTTCTCAAATCCACTGATTTCAATGTTAATCTCCTCCAAAAACACCCTCACGGAAACCCAGAAAAATGTTTTACCACATATCTTGGCACTGTGGCCCAGCCAAGCTGACATATAAAATTAACCATCCCATATATGAATAGTTTATTTGGCACTCCAAGGAGGAGTGAGAGCAAAGGAGGTTGCAACAGGAGATACAGCACAGGATCCAGTACAAAGATAGTTTTCCAAGTTGGCCATGGCAATGGGGTGACCCTTCTGAGAAGGGGAAGCATTTCCCATCATTCTCATCACCTACTGGGTGCCCCGTGGGCATTAGTTCTCCTGTGCTTCTGGGCTGTATACATGTGGGTGCCCAACAGTTTCATCAGGCATGCACACCACTGTAGGCCAGAGAACAGACGTCCCAGGGAAAGAGCCCAGGCCGAGGTGGAGCCAGGCCGCACCGGCTCTGAACTGGTGGCAGGTGCCCAGAACCGGCAGCTGAAACTTCGGCTGAAGCCGGGGAGGCGGGTGGGGCGGGGTGGGGGAGTGGGGGGAAGGCTGAGAGGCTGGAGCTCGTGCCCAAGACGGGGCAGGTGTCTTCTCCCCAGCAGCTTTCTTCCCCTGAAACCCCTGTTTTGGAGACTGACCACCCTCCAGCCACCAGGTCCTGCAATCATTCTAGAGTCTTCCATTTCCCTCACTCGTCGTATCAGATTAAGGCCGTTTTTCTATTTTTCTCTCCCTTTGGTATGCCTTAAATACGTGTTCCTTCTCACCAACCCGTGTTGTCACCACCACCCATCAAATCTCACCAACTCTTCCCTGGGTTCTTAAGAGAAATTTTCCCCTGGTCCCCCTGCAGCCAGCCTTGGACATCTCCCGGAGTGATCTATCTTAAAAGCACGGCTGACTACGGACTGTCGCTTGCTTAAAATCCCCCAGCAACTCCGAAGTTCAAAGACTACATTTCTTCAGACTCCGCAGATTGGCGCGTAAGGGCCTTCCCCACCCGGCCCCCCGTGGACCTCTCACGTCATCTCTCGCAGGACTGCTCCTCCGATGCTCCGCTCCTCTGGTGAAGAACCTGGGAGCCTACTTAGGGCGGCATGCTCTGCCATGCTCAGTGCCTTTGGTCGCGTGGCACCCTTGGCCTGGAATGTTCTCCCTCCTCCTGCCTCCCCCATCTCCAGCCCAAGTTTACCTAGCGAACATGTCCTCCCCTTTCAAGACTCGGCTCGTGTGTCACTTTCAATATGACATCGTCCTGAGCCTTCCGGGTATAGAATTGAGGCGCTTGGTGAGACTCCTGCATCTTTGCAGACAACTTTCATTAGGTCCGTATGATATTTAATGTGCTCGCGCTTAACGTCTCTGTCTTCTTCAATCATCCAGTAGGTGCCTTCACAGCAGGGATCTTACTCTGGCCATCTCTCTGTGTCCACACCGTGTTATGCTCAGCCCATCGCAAAAGAAATGCTCACCGAGGTGGCTGCAGATGAGGTGGGGGCCCTCAGAAGGGACTGTGCCTGTACCCCGGGGGTGTGGGGGGCAAGGACATCCTACCTGAAACGGTGAGGCAGGAGGCTGGGATTACCATCACGTCCTCTGAAAAGGTACGGGAAGGGGTGAGGGCCTTGTGCCTCTGAGGTGTGTTAGGGACAGACCCGGCTCAGGGGAGGGGGGCTACATCTGCCCCCGTGGAGCCCCCTCCCTCTCCATCCAAGTCTTCAGAAGCCAAATGTGGCCTCAGCAGAAGCTGAGTTCTTAAGGTCGAGCCAGAGTAGGCTGTGCTGGCCTGGGGCCCGAGGATCCAGGGCTTCTGGGTTCTGAGAATTTGTTCCCTAATCTCTGCTTACAGGGCTCCAAGCGGCTGGAGTCTGCATGAAAGGGGCCTTTGTCTGATATGGGAATGGCTTTGGGGGCTAATCTCTTCTTGGATGCATTTTAATTCACTTTAATGACTCTGCCTCCTGTCAGGCTTTCCTTCAGTGAGGGGGGTTTGTTAAAGAGATTAGAAGGAGTGAACACGAGCCCCCAAGTCTGGCCTTCCTTGGAGGGTGCTGTTCTAGGGAAACCTGTGTTCTGCAAAATGTATTAGGATGCTCTGGGAGGGAGTGGCGAGGGCGCAGAGTGGAGAGCGGGGAGATTATATATCTAATAAACACATGCACGTACAAACACTCGAGTGCCAGCCTGCCGTGACTTTCACGGCCCACCTCGTCCTGCCCCCGCGGTCGGAGCTGAAGCAGACGGGACAGAGTGATGTCATCCCCAGGACACTGTCCTTTCTCTCCCTCTCTCCCTCTCCCCGCTTTTGTATAAACACAGCTGTTTGCAAGGAATGCTGGCTTGGGAAAACATAAACCATCGGCATTAGTGACCTCTCCTCCCCACCACGCACCTCTTCCTACTGAATGTGGGAGACTGGAATGCTTTCAGCCCGGCAGACCCATCATCCTCCCGTCGGCAACTCCAGGCCTTTCAGCTTTCTGGTTGGCCCGGGGTGACTGGGGCTCAGGGACTGCGCAAAGCCCTGCAGGCCAGACGGGAGCTCTGGCTGCGGGTGACACTTGAGACCACCCGGGGGATTTCTGGAGGAACACGGAGAGGAGAAGAGGGCCTATCCCTTAGGCTGGGGGATGCGAAGCGGAGGCCGGAAGGGTGGAGGGGTCCACAGTCGAGGCAGGCGCTTGCTGATCTGGCTTTGCCCACAGAGCCCAGCCTCTGGAAACCAAGGGGAACAAAATGGCAACGGCGGGCTGCGGTCCGGCAGGCCTTAGGATAAAGCTGTTGAAGAGCTGTGTTGGGCTAAGGTCACACTTGTCACAGCAACCCATCCCCGCCTTCCAGGGAAGTCATAGTTGCCACTTGGGTCCAAAAGCCTCTTTTTTCTTTCTTTCTTTCTTTCTTTCTTTCTTTCTTTCTTTCTTTCTCTATCTATCTAGTTATTTAATGTTTTAAATTCAAGTTAGTTAACATGCCGTGTATATGGGTTCCAGGAGTAGAACCCAGGGATTCATCACTTACATATAACACCCAGTGCTCATCCCAACAAGTGTCCTCCTTAATGCCCATCACCCATTTAACCCATCGCCCCACCCACCTTCCCTCCAGCAACCTTCAGTTTGTCTTCTGTATTTAAGAGTCTTTTATGGTTTTCTTCCTTCTCTCTCTCTCTCTCTTTTTAATGTTTATTTATCTTTGAGAGAGAAAGAGAGAGAGAGAGAGAGAGAGAATGAGCGGGGAGGAACAGAGAGAAAGGGAGACACAGAATCCAAAGCAGGCTCCAGTCTCTGAACTGTCAGCACGGAGCCCAATGCGGGGCTCGAACCCACGACCATGAGATCATGACCCAAATTGAAGTCAGACGCTGAACCGACTGAGCCACCCAGATGCCCCTCCCTCTCTGTTTTTATCTTATTTTTCCTTCCCTTCCCTATGTTCGTTCATCTGTTGTGTTTCTTAAATTCCACATGTGAGTGAAATCATCTGATATTTGTCTTTGACTGAGTTATGTAGCTTAGCATAATACACCTTAGTTCCGTCCACGTTGTGGCAAATGGCAAGATTTCATTCTTTTTGATTGATGAGTAATATTCCATTCTATATATATATACCACATCTTCTTTATCCATTCATCCGTCGATGGACATTTGGGTTCTTTCCACAGTTTGGTTATGGTTGATAATCCTGCTATGAACATTGGGGTGCATGTGCTCCTTCAAATCAGCATTTTTGTATTCTTCAGACGAATACCTAGTAGTGCAAAAGCTTTTTATCCTCTTAAGGAATGAAAATGGGGGGCAGTGAAAGGGAGCAACTAAGGCCGAACTCAGGCAATCCAGCTTCTTTTGCAATCCAGAGATACTGTGGCTGGCAACAATTTATTGGGGATGGTTTTCCGTTTCTAGATGGTGACCTCTGGGTCTTAGGGGTTAGGATGGTTTTTATTCCAGCTACTGAACTTGGCATCTGGCTGAGAACATGCTTGCTTCCTGGCCCCTGCCCCCATCCCAGTCTGCTAAGCCTCTCTCTGTGCCCACTCTCTTGTGTGATTTTTGTGGCCACGACTGCAAAGGAGCAGAAGCAATGAAGACTCCCTGAGCCTCCCTTTCCGAGGGCCAGGCACCCTAGCACGTGGTGCAAATGGCTGCCATCGTGGAATGAATGGGATGCGGTGCTAGAGAAATGGGGCTGGCTGGTGAGCCGGTGGCCTTCTTGAGTCTCCTCTCGGGTTGTTGTGAGTTGGGAGGACAAACCTGCACTCACTCTTCCGTGTTAAATGGAAACCTCCGAGGCCACGCTCTGGAGCCACTGAGGCAACATTTGGCTTCTGGTTGCCCTTCGTGCCTGCAGTTTGCCAAGGCAAGTGTCTATCTGCAGCCTAACACTTTCGTGGTGCCTGCTGTGTGTCAGGCAGGGTGCTAGGGACTTTGCACCTGTTCTAGTTTTATTCTCACAACAACGCAGCGTTATCAAACAGTGTTCTTTTGTAATTAGCGATAACGAAACTGAGATAAAAGTCGTTTAAGAAACACTATCCAGTGACTTAGCGATGGAGCCGGGACTCAAATTTCAATGCCCGCCAAGTCCAGGAATTCAGAAGGAGATACGAAGAGGAGAAAGATCCCAACAAACCTGAGAGATAGAGGTGCGATTGCCTGCGTGGAGTGATTTGAAGGATAAAAATAACATCCCTCCCCTCCCCAGATACTCCTCCTGCAGCTCGAAACCCATATTATGGCGCCATTCCTTGGAATTCAGCAAAGCTCTGTTTTTGAATACAACTATTTCTGGGACGGGAAGCCATTTAGCTATTAAAACGTTCTATTCAAAACAAAAACAACAACTCTCGTTTTCTTTTAGAGTATTTTACTTTAAATTACTTGTGTTCCTTGTAAAGCAATCCTTCACAGAAAGTACTTTGTATCGGAATAAATGTCTGGCAGGTGACCTCTTAAGGGAGTTGAGAAGTGTTAATCTTTGACATTTACTATTATAAGCACATTTTAAGCAATTCCTAGAAACTGATAAAATCTGTTAGAAGAAAAAGATTTCTCTCCCTCTTTTTTTAAAGTACTAGAATCTTTCACCCTTCTGATCTGAATAAAAGACATGAGTATTACCTTTCTGAGATACACCTACGTAACTGTGATTGCTTGGGGCTCTGTTTCCAAGAAGAAAAAGGAAGAAAATTTGAAAGATAGTTTGAAATCTTCAAATGTTATGATATTTGGTAAAGCACTTGGAAAACCCCAGAGTAAAGTGTAGAGAAGCTCTAATTTCTACAAGGAGGGAAGTGAGGGGAGAGGAATAGTGTCCCGAGGCAGTATTTCCTGAGTTTTCTATGAGCCGCTGTGCCTTAGGTCCTCAATAAGTACTACACGATTGTGGAGTTTTCTGGTGAAATGCATTTGGAAAACACTGGGTTAGACCAAGTGAAGCATGTTTCTTTACAATAGGAGTTATCAGAAGTCATTTAATAAATAATTGTGCATAGCAGTTCTCCCAGAGGGCGGACGGTATAGAGGGTTTCCTAGAAGCATTTTTTGGGGGAGGTGGGGTGGGAGCATGGGGAAGCTGTTATTTTATAAGATCAGCATTCCCTGGAACATAATTTGAGAAACACAACCCAAAGCAGTAGTCTATTTGCGATACGATATGGCACTTCAGATGATCTGGATTTAAGAGAGATGCAAACTTGGGCGAATCATCTAACCTCTCCATGCCTCAGTGCCTTCCATCCGTCAAAAGGGACAAGTAACACTCTCTATCAACATTAGACGTAAAGTGCTTGCTATAGAGTAAGAGCTCAGTAAGTACCAGCTACTATTGCTATTATTTTTGACATTTTGTGCTGGTGCCTTCTGTGTATACAGAGCTCCTAGCAGAAAGGAAAAAACGGACCAGGCATCTCTCCATCTTTGCTCATGTTCTTTCCTCCACTCAGAATGCCCCGCCCACACCATCTATGCCCACACAAATGGCAAGATCTGTCTCAATGCCACTTGTCCTGCAAAGGCTTCCTGGATTCTTCCAGCTTTCCCTCCTCTGGACCCTCAACCTTCCTCTGTAGGCTTCTTAGACTTAACAACGTTTGGCTTTGTATTTTTGTGTAATGTATTTTATCCTTGGAAAGACGTCTTACTTATCTCTGATTTGCTGGTATTTGGTGCAGAAACTTCGCTGGCTGGATCTCCACTTAAGTTTGGCTGAACCGTTCAATTTCAGAGCCCTCTACCTAGGTGCAAACACTCCTTAATGAGGTAAGCCCTTACCTAGGCACGCCTCACCCAACTTTTTATATTTGGCAAGGATTGGTGAAAATAGGCCCTAGGTTAGGCCCAAGGCACAGAAGGAGGGGAAGCCAGGAAGAAGAAAAAGGATTAAGAATGTACCGTGATTATATGTCTTGGCCTTCCCAGCTCCTCCTGCCCCGATGCCCACTGTCGGAATTTTTTTTTAATCTCTATTTATTTTTGGGAGAGAGAGAGAGAGAGAGAGAGAGAGAGAGAGAGAGAGATTGGGGGAGAGCATGAGCTGGGGAGGGGCAGAAAGGGAGGGAGACACAGAATCCGAAGCAGGCTCCAGGCTCTGAGCTGTCGGCACAGAGCCCGATGCGGGGCTCAAACCCACAAACCACGAGATCACGACCTGAGCCGAAGTCGGGCTCTCAACCAACTGGGCCACCCAGGTGCTGCTCCCGGTAAGAATTTCCAATTAAGGGGCACCTGGCTGGCTCAGTTGGTTGAGTGTCCAATTTCAGCTCAGGTCATGATCTCATGGTTTGTGGGTTCGAGCCCCGCGTCGGGCTCTGTGCTGACAGCTCAGAGCCTGGAGCCTGCTTCAGATTCTGTGTGTGTCTCTCTCTGCCCCTCCCCTGCTCTCACTCTGTCTCTGTCTCTGTGTGTGTCTCTCTCTCAAAAATAAATAAGCATTAAAAAAAATTCTCTCCCAGTTTTGCTAACCATGCCCACCCTATGTGTGGATCTGGGGTGGGTATCATATGCTTGGGGAAGGTAGAAGAAAGGCAGAGACAAGTATTGGCTGAAGTCACAGTTTTACTGGCCTGACTGTCAGTCTTTGTGTCGGTTGCAACATTTTGTTTATTCATTCAACAAACATTTACTGAGAACCTGTGCGTGCTGTGCACAGGTCTGGGGTTAGGGATCAAGTCGGACTTGATCTCTTGCCCTCGTGAAATTATAGTCTGATGGAGCTACAATCAAATAAATGAAACACGCAATTGCCAAACATTGTACGTAGCAGGCATGTAACTGACATTGATTTGTTGACGGCCCGAACAGAAGAAGAAAGACAATGCTGCTCCAAGCCAGCCATCAGGCAGTGCTGCTGTGCGGGGTCACATGGGTCTTGTGTCCTGCATAGCTCCAGGGACTCCATTCACAGAGACAAGATGTGAAGCTTGATATTAGGACAAGGCGGAAGATTGTTTGAGAATCGTGTCTGATTCATCGGTGGGTTCTGCTTCCAGATGGAGAGAGTATTCCTTCCTAATTACCCTGCCTTAGAGTGGCACACACCTCTGAAGCCTTTCTTAGCTCCGGGCACCTCTCTCGGAGCTCACAGCCCCATGCACACACCATGGTTAGGAGCTTTGTCACATCAGTGTGTCTGTCCCCTTGCTCTAGGCTTCACGGGACCCGTCCCGGGATCCCCCGGCCCTTGACACAGAGCCTGGCACGTAGGAGGTACCTAGCAAGTGATTGCTGGGAAAAACGAGAAAATGTCCTATACGATGTCTTTAAACAGAGGGCCCAGATTGGCTCTCAGCTCCTTCTGGGTCTGAAATCTTAGCAGCCCCTTTCCCTGACCCTGACTTGAACTTTGGTCTGCTAAGCTGGAAAGAGAGAAAAGTGTACAAAGCGAAGAAAAGGAGATGTCCCTGCCCCCACGCCCCCCAACCTGTCCATGCATTCCAAGGCCGTCAGGAGCCAGGTGGAGCTGGCTGACGGGCGCCTTGATCCTGGGAACCTGCAGCCCATAGGATGTGTGCGGGGCCTGCGTGACCCACAGCTGAACTGCCAGGGTCTGGTGCAAATACCCACAGCCGCTCTGGGGGCAGGAAAGCACCGTGTGAAAGACACAACTCCCAGAGCGCTGGTGGAGACTGCTCTGTGCAGGCGGGGATAATTTCTGAGGCCTGGGTTGTCTTTCCCAACTGGGGAGACCCCACAAGTCCCCGAGAATGCTGAGCTTGGAGGCAGAACATGGAGGGAAGACCAAAGGTGGGAAGTCACCCCCTTCTCACACTCCCCAGAGGCAGAGAGAGAGAGAGAGAGAGACCCAAAGAAATGTTTCCATTCCATTCACATAAGAAAATGAGACAGAATGGTTATGCTTCATTCACACATCTACTCACCTCCTGTGATTCTGGGAAGACCCTGGCAGACAGGAAGAGCTCCCCGAACAGTAGAAGATGCTGAGGCCAGAGAGCGGCCTGTTGGCTCCCATCTTACATTCCAGAAGTCTCATGAATTCCTTTCTAGGAGAGGTTATAACAAAGAATATGTGGTCTGAAGCGACTTCAGTGATTTTTTTTCCCCCAACCACCTTGCTTTTCACATAAAGCGTGTGAATGCTGTTATGTCTTGTCCCAAGGGAGTAGAAAACCATCTGGGGATGCCGTGCTGGGGGTCAAAGAAAAGCGATTGCCTCAACCACCCTTGGTGAAGAGGAGCCTCACAGGAGAGACTCACAAGGAGCCTCTCAGGCTCCGTTACGCGATGTGGTCGGATCGCTCACTCCCTGCGAGTCTGTCTTCTGTGTTCACTGTTACTCAGGGACCCCGGGCTGAGACCCTTAGTGATGGGTGAGGAAAGCAAGAGTTGCATACGGTGCAATTTGGTGTACCTCTCCACTCGGCGGTGGGGTGGGGGGAGGGGGTCCCCTTTCTCAGGACCGGGTCTAGTCTGTACCTGGCTGAAGTTCTCAGGGGAGAAGCGGAAGTGACCGGCTGCATCCCAGCCCCTTCTTGGGCCCTGGGATGGAACTCATGGGGCTCCAAGGCCAAAAGGACTGGGAGACGGCTACACGGTAAGGCCTGGAGCCCTCGGCCCATTCCACAAGGTGTTGATAGGCGGTGGGCCAGAGGCAGAAGGGTGATGCACTTCTATCTGAATGAATTTTATTATGTCTCAGAGGTTCTGGCCGTCCATAGAGCAAGACCGTGTCTTTGCAGGTGGTGGCCCTAGTGCCATGACTTCCGTCCCGCCCCTTCCCTCCAAACCTGACTCGACTCTTGGTTGAAAGGCTCAGGGGAACAGAGCGGGGATGAGCAGAAGGGAAATGGGTGAGGTTTTGGAAATGGCCAGTGGGCTTAGGTGGACAGTGAAGGTCACGGAGACAAGTAGTATCAACCTAGTTTACATCCGGACACTGAGGACTAGAGAATACGTTGGCCAAGCTCCTCAGACGTTTATAAGACCTGACACGTTAGGTCAAATTTCAGTCCTTGGGGTTGTTCCAGAGATACAAAGGAATAAGGAATGTGAGGCAGCATGGAATGTGACCTCTCAGCAGCACGGCACGTGGGACCTGGTGCTTCCAGGAGAGGTATGGGGCTAGAGGCAATCTCTTGACCCCATTTAGGACACACCATGACTTCCGGGAACTTGTCTTCTTTTAGATGTATTTTAATTGACCTCATTTATTGGTGAGGATGTTTCCAACTGCACGAGACAGAGTCTCACACTTCTTTAAATGATAGAGACATATAAAACTCTCACACTGAGGGGCGCCTGGGTGGTTCAGTCGGCTAAGCGTCCGACTTGGGCTCAGGTCATGTCTCACGGTTTGTGAGTTCGAGCCCCAGGTCGGGCTTTGTGCAGACAGCTCAGAGGCTGAAGCCTGCTTCAGGTTCTGTGTCTCCCTCTCTGCCCCTCCCCTGCTTGCACTCTGTCTGTCTCTCCCTCAAAATAAATAAACATGAAAAAAATGTTCTAAAATCTCACGTCGAGAAAATCTAGAGGTAGGGAGGACTGCAAGCAAGGGACACTCATCTGGACCCATTTCTTTGCGATGTGCTCAACCATTTTCCCCTCTAAGGGTTGGTCTTGACTCTGGTCATCTGCCCTCACGGTTTCAGGATGGCTGCTTGCGGCACTCGGGGCAATACGCTTTCTTATTTCACATACAGGCAGATAGGGAAAGCATGGAATAGAAGGCCTTCCCCAGCACGGAATAAAAGTTGTTTCCTTCTACATGATCGCCCTACGTAAGTCATGTGCCTATCACTGGACAAATAAAGTAACAGCTGTTAAGGGAACGCTCTGTGCGGAATGGTTGCAACCTGAGTTCTTAAACGAAACACTGGTGAGGGAGATGAGACTGCCATGATCGAGGTAGTGTCTTTGGAAGCCACATCCGAAGGCCCGTGGAACAAGTGAGGGGGAGGAGACACTTGAACAAAACTGGAGCCTCCCAGGGAGGATAAAGGGGTGAGAGATGCTGGATGGATACCTAAGTGAGTTTATGATGCCTAGCATTTAAGCATCCCCAAAGGGAGCTGCCAGTACCCATGCGATTCCTGGATAGATTTCCCAGTTTCATCTCTGAGGTCAGTGGTCTTTCCCACACTCGGCTGGAGCATGGTTGGGGTTGCCATTGACCATTCTCCTCTCCCTGGCCAGAAAAGTTGTGAGGAGGTGGTTTTTCTCAACTCAAAGCCTGAACTACAGCAATTTTTGGAGGAAATGACTGCATGAAGGGAGTCATCTAACTGGCAGGCTCCTCAGAGCTGTACGGTGGACCTGGTTCAGAAAGTCTAAACCCCTTGGCCAAGGTCATGCACTGCTGAGCGGCAGAGCCTGCACTAGAAACAGGTCTTATGGCTCACATTCCAGTGCTCTTTCCATAACACCAGGGAAATGTCAATGTGGTGAAAATGACGTCAGCCCTTTGGAGGTCAGGATATGCACGAAGAATGCAAATTTTGACCTTGGGCAAGTTCCTTAACTTCTCTAGGTCCCAGTTTACTCACTGCTATAATAAAGGGACCTTATTAGAAGATATTGAAAGTACCTTCCAATTCCAAGAATCTATGAATAGCTTTAGATCATGCTTCTCTTCCAAGAACCTGACAACACTTGTTCTATTAGATCATTTAACTGCAGATTATTTGTTTAAATAGTTTCCCAGGAGTGACCCAGAACATCCTACATAATAAACCAGTTGTTAAATCATAAACAATATGGACAGAATTCATCATCATTGCTCCTCCCAACTGAACATCCCTGGGGCCTTCTGGTTACTCAGACACTCTGGCTAATGGAGTGTTGTCAGGGATTCCCTACGTGGGTGACCACTTTTCCAAGAATTGGAAACAACAGGCTGTACCAAACACTAGAGCTCTCCTGGAAAAAATGTGCCTTTTAGGATGAAATAGAGTTGTAAAGAATCAAAGGCCTTTGTGTTCTTCTTTCACCTACCTTTTATCTTCTTATCTGGGTGTTCTGTTACACACCCCATGCCCTGTTACGAGCAAGTTCTCGGCATGGGCCACGAATCCCCACTTATCTAGTTGAAGTTTAGCGTGTTATATTTCTTGAAATATTTGTAGAAAATGTTAGGGACTCCACACCCAAAGGAATACATAGCTAATGCTGGCGTTTTGGGTCCAGCAGAAGAGATGTGATGGGGAGAATTATGTCTTTGTAGAACATCTCAAAGCATAGAATCTATTGTTTCCCAAGAGGAATAAGAAAATCCCAATGCTTCAGGCCTCCTTTGGAATATTAGTTGGTGCTATAAGGAGGGAATACAGGAGAGGAAGAGGAAAGGGTTACCCGAGTTTCAGAGAATTTATGTTCAGTGCTCCCACTTAATCCCCTCGCAGCGTCTCTATGTTGTCCCTATGAAGACAGGATAAATGATGTGTAGATACATACCGTTAAGAAGAAAAAAATGTGGAAAAGTAGGAACAGTATGATTTTATTTGTATTAGGATAGTCTAGGCTATTCTTCAGTAACATATAAACATCAAATCTGAGAGACTTGCCCCTCCCAAGGCTTATTTCTTGCTCAGGTTGCGTTCCAGGGTGGGTCCGTTGACTCCCTGGTGTGGCTTTCTTCCAAGCAGGGACCAGGAAGCCATGCCACCTCCATCTTGGAATCCCATAATTTCAGAATTCTTTACTTTTGGCCATGAGGATGACAAAGTTGCAACACAGAGAAGGCATTCCCAACATAATTGCCTTGGACCAGAAGTGACATGTGACTTCTGCTCACACTCCCACTGTCTGTAACTTTGTCCCATGTTCCCAACCTAATTGCAAGGGAAGCTGGGAAATATTTTCTGCCATATGCCCAGGGTTAAGTAACATAATGTGACGAATGCATAGTACGATATGGTTTCTGCTCCATCATTTACAAAAAAAAGAAAACTACCTGTGTATATGTGTGTGTGTGTGTGTGTGTGTGTGTGTGTGTGTGCATTTGTGCAAATACAAAGGAAAACATCTAGAAGGATAGACAGTAAAGTTATCTCTAGGAAAGGAAATGGATTTGAGATGGTAACATAAAGTGGGCTTTCAGGATTTAATCTTTTTTTTTTTTTTTGGTATTAAGTTGAAATTTTTTACAGTGGTATATCTATGAATGATCTGTGTTATGAAGCAAAAGGTGTCCTTCCCAATGTACATCATAATATGTCAATGGTTTCACAGCAAGAGAAGTCTGCCAGACTCCTAAATTCATGCTGTTTCACTCTTAAATCCATTCATTATGTCCTCTCACAGTCTCTGCTTTTTAGGAGGATTTTTCTGTAGTCTGCTGGGGGTTGGTGTTGGTGACTTGGATTTTTAGTGCCCTATTGAGAAAGAAGAATGGAGGGCTTACCTTCCTCACACTTGACAAAGAGGCAAGAGGTTCCAGGAAAGATGTTGGGATCAGTATCAGCCCCTTTCTCTTCTAACCAGAGATCTAAAGCTCAGAGGGAGAGCCATTTAAGCTATGGTTGGCTCCAGATGGACAATGACATTGAGACTCTCTGTCTCTCTATCACTTTGCTCTCTTCTGCAGTGGCCCATTCTCAGGGAGACCTCTCTTTAAGGTAACAGAATGGACACCAAATAAAGTTCTTAGTTTAGGTAATGACGGCCGAGCATCTCCAATGGCAGGTATCTTTTTGCAACAGTTTCACTTAGAAGCTCTTGTCTTGGGTTTGCCTTAGGGCGTGTGCCATCACCTTGACTTTGATTGGTTAGGCCCTGGTCGTGGAAGTAGGAAGGACAGTGGGGTCAGGCATTGGGCCCAAACATAGGACTGGGCATGTAGGGAGGGGTGGTTCCCCAAATTACGTTTAGAAATTGAGGAGAGGACTGTTTATCCCACCGTGACAGGCCAGCAAGGGGGACAGTTCCTGCTAGGAAGGTCTTTCAGAACTCCTAATGCACTCACAGGAAGGCAGCCATGTGCTCATGTGGGACCAGTTGCTACCCCTTCTAAGATGGGGCCTTAGAGAAGGTGGGGGTCCCTCAGCATACATGGTGAGGTAGGTTAAGAGTGCCTGGAAGGCCTGGGGAATTGAGCTGGGAGGGTGATATCTGCATCAAATTTAGTTTGGGCTGCTTAGATGGAAAAACTGTCTTGGCCTGAGTCATTTTTACACTCGCAGCTCAGGAAGGTGGAGGAGGGCCCAGCAGGAGCCAGGATCTGCAAATAAAGCCGCCATCCGGTGAACCATGCCCTCGCGGCATCTTGATGACAGAGCATGGCGCTGTGGTCATGCTGGCCTCCGGGTCACTATGGGGCTTTGGATTTGCCAATCCCTGCTGTCCGCTTTACCATGGCATATGTTGACCCACACAGGCTGATAATGCGCCCCAGCGGGTCTCCAAGGCACTTATAGAGGCTGTCCTCCTTCTGAGCCCTCCTGATAGCAGGCCGCCTGTTGTCTTTGCTACATGCTTCACAGTGCAGAGACCCTGGGATGTCACCCAAGACCCAGTTTTGCTCTTCACATACTTGGAGACCTTCTCAGAAAGTTCTGAGACCACCCCCAACCCCCAGGCCTTGCCTAGATGGGGTGGCGGAGATGGGGCAGTCCTTAATTTCCAGGAAGGAATTCCGTGATTCTCACCCCCTTCCAGTGAGGAGGTAAGAGGATCTATTAGATACCATGACCCAGAGTCCAAACCCATGGATGGTCACTGGGCGTGAGTCAAGGAATGCCAGAGGGAGAACGTTAACTTGTGAAGGTCACGTGGTTCTTTAGTTCATTTGTTATTTTTGGCAGACTGAGGCGACCAGAACCCAGAATTTGGTTCTGTTTTGGCCATGCTTTTCCTCTATTTACTCCGCCTCCTTGATGACTTTATCTGAGCGTAGTGAGAGGGGAAAAACAAGACAAGCACAGGAGGACGGGAAGAGCATGGGGTCGGGGCCTGTGCCCACTTTTTAGGTTAAAGAAGTGTTTCTTTTTTGTGCTTCTTTATTGTTGGCAAAGTTAGACACCTTAGGGTTCTCCTGGTGGTCATTTCTCTTTGTATTTTTCTCCTGGAGAACTGCCAAGGCCAGTTGCAGAGAAGGGGCCCCAAGTCGTGCCCCAGCTCCCCCAAGTGGTGCCCCAGCCATGGAGCTAAAGGAGGCTGGAGGGAGGTAGTGGTCAGGCAGGCACTTTATTCTATACAATTTTGCTTTATCATTCAGGGCTGTCCCACTGTGAAGCAGAATGCACTGTGAGGTAGTGAGCACCTTGTCAATGGGAGTGGCCAAGCAGAGGCCCAAGGACCAGCAGAAGGGGACACTGTGGAGGAAGTTTCTATGCAAGAACGAGCTCTGAGGACTCATGGAACTCCATGAGTCCATGGCTCAGCAGGATGAAATCCCCCCAGGCCCAAGATCTATGGGGCTCCAATGGTGTCCTTTCTCTGGTCTTGGTCTGGCTTGGATGGCCTGGCTGACATCCAGGAAGCTCAGGCGCCAGGCCAGGCCATGAAGTGCCTTGCGGAGTGCGTGACCCTGTGGACACTTCCTCTCAGGTCCTCATCCATGGCTGCGTGGATTAATCTCCAGGATGCTGAGCGTTCCCAGACTCTTCTCCACCAAGCTCTCTGTGTCGCTTCTCCCATCACCCTCTCCCCCAAATCCACAGAGCTAGTTTTTGTTTGTGCCATCAGAAAAGACACACAGGAAGAGAGAGAGGTTGTGACACTCTCCCATGGGCCCTGTAGGGAGCATGCTTGCGGGTGGTAAAGCTGGAGAAAGAAATTTTCACTTTTTTCCCCCATTGTGTGCCCCATCGGAGTGGACCCCGGGCAGGGAGAGCATGAAAGCGGGTAGGGAGGGGGCAGGCAGGCACTTGATTCATCTGGTGCCTGGCTATCTCATCCCCAATCGACAGTGGAGCCAAGAATGGACAAAGACAGGAGGCCACCAGATAAGAGCAAATGTGTGGAACTGAGTCCCTTGTGGTTGTACCCGGGCTGTGTGGGGCCCGCACTCGAGGGGTGGGGGATGCCCCCGAATGCTGGCTCGGTGGGGCTGGCGTGAACCTCATGCCCTCGTTGGTTAGAAGAAGGAATGGGGGCCTGGGAAGTCCCACAGGAGCTGGAGGCAGAGACTGGTCCGGCCTCCGAGTTTCCTGCAATCTTGTGCTCCTTCTGGCAAGATACCCCTGCTCCTACCTGGCTGTGTGAACGGGATCCCCCGAATGGCTGAGCTGCAAGAGACAAGTTGTCTGCCCCTCCCCATGTTGTATCTGTGAGGAAATTGAGACCAAGGGCAATAAAGTGTCAATAAGATGCTCAGAAAGAGAAAGTAACACGGTGTTGAAGCAGGCTCGGGTCACCGGGCCACCTCTGGCTTGTCTCCCCTTTGCCAACTTGGAAGACAGCTTCCCCCGGGGCCCCACGGCCCAGGTTCATATCATGCTAACAACACCCCACCTTGCTCAGAACCTTTCCGCTTGTCAAAGCGCTTTCACAAACTCCATGCCATTCCATCCTCCCCTCAGCCCGCCGAGGGAGCGGAGGCTCATCATGGAGGTAATGAAGGGTCCCTTCTTAGACAACTCGCACCGCACACACCCTGTGAGGAGCACGGCAGGCAGGCACTGGGTGTGTTTGCTCACCTGGTGAGCGGGAGGGGCACCTCCACCAGGGCCTGGGCATCGCCGCCTTCTTGGGGCCCCTCGCTCATGCTTCCCTTTGTGGTGAACGTGCTCATTTGTCCGTGTTCCTTGCCCCTCAGCAAGTCATGGCAGGGTTAGCATCCCTCTTCCTGACTTGGAGCCGGTGGGAGACCCCGAGCGATGCCGTAAATCAGTGCAGGATTCTAGAGCCCCTCTGGAGGCCCAGGGAGAACACTGTCTGCTGAGTCGGGAGGGTTCTGCTCCCCGGTGGCTGTGAGCCCCTTAGCACATGTGCTGTGACGTTGACAGATGCTGGGTCGGGCAGGATGGGGTGCACAGGTGAGACCCTCGCTGCACTTTGCATTTTGTTACTCTGGGTGATAGGAAAAGGGTAATCAGGACACCAGCTCCCCACATTCTCCTGCCTATCCCTCCTTGGGGCCCAGAGCTAGAGTCTCAGGGCTGGGAAGGCTCTGGGCAGCTCCACTCTTGTCCCTCATGGCCGAGGCATAGCTGGTGCTCAGCCTGTCCCTTCAGGCAACACCGGGCCCGCTGTCCCTCTGCCCTGGGCTCTGTCCACCGCCTGCCGTCCTCATGAGTCGAACGCCTCTGCCTTCCCATGTGTGCCCTCAAGACCTTGCGTAAATCATCCTGGGCACATGGTAACTGATCCCACGCTCCAGAAAGGCGACCCCTCCCTGCTCCCCGCTTTTCCCGGGCACCTGTTCCACCAGCCTTGCTGCCCTCGCTGTCCGGAAATTCTTTGCCGCTGCCGCAATCCCACGGGCCGAAGGTATTTCCTGTTTCTAGCCACTCAGTGGGCAGCAGCGTCTGTGGTCAACGTGGAGAGGGAGAGACCCCAGACCTGGCTGGGATTCTCATGTCACCTGTGTCTACCTGTCCTCGCTTACGGACGCTCACTTACCAAGCACGTCCCTACCACGGTTTCGTCTGGGCTTTACTCCTGTGAAGGACACTGAGCTGGCGTTCCTAAAGTGCAGACGACCATTCAGTGAAGACAACTCGGTGAAGACAACTCGGGGACCGAGACAAGGTCACGAGGCCAGTGAGGCGCAGGGCCCATCATTTGACCCCCGTCGGCACGTTTGCTTGATAATGTCTTTCGTCACTTCCCGGGCCGTCCTTCCACTTCCCCTGGGGTCTCTCCTAGCCCCACACCTTCGCAGGGGCCTTCCGTCTCCACCTGTGCCCCCCCCCCCCCGCCCAGCCCCCAGCCCCATATCCCCGAGCAGTACTGACACAACAGGCAGTCGTGCAAACACACACCCCACAGACACACGAGCACACCACACACAAACCACGCGCACATCACGCGTATGCACACATGTACACACACCACACTACATATATACGTAGCACACACCGCATGTATACTTTCACACACACACCGCACACTCGCATACCACCCCCCACACACACACATCACACACACTACATACCCAAACGCCACACACACGCCACAAAGACTGAGCATGGGAGAGACAAACAACGTCATGAAGAACGAAGAGAAAGACCCAGAAGTAGAGAAGCAGAGGAAAGACATGTGAGAGGAGGGCAATGGGAGGACGGATTAGGGAGGGAGGAGAGAAGACAGGTCGGAGCCTGGGTGTCGGGAGCCCGGGGCCCCAGTCTGGTTTCACCGCTTTTACTGACTGAGCTGCTTGCCGAGGTCACTTAACCTCTCCAGGCTTCATTTTCCTCTCTGTAAAATGGGCATTGTTTATTTAATTAATATTCACGAAACGGCACTTTCTAGGTGCCTGGGTACGTCAGTGAACGCAAGAGTTTTTAAAAATCGCGCCTTCTTGTCGGCAGAGATGGCAAATAAAATGAATACAACATGCCAAGCCCTCAGTAGAGAAATGCTAGAGAGTTAGTCTGGGTCTTCTGAGAGGCAGCCTCCAAGTCAGGGTTGAACATGCGAGGAGTTCTTAGAGGAAACGCCTGTGGTGAGGGAAAGTAAGGGGCTGCCGAGAAGGCATGGGCCATCGGACCACCAGGCAAGTCTGATCCTGAGTGACGAGAGGGACAAGACTGGGTGGAGCCATCCTGGGTTGGCCAGGCCATCAAGGAACCCTCAAGCCCCAGCTGGACACGAGGCGTCCCGGTCTCGAGGGTGTAGTCAGTTGCTGGCTGGGGCCAGCCTTCGGAAGGTGTGGTCTCAACTCAGACTCAGCGATGGGTTTCAGGCCAGAGCAGCTGAGGCCCTTGGCCAACTGTCCTGCCTGGAGATGGTCTGTAGGGTGCATTCTTGTGTTACGTACAAGAAAGGAAAATTCTAAATTGGGGAGCGGGGTAAGAAAGGTGACGGTGCTGGGATGTGCACAGATTACAGTTCTCTTTTTTTACAAAAATTTTTTTAAACTTTACTTATTTATTTTGAGAGAGAATGCGCTAATGGGGGAGGGGCAGAGAGAGAGAGAGAGAGAGAGAGAGAGAGAGAAAGGGAGCTAAAGAAAATCCCAAGCAGACTCTGTGCTATCAGCCCAGAGCCCAATGTGGGGCTCAGTCTCACAAACTGTGAGATCTTC